>NW_015175977.1:1489615-1516226 GCF_001447785.1 Gekko japonicus
CTGCAATAAAGAAGGCCAATGCTATGCTGGGGATTATTAGGAAGGGTATTGTAAACAGATCAGCCAATATCATAATGCCGCTATATAAATCAATGGTGCGACCTCATCTGGAATACTGTGTGCAATTCTGGTCACCACACCTTAAAAAGGATATTATAGCCTTGGAAAAAGTGCAGAAAAGAGCAACTCGAATGATAAAAGGGTTGGAACACTTTCCCTATGAGGAACGGTTAAGGCGCTTAGGGCTCTTTAGCTTGGAGAAACGACGACTGAGGGGTGACATGATTGAGGTTTATAAGATTATGCATGGGAAAGAGCAGGTAGAGAAAGAGGTACTTTTCTCCCTTTCTCACAATACAAGAACCCGTGGGCACTCCATGAAATTGCTGAGCGGTCGGGTTAGAACGGATAGAAGGAAGTACTTCTTCACCCAAAGAGTGATTAACACTTGGAATTCACTGCCACAGGAAGTTGTGGCGGCTACAAGCATGGACGGCTTCAAAAGGGAATTAGATAAGCATATGGAGCAGAGGTCCATCAGTGGCTATTAGCCACAAGGTATAGATAGGGACTCTGGGGCAAGTGATGCTCTGTCATCTTGGTGCTTGGGGGGGGGTCAACAGTGGGAGGGCTACTAATGTCCTGGCCCCACTGGTGGACCTCCTGATGGCACTGGTATTTCTGGCCACTGTGGGATACAGAGTGTTGGACTGGATGGGCCTTTGGCCTGATCCAACATTGGCATCTCTTATGTTCTTATGTTCTTATGAGTTCTTGCCACCTTTTGCTCCCCTGTTCCTCCCCATTGTTTTGGTAAAGCTGTAATATTTAAATTGCAGCCTGCTTTTTTTAATTTTAATTCTTTTGTAGGAGCCCGATGCAGAGGCTGTGTTGGGTGCGACTGCGCAGTTCTACTGTCGCTCCACCCCCACCCAGTCTTGTGATTTTCGACGTCAGATATGTGTCCATTTATCCTTCAGCATAGGGTTTGACCTGTTAGCCCTTTGCAGAGAACCGAAGGGCAATGTTGGCATGTAATGGCATATACAGAAGATGAGCATGTGAATAAGCCTGAGATGGTGAAGTTGATGTTATTGTTGTCTGGGTGTATGTAGCAGCAAAATTGGCATCTGGATTTATTGCAAGCTCTGATACCAGTGTCCATGTTCAAATTAGATGTTGCATTATTGCGGGTGAGAAGTTGTTTGAGACTAGAAAGCTGTGTATGTGCAAGAAAAGGTTTGCCCCTGAGTACTTGTGAAAGAGAACTGTCATTATCCAGTAGAGGTTGTAAGTCGCTGATGATGCACTGAACTGTTTCAAGTTGGGAGCTGTATGTGACAGCTAATGACGTTCTGTTATTGTCTCCTTTGGGCCTGTCTTGCAACAGGTTTTTTCTGGGCACCATTCTGGCTTTGTTAATCTGTTTTCTGACTTCATCAGGTGGATACTTTAGTTCCAAAAAGGTTTGTTGTAGATCCCTCAGGTGAGAATCTATGTAGGATTGGAGCAGATGCAGATGTAGCGTACAGCTTGGCTGTATACAGTGGATCATTTGTTATGTTTAGGATTGTAGGAAACACATTAAGAAAGCCAGAATGGTACCTAGAGAAAAACCCAGAGAAAAAAAGTTTAATAAACTTTTTTCACTGTATACTTCAGTGCCATCTATTTTCTTTATGACTTTGTTCAAAACAGCTTATACTAGAAGATCACTTTTAAATACCTTAATTTTTATTATTTTAAATTATTTGAGTGTTAGGAAACATGAATTTAAAAGTCAGAATAAATTCTGAGTGTTAGCAACTAAGTATTTATCTGGCCATGGGATATAAAACCTTGATCTTGATAATCTTTGGATTTTAGGAAGTATTTTGGTATTGCTGGTAAAACCTGAAAAGCTTGTCAGCTTGTTTAAATTTCACATATGCTATGCTGAGTGAATGAGCAATGATTAATTTCCAGGCAATTAGATGACAAACACACTCCATCTGTGGCAGAAAACAAAATGAAGGCATCCTTGATTTTTGAGCTTGTTCTTTTTTTATTTATGGCCAGATCAATAAAAGCATCCACAGTAAAACTGATTAGTCTGGGGATGTCAGGTGAGGTTCTTTTTTATAAATAGCTGATGAAAGAGAACAGCCAACTGCAAGAAGCACAGGCAATTATTTGTGACAGCAAAACCCAGTACATGAAAAGGACTGCAGTAAAGCTCTACAGACTTTGGCAATAAGCACAAAATAAACATTGGAATGAAGGAGAAAAACCCAGGTTAAAAAAAATAATACATGCATAGCTAACAAAATTGACCCAAGAAGCAAGCAGAATTTAAGAAGTGAAGAGAATGGGAAGTTAAAACTGTTTCTATCATATGCTGCTATATCATATATGCTGGTTGTTAACATATAGAGAAGAATGTTTTAGTAAACAAGTTCAGTGATATTTTCTACAAACTATTAAGACAATGGATCCAGACTAAACTGGCAATATCCACCAGTTCTGCATTCCCACTGCAGACGTTATTCCTCAGGGTACCCGTCCCCCAGGAGAAACATTTTGTGGAGATCAGTGGGCTGCAGTGGGGGGGGGGGATGCACAAAATTTCAATTCTGCTGATGGAAAATTTAGCCTGGATCTAACCCAATAAGCTGTAATAATTAATAAATGAGATGAACTACAACTGTTGCCTAATGGCACTATTTACAATACAATGTAGAAAGAAACCTAGCCAGTTTCCCAGTTAAGACGATGTCCCCATCAGCTGCCTGTACCAGGTTGGAATATGGGAGAGGAGAGTATGAATTCACCCTTTGTTGTTGTCCAAAAATCTGAAGATAAATGCAGGTATCAGCTATATTCCATAAATGGTCAAAGAGCTATTTGCAACACCACCCTTTGGGCTCTGTACCTCATTAGCAATGGTTCAGACTTTTGCAAGCTTCTTTTCCGTATGTTATACATTAAACTACTTTTATAAATAGAATATTTGTCTTGGAAGCATATTTAATAGGCCTTATGTGTATAGTGTTCAGGAATATATAGGAATGTTTCAAAAGTGACAAAAAGACATTTTGTCTAGGATGCACCACTCATGAATGTTGGTAATGTGGTATACATGTAGGGTTGTTAGCTTCAGGTTAGGAAATTCTTGGAGATTTAGGGGTGCAGCCTGGAGAGAATAGATTTTGGGGTGGGAAAGGGCCTCAGCAGGTTATAATGCCATATAATTACCCTCCAAAACAACCATTTTCTTCAGTGGAACTAATTTCACTAGGCTGGAGATAACTGTCATTCCAGGAAATCACCAGGCTATGTCTGGAGGTTGTCAATGCTATACACAAGTGGAAGAGGGCCAACTTTTAAAATAAAATATTTTAGCCAATATACACCACCAGTTTGAGCTTCTATTTAATGAAATCTAATATAAACGAACAGAAGAACTGATGGGGGTGGGGGTTCCCCCGATTTCAGGCCCCCTGAACTGCCCGCTGGCCAGCTGGTTGGCAGAGGAAGCTCCACCCCCAGAGAGCTCCACAGTGCCCGATATGCTGGTGCAATGATGTCGCCCAGAGATGACATCATCATGCTGGGCATGTCATGCAGGGGACACTCTAGTATTTGGCCCAAAATACTATGGTGACCATAGAGATTTTGGCTGAATGCTAGAGCGTCTCCCTGCGACATGCCTAGTGCAATGATATCACTTCCAGGTGATGTCATCACA
Organism: Gekko japonicus; assembly: GCF_001447785.1. Classification (NCBI taxonomy): domain Eukaryota; kingdom Metazoa; phylum Chordata; class Lepidosauria; order Squamata; family Gekkonidae; genus Gekko; species Gekko japonicus. The sequence continues at coordinate 1,493,343 of NW_015175977.1, forward strand.
GTGTGCGCAAGAAGATCCAGGAGAGAAGCCTGGAGCCCCCCACTGACAAAAGGTAGGGACCTGGCAACCCTAGTAGTGCAAGAACTGTGTGGGAAATTTGGCATTAAAAATATTTCTATGGAAACTCTGGCCACATACAACTTTTGATAGTATACACAGTTTTGGATCCAGGCCGGTCTGCAGAGGCAATTACAAAAATACTAATCTAGTTAAATAATATGAAATTAGAAACAAACTGAATTCATCTAATATGGCATGCAGGGTACCCAAATTTGGGCTAAGCAATATTTGGATTTATAAAATGGCAATTTTGACAATAATACCATAAAATCTTTTCTTAAAGATATAGAATGTTAAAAGGATGCCACTAATGATATGATCCTCTTTGGCTAATGGTAAAAGTAATAATTATTTAAGAAATAATTATGTTTCTTTTACACAAAATACAGCAATCATTTAATATTTAGAATATGATCTAAAACAAATTTATCATGGAAGTCCTGTTTTCATTTCTGGAACACGATGGATGGGTGGAGAGACATGAAGATTGAAAAAATGGCTATGACTCATCTTCTGTTCCTGGTAAAACAAAACAACTGGGCCTCTTCCTGTAAGTGTTAATAACATCAGATCAGTTTTTTAGCCAAATTTAACATTAAAGAGAGAGAGAAGAACATTGTTTTTAATGGTAGAAAACAAAGAAGAAAGCAATAAAATATCTATTTTTCTTAGAATACAGAAAAATATTTCATCAAATCAAATGCTGAAGACATTACTTTGGTTTTATTTAAGGGTGTTTTACAGAGTTTAGTTTACTGTAGTATTTTCAATACAAATGAAATTAATAAATAATTTTCCTACATTGTTGTACAAATATAGAATGTACTAGGGGGAAAGATGTTAAGCATATCAATAATTTCAAGTTTCCTGACTCTAAATTCATTTCCATATCAGCTTGTTTGCCAAGGAGCCTCCATATAGTTGTCATGCAACCAGTGTGCTTTGCAGAGGATTCCGGGACATGTTTTCACATAGAAATTCAGTTCATGTGGAGCACTCATCTTTATCCTTACTTTACCCTAGACATACTAAGTTTTGTTTGGAGCAAAAGATTATAGAGGAAGATTAGTAGTGGTAGCCAAGTTGTCTTTCAGGGAGGCTTGTTGGCCACTGAGTTCCCATTGGCCTTCGGGGGGCACCACTGGTGCCAGCGCCGAGGGTCAGGAGCTTGGGAGTGCTCCTGGATGCTTCCTTGACAGTGGAGGCCCAGGTAGCAGCCACTGCCAAGGCAGCCTTTTACCACCTTCTGCTGATTAGGCAGTTGGTTCACCTCCTCGAACACAATGATCTGGCTTCAGTGATCCATGCTATGGTCACCTCGAGGCTAGACTACTGTAATGCTTTCTACATTAGGTTGCCCTTGGGGCAACTCCGGAAGCTGCAGCTGGTGCAAAACACGGCAGCCAGGCTGCTGATGGGCCTCCTCAGGTGGGAGCACATCCAGCCTGTGCTGAAGTCATTGCACTGGCTTCCAATAGTGTTCCGGATTCACTTCAAGGTGCTGGTTTTGACCTTTAAAGCCCTAAATGGTCAGGGCCCTGCCTACCTGAGGGACTGCCTTTCCCCGTATGTTCCCCCGAGAGCACTGTGGTCTGGAACACAACACCGCCTGGCCCCCCCCTGGGCCTAGGGGCGCCAGATTGGCAGTAACTAGGGCCAGGGCATTCTCCCTGGTGGCGCCAATGCTGTGGAACGAGTTTCCCAATGAGATTAGAGCTCTACGGGACCTCCAGCGGTTCCGTAGAGTGGTAAAAACGGAGCTGTTTCGCCAAGCGTTCCAATAAAAACTGATTGCTCTGTTGGGGCCGCACTAGCACTTTACTATAGGATGCCACTGTATTTATTTATTTAGCTTAACTGTATTTATTGAAATTGTATGAACTGTATTTTATTTTGTATTTGCTGGTTTTAAACTGTATGTTGGTTTTAAATTGCTTGTGTGTCACCCTGAGCCGCTTTGGCGGGAGGGCGGGGTAGAAATTTAATAAATAAATAAATAAAATAAAAATAAATAAATTATCTTTCCACTGAGGAACCACCGATAAACTTCCAAGAACTTCTAGGGTTCCCCGGTACTTTCCCTAAAAATCACTGCATTAGATTTATATATAAAGTCTTACACCAGGGATCTATAAATAACTCATGAGGGTGGGGAAATCCCATCCACAAGTTCTTACCCCTCTTTCTCCTTCATATCACATCTTCTACCTTTCTTTTCTCCTCCTGCCACCTGTTTCATTTCCTCAACTCTCTTATCTCTATCTTGTCCACAACGTTGCTGCCAAACTGTCCATGTTTCAGGAGTTCCATGCTTATGATCTTTCCCAAGCCGAGTTTGATTAATCTTTTTCAAAATATCACAAAGTGCCTTTGCATGGCATGTGGACAGCAAGGTGTGAATTTTATGGTCCCATCCTTTTTCCCCCTCAGCCCCTGTCACTGGAGAACATTTTCTCCTTTTTAAAAAGTAAGTAATTACTATATTGCTACAGATTCAGGTGGGTAACCATGTTTGTTTGAAGCAGCAGAACAAAGTTTGAGTCCAGTGGCACATTTAAGACCAACAAAGTGTGCATGCACACAAAAATTTATACCCAGAATAGAACTTCATTGGTCTTAAAGGTGTCACTGGACTCAAACTTTGTTCTGGTACATTGCTATAGTGCAACAAAAAGAGCCATAGATGTATTTCTTTAACAAACAATGGGAATTCAGAAGATAGAAGATGCAAAGGAGGGAAGGCAGCATGGTATAGCTCAATCTTATTGCATCTTGGAAATTATGCCGGGATGGCACTTGCATGGGAGAATGCCTGGGAAGACACTGTAGAGGAAGGGATTGGCAAACCACCTCTGCTTCTCACTTCAGTGGTGGGAGGGGGGAAATGGAAGCCACAGGAAAGCTGAGCAAAGAAAGTGTGGGGAAAACTCCTGTGTTGGATCCTCTGCTTGTGCTATAAAAGCCTCTGCATTTGGAGGACGTATGAAGAGTTACATGGAGAAGTAGCTTACACTGCAATACAGAGAGTATTCCCCCTCACCACTATTTTACTGTTCAGATTTTTCTGAAACCCTCCCATATCTATATCTGACCCCTATTGTGCATATTTTTTGATCTGCACTCAAATACCATTTTCAAAATTAGATATAAAGATAAATGGTTATTTGCAACAGATTTACAGTTTAATTTACTACCCAAAGAGATGCAGTAAAAAATGGCTCCTCTTTTTCTGCCATTTTCTCATTCCTATCCTTTGTGTCTTGGCAAACCATAGACTGCCATTACACACAAACCAGGCTAACGATAACTTGCAGAAAACATAATCTGCCTTGAAACAAGAACTGCAAAGTCCTGTCAAAGCATGATTCACAAATCTAGTTTCCAAGTAAACAATGATTTGCATAAATGGCAGGGGTTTTTTTCTTCCCATATAACAACAAACTGATCTGTTGTTAAGAAACAAGAAGGTAGGGAGAAAATTCCCTGAAGTGAGGAAGAAACGAAGGAGGGAATATTAAGAAGTCTGTGGCACATACACAGCTAGAACTTTAAAGACTAACAGATTTACGGTGCAATTCTATGCAGTGTTAGGCTAATCTAAATCCACTGCGGGAAAGTCTGGAGTAATTTAGCATAGGATTGCCCTGCAAATTTGGCATACAATTTCATGGCCTATCTAATTAATAATTCAGAACTCACAGAGGAATTGAATGAATTTTTGAATTGGTGGCATTGTGTTGACAATAAATACACAGTTAAGCATGTCTTTCTCATTTTTATATGTAGTTGAAATACTGGGTTCAGACGCGTTGAGTGATCAGCTTATAGTTTATTAGTGATTTCAGCTAAACTCTAATACAACTCTAACAGGACCAGAGCCCGGTTAAAACGCGTGCAAAACACACACCCCCACTCCCAGTTACGAGATAACTGCCATTCAATAGGTCCCTTTCAGGATCCTAGTAGTCTATTGTTTAGGTGTTCAAGCTAGGTCAGTTCTCTGGTGCACTTTAAGCTTAATACATAACACCAGTACACACCACAACAGTACACCTATGCATTTACCTTGTTTCTGTGCTCATATGCATACCCTCTTCCTCCTCCCAATAAATAATCACTACCAACCCAATCCCAGCTACAGTAGCACTTTCTGGAAGTTTCCAAGCAGGAAAATGTTATGAACATAGAGTATTTTGCATTCTAAACAACCAAATCCATGCTCCAAGAACAACATCAGCATATAGGGATGCCAATGTGTAGATGGTGGCTGGAGATCTCTGGAGATACTGATTGCAAACCTGGAGAAAATGGCTGCTTTGGAAGGTGGATTCTATGGCACTATACCCCATCGAAGTCCCCCCCAAACCCCAGCCTCCTATGGCTCCACCCCCAAAATCTCCAGGGATTTCCCAACCCAGAGCAGGCAACAGTATCAAGCATAGGATTGCTCTCCATCTGTGGTATGCAGTTGCCTTGACCTTTTTAAGGAAACCGAGAACTATGTAAAGGTTCTAGTGACTTGAGGCCAGGCATTTTGTGGGTTACAGTAATATGAGTAAGAAAGAAAGGGGAGGGGCAGAGCATCACTGTTTTCTACCTTTTTTACCTTTTAGTGATATAGAACAAAACACATTTCTCATCAGATCAGCACAAATATGATTTAGAACTGCACATTAGGAAATCCCCTAAAATTCCATATATGGTACTTACAGCTGAGTAAATACTTCTAAAAATTACACTTCATTCTTGAGCTTTGCTCATACTGGATTTTCATTATCACCCATATGTGCAGCTTAAAAATAATTTTATTGTAGAAAAAAAGTGAAATAAAGTGTCATCTTGTCAAATTATCGCTGTGTGCTTTGTAAAAGGTTAATACTTTTCTCTTCAACAGATATATAAAACATACTTGCACACGGAGAAAACAATTTTGGTTTTTCCATTACTGTACGTTTCCATGTAGGATTATTCAAACTTTATGGAAGGCATAATTACAGCCTGAAAGATGTGGAAAAATATATATTATTCCCTTCATTTTATGCTCTAACAAGTATAGTGATGTATAAGCCAATGTAAACCTAAAGTGGCTAATAATATAAATCACTCCTGAATTCACAGTGCTTTTCTGACTCATCCTGAGAGCAGAATTTCTTCTTATGAGGGCATTTTTGTTATTATGTGTGGTTCAAACCTACAGGAAAATGGTTGGACTTTAAAGGGAAAAGATTATAGACCCAACAAGACCACCGACAATTTTGCCAAATTAAGGACATGAAAATGGTAATCTACTTTTGGGCTTGAGACAATAAGCTTCTCACATAAAGCTTGCAGGATGGATTGTCCCTTATTTAGCTGCAGTTAAGGATATAAAGCTGAATTATAAGAGCAGACACATCACCACACCAATTATTCTTATTTGTCAAATCTGCTGAACATGACTGTCACAGTCCTAGATACTAAATCATCATATATCGGTACAATGGATCTGCCCAGGGATAGAGAAGATTCTTCTGCAAAACCAGTGGAACCTCATGGTTTAATAGATAAATCCCAACTATTTTTTATTAATTGGGGTTTAATACACACCACAAAACTGGAAAAGGGAAGTATGGCATGTTACAAATATTACAGGGCTGCAGGCAGTCATATTGACCTGGCAGCCCTAGCCTGCAGCAATGTTATAGCTGCTAGTCTAATATCTATTCTGCAAGCAAGGAAAGACAGATTGTACCCAAAGAGTGTTTGTTAATGGTTCCTCATCCTCTTGGAGAGGAGTGACGAGTGTCTCGGGGATCTGTTTTGGGACCTGCTTTGTTCAACATCTTTATAAATTATTAGGATGAAGGCATAGAGCAAATGCTTACTAAATCTGCAGATGATACTAAATTGGGAGGGGTAGCAAATATGGTAGAAGACAGAGTCAGGAGGATACAGGATAATTTTGACAGGCTGGAAAACTGGACTAAAACAAATAAAATTAATTTCAACAGGGATACATGTAAGGTTTTGCATTTAGGCAGAACAAATCGAATGCATAATTGTAGTATGGGGGAGACTTGTCTTGGCAGTATTATATGTGAAAATATGTGCCCCAAAGAGCCTTGTACTCTGCAGATAGCCACCTTCTGGTTGTCCTCGGCCTAAATAGGGCTGCCAAGTGGGGGCGGGAGGCGGGTAAACTCCCGCTTTGGAGGCCCGATTTCCGCCCCCCCCAGGGCCGCGTGGCCGGCTCACACGAAGTGACGCAACCATGTAGATCACGTTGGGGGCATGGTCCCAATTGTCAGAGGGAAAACTCTATGGTTTTCCTTCCAATGATTGGGGCCACGCCCCCAACATGGTCTACGTCGTGCATCACTTCCTGTGACGTTCTGGAAATAATTCCAAACGAGTGTGGATTTTTACCCAGTTTGGTCACATGCAAACCTGAGGGAACCTGCAGTTTGTTTCCTTTAATCCTTTCCAACATTCTTCAGAGCACTGTAAATCTCTTCTCTGTTGATACAACACATACAGACAACAGGACAGCACAACTACTGATCAGTGCAGTATGTGTATTCAGATATACTTGACAATGTTTTATCAAGTAACTTTCAGTATAAATGTTTATCAAAGACTAACAGTGCAACCCTAAGCACCATTCTGAGTCTATTGAAAACAAACAATTGGACTGTTAGAAATCCACCAAAGCTGCTTACAGTAGGCGCAGGTGACAACTATATTGTCTAATTACAATGGGGGGAAAGCAGAGTTTTTTAATTCAATGAGACATCATATGCTATCTAAACATGAAAAAACATGAAAAATATCTCATCTGCAGTGGAGTATTTCCAATGGCATCACACTTTAGACTTGGATTTTTCAAGTTTCCTGTCTGTTAAATTTCTCTGTTCTCAAAAGATACTACAAAAATAAATATATACTCCATTACTTAAAGGTACTTCAATGTTGAAAATTTCTCTCTGGAGTTTCTGTTAGAGTTTTTGTTGATTTTTATATCACTTGCAGTAGGACAATTGTTCTTATCTCCTTATTAGGAGCACAGCAATGTAAAATAGTAATCACAGAATCATAGAATCACAGAGTTGGAAGGGGTCATACAGGCCATCTAGTCCAACCCCTTGTCCAGCTGCTGCTTAAAGACTGCCAGTGAGAGGGAACTCACCACATCTCTAGGTAGCTGATCCCACTGTTGAACAATTCTTACTGTAAAAACGTTTTTCCTAATATCCATCTAGAACCTTCCCATCCTTAATTTAAACCCATTATTGCGAGTCCTATCCTCTGCTGCCAACAGGAACAACTCCCTGCCCTACTGTGACAGCCTTTCAAATACTTAAAGAGAGCAATCATGTCTCCCCTCAACCTCCTCTTCTCCAGACTGAACATTCCCAAATCCCTCAGCCTTTCCTCATTGGGCTTGGTCTTCAGGCCCCCGATCATCTTTGTCACTCTCCTCTGTACTGGCTCCATTCTTTCCAGATCCATTTTGAAGTGACGTCTCCAGAACTGCACACAATACTCTAGATGCAGCCTGACCAATGCAGTGTACATCGAGACTATGACATCTTGCAAAAGGCTTACAGCCCCCACCTCTCTACAGCCAGAGCAACAGCAGAGGGTGGGGCCAGCAACCAACCCCAAGCAAACAGGCCCTCCTCTCTCAGCAACAAACCAGAAAAAAATACACTGAAGCAATCACAAACCCCTCCTCCAGCAGGCTCCAAGCACACTCCCCCTCACACACTGTTCCCGCAGCAACCTCAGTTAATGCTCCCCAGCAGTTTAGGAAAAGCAAAACTAACACTCACCTCACCAGCAGTTTTGTCCCAGCTCCTTCTCCCAGCCCAGCTGACTCAATTCAATAAAATAAGCACATAGTGCTTGTTATTTCCTACTCCAAATATATATTCAGTAAATGGAAGATTAAACTGAAAGTACTGAATGCCTTAATTTAAAGCTAGAAGTTCTGAGCATGGTGCAGAGGGCTGTGGGTAAAGAACAAAATAACTGTTAAATACAGAATTAATGACTGGCATGCAAGCAGCTGGCAGAATGTTAGAGGGCAACAGTCCCGTGAAAACCAGAGTTAAACCCTTATAAATCCACTTAAACCAGTGGGCTTAGAAGGGTGTAACTCTGATTAGGATGGCACTGTGAATAGTTTGCACACTATATGCAAATGATAAAAGCTACTTCTAGCCACCACAAACACCCAGAAAAGGTTAAATGGTAGTACTTTGCTTTGCCTGCAGAAGGGCCCAGATTCAATCCCCAATGGTCTCAGTCAGGATAAGATAAGGCTGCTTCATGTGTTTCTCCAATAGCAAGGCAGGCTTGAGGAGTACCCCCAAGTATCTGATATATATAAAAGCCCTAATGCATTGGCATTTTCCAGCTCTCCCACTGGCTGTGCTGTGTGCTCCATCAGCTGTTGATCCATCAACTGCCACTCAAGAGTACTTGCATGCCATTGGCTGGGGGCTGGGTCCACTCCTCTTCCCCGCCCACTGCCGCCTCAGCCACTGTTCCCTATCAGAATAAACTGCCAAAATGGCTGTCTCTCCTGATGAAGACGCTTCTGTGTCTGGCTGGCTACTGAAATGACTGTTCCCTGTTCAGTAAGAGGCTTCTGCTGTTACCGCTTCTCCTGCTTGGCTCCTCCAAGGCTGGATGGCTACTAAGGTGAGCCAGCAGCCATCAAATCATTCACTTCTACTCCTTCTGTTGTCTACTCCTTTTCCCCTCTGTGGCTGCTGCTAGGCAACCAAGCTTGGTTTTGTCAGTAAAAAGGTGGGTCTTTGGCCTTTGTGAGGAACTCATTGAGGCCAATCCTGACTATGGTTGACAGCTCCAGGTAAGGAGATTCCGGGAGATTTTGTGGTGGTGTCTACAGAAGCCAGAGTTTCAGGAGGGAAGAGGCCTGGAGATCTCTAGCTATTACAACTGATCTCCAGATGACCAAGATTAATTCCCCTGGAGAAAATGGCTGCATTGGACAATGTACTGTATGGCATTATACCCTGCTGAGCTCCCTCCCCTCCTCAAATCCTGCCCTCTTCAGGCTCCACCCCCAAAACCTCTAGGTATTTCCCAACTCAGAACTGGAAACCCTAGATACTGGCCTGGGACTGCAGAATCTGGAGGTCTTATTTTAAAAATATAGAGCTGACCATCATCAGCAAATGTATGTATTTATTTATAATATTTATATCACTGCCTTATTTCCTTGGATTCAAGGTAGCTAACACAACAACAAATAGCAAGGACATGAAACATCATAAATTAAAGGCATAGCCAAATCTGGAAGGAATAGTACACTCTAAATCCAATGCACTGAAATAAAACAGACTTTCATGCTTTCCTAAATGAAGGAAGTGAAGGCACTCTCCATATCTAGTCTGGTAGGACACTCCAGAGGACTGGATCTACTACCAAAAGGCCAGTTTGGTGTAGTGGTTAAGTGCGCGGACTCTAATCTGGGAGAATTGGGTTTGATTCCCCACTCCTCCACTTGCACCTACTGGATGACCTTGGGCAAGCCATAGTTCTGGCACAGCTGTTCTTGAAAAAGAGCAGTTTTTGTCAGAGCTCTCTCAGCCACACTTACCACACAGGGTGTCTGTTGTGAGGAGGGGAAGGGAAAGGAGTTTGTAAGTTGCTGTGAGACTCCCTTGGGTAGTGAAGGGCGGGGTATAAATCCAATCTCTTCTACTTCTACCAAAAAGATTCATGAAGTCCTGATCCAAACCATTCAAGGAGGTCCTCCAACACTATAACATTTGGGGCTGCAACACCACTTCTGAAACCAACTCCGTCAGCTAAGTCATTTTGATGATAGTCAACTCCAAAACTATTGATGATATTACTCAGGGACCTCATAACAAAGTTAAAGAACACTAGAGAGTCACAAGGGAACAATAATCCAATTTTCAAGCTGAAGAAAAATATCTCCAGTGGCAACTTTTTACCATCAAGATGGGTAGCCATGTTTGTCTGTCTGTAGCAGTAGAAAAGAATACAGTAGAACCTTAAAGACTAACAAAATTGTGGTAGGGTATGAGCTTTTGTGAGTCATTGCTCACTTCTTCAGATACAGCTAGATTGTGAGTCCATTTGTCCTATATATTGGAAACTGGAGTGCTTTCAGATGCTAAATTACACTAGCAAGCAAATGACAATAGAAGGTATAATTGGATTAGGTGTGATATGCAGAGAGATAGTAGGCATGGAGAAATCAACATTGGTAATGAGACAGGAAACCCAGGTCTCAATTCAGTCCCGGTGGATACATTGTCTTAAGTTTTGTTATCAGTTGCAATTCAGCACTCTCTTTTTCTAATCTCCTTTTGAAATTCCTTTGTAAGACCACTGCTACTTTTAGGTCAGCAACTGAATGTCCTGGAAAATTAAAATGTCCCCCCACTGGTTTTTGAATATTGTGGTTTCTGGACTTATGTCCATTACTTCTTTGTCGAATTAATGTCCATTCATTCTTTGCCTGTTTGTCCAATGTAGAGAGTGGAAGGGCATTGCTGACACATGATGGCATAAATCACATTAGAGGATGAGCAGGAGTAGGAACCTGAGATGGTATGGCTGATATTGCTGGGTCCAATGATGGTGTTGCTAGGATCTGTATGAGAGCAAAGTTGGCATCTTGGTTTGTTGCAGACCTTGGCACCAGAGTCCATGTCACTGTTAAGTAGTTTATCATTGTGGATGAGAAGTTGTTTTAGGCCCACAAAGTCATCATCGAGCAGCTGCCAGAAGAGTTGATGAGCAGAATAACATCTAAGCACTTTTATGCTGGAAGCTGTAAATCCATCTGAAAGCATTCCTTTTGATTGAATTTTAACCGCCGCCAGCACTTTGTAATGTATTATTTTTAACTGTTATGTTTTAATTTGTATTATGTATGTTTTTATTTATTGGAAGCCGCCCTAAGCGGGGTATAAATTTGACAATAAATAAATAAACAAATTAGCAGGCTGTCTATAAGCAAGTAAAGGCACTATTTTTTATATTCTTTGTTATATTCTATGTATTAACAAAACATTTACATGTGTTTAGAAGATATGTAAGTATAAATGTGTATAGCATTTGAAGTTATAAGATAATTAGTTATCCAAGAATGTGAGCTCTATAAGGTGGGACAGACTATTTTGAAAACTTATAAATATGGGAGTCAATATTGAGCATTAGCTCTTTCTTAAAAGGGGCCCTTTGCTTGTGACCTGCTTATTTTTTTAAAAAATAATTAATGGGCTAAAATATTTTCTTTCCTTTTATTTATTTACAATGGATGTATTGAAACATTTATATCCTGCCTTTCCCATTGGTTCAAGGCAGGTTACAATAATAGTTAAAACAACCCCAGCTAAAACCAAAGATAAAATAGCAAGCCCCAGTTCTTCAAATATGTGGGTTCCAGGTTGTGAAGGGCTTTAAAGGTCACAATCAGCACCTTGAAGTTGGAAACAAACTGTCAGCCAAAGTAGCTATTTCACAACAAGTAATATTATATTCCTGGCAGTTAGCCTCTGGCAGCAATCAGGCTGTCATATTCTGGACCAAAATGTAGTTCCTAGGTTGTCTTCAAGGACAAATGGCTTCGGTCACTTTAGAATATCAGCCTTCCCAACCAGCATTACCTCTGTCTTGTCAGGATTCACCTTTTTCGTTAGCCATGTGACCACAGCCTCAAAGCACTAGTTCAGAACCAAGACAGATGCAACCAGGACTGTCGAAAGCCACCAGGGCCCCCCAGACAAAGATTTCATCTCCCCTCCCCCCATGACTCAGATCCAAACCAAATATTGTAACAAAAGAGATCACTTGGATGGGCTGTTACCACACATCTATAATAATAAAAGGATCTGCATGTCCATCTGTCTGTCCATTTGTGGCAGGCATAACCAGGGGTCATTTTGTAGAAAAAGAGCTACAGGAGCTCCTTAGCATACCTAATAGGCTATTAGCATAATAGCCAATTAGCATATGCCACACCCCTTCTCTCTTTGCTCCCCCCCACCCCGCCTTGGCAGGCCAGCTAGGGAAGGGAAGGGAAGGCTTTTGAAGATGCCTCCCCCCCTTTTTTTGCTTTCCCAGCTGGCCTGCCCTTCTCTCTGGAGTCATGTTGCAGCAGCGGCGCAATCTTCCCATTATATTCTATGACCCCATAGAATATAATGGGAAGATGGTGCAACTCTAGAGAGAAGGAGCTGGGAGGTGGGGTGGAGGGCTGGGGCGGAGCTTGTGTTCGCTCCTGGGCTACTGGAGTGGTGCTCCGGCACGCTCCGGCCCCAAAAGACCCCTGAGCATAATTCATCAGAAAATAAAACTAGGAACCTCAAAATTAGCTACCAGCTAGAATCCAGGATGATCATGGCAGTTCCAGGGTCAAAAATGAAAGGTATTTGAATATCTTGGCCCAGGTTATCACTAGTTCCCACCCCCCATGCTATTTGCAATGGAAGCTAAATTTATGTAGTAGTTAAAGTGTCAGACTAGGATCTGGGAAACCCAGGTTCAAATCCCCATTCTGCCATGCGGATTTGCTGGGTGGCCTTGGGCCCATCAAGCTAACCTATCTCACAGGGTTGTTGTGAGGATAAAGCCGAGGAGATGAGAATGATGTAAGCCCCGGGGGGGGGGAGAAATTAGAAGGGGGGACAGATGAATGGCAGATCATGAAAGGAAGTGAGCAAAATGAAGGAGGAGAAAAGCGTAGAAAAGATTTAGAGTACAATGGCACCTTTAACAGAATGGAAAGGGAAATTGCTGAATTACAAGTTATTACAACCCTTGGAACAAAAACATCCCCAGGACTCAACAGGGATATTGGTTTTTTATCTCATTACATATGCTAACTCATTCAGTTCTCACATATGTATTCTCAACAAGGACTATAAATCTTTTTGATGTATTTTAGTGTATTTCTTTTTCAGAATAGTATATTAGAACACTGAATGTATGCAAGGGTATTAGGATGTCTGCTAATATAACAGCATTTTTTGGAGGGGGAGGTAATGTTAAGTGCCCTCCATGCCTGACAGGAGAGAATGAAGATTCCCATTCACTTCCCACAATTAGAAAAGACACCTTTAGACATTTTTCTGCTAGTTTGACATATTTATTGCTTTACAACTGTTGACCCTATAACCATAACTTGTTATTTACTGTCACTTTGCATATCTTGATCATCATCATGTTGCATGTTAATCTGCTGTTCATTCTCTGGCTATAAACTTGAACCTTGCATGCCATTCTAACGTATTTGATAAAGTGTGTGCGCACACGAAAGCTCATACCTTGAATAAACCTTTATTGGTCTTAAAGGTGCCATTGGACTCTAAACTTGTTGTACTGCTTCAGACCAACACAACTAACCAACTGGATCTATCTTCAGTGTATAAAAGAGGTAGAGAAATGTAGGGAAAGACAATGAGAGATTTTTAAAAAAAATTCTACCACCCTCTAACAGGGCTGCCCCTTTGCAAGATCTGGCACTGGGTGGAGGCTGTATCCTGGCACTGAATGCAGCTTGTCCTGGCTGATGGGTTTAGCAGGATCTGATCGGCAAATAGTTTCCCTCTGCCTCCTAGTAAAAGCCTCTTAGAACTTTTTACTATGCACTGCCTTCTCTGCACCCCTAGTGGGTGCAGTTAGAACTGCATTAGAAAAAAATTAAATGCATTCTGTGAATGCAGCATGAAGCTAGCTTCAGGAGCTCTCCAGCTGACCTGGGGCCCCCAAATTTTGTCCCCTCCTCAGTCCCCCTCTCTCAGTGACCCTGAATGCAACTGGAGGCTTCGATAATGAAATATAGACCTGGGTGGAGAATAGAACCCTATGGCATTCCACAAGATAAATTCCACCCAGTTGATTCCGCACATCCCGTGGAGACTCTTTGTGTCCAGTCAGACAGAAAAGAGAGAAACCAACCAGTGGTTAAGAATGGAGTGGTCAACTGTATCAAAAGCTGCTGAAAGGTCCAGCAGTATCAACAGGGAAGACTGTCCCCTGTCCAGCTTTAAACGAAGATCATCCACCAGTGCAATTAAAACCATCTCAGTACCAAACCCAGGCCTAAAACCAAACGGAAATGGGTCAAGGGTAGATATGTCATTCAGGAAACCCTGGAGCTGCTCTGACACCATATGCTCTATGTGTAGAAAAAGTAAATTGGAGACTGGCCACCTCATCCCTAGACAGTGAAGGGGGGGGTAGCACAGGTCTAATAACTGGCTCCTTCAAAGGCCTAGGAAGAGCCCCTCAAGCAGGGAGGAGAATCAATCTATGTAGAATAAATGGATGGTGGTATCATATACTAATAAATTAGTCAATGTTAAATGCGTAAATAGTTACGTCTTAATAAAAAGGTAAAACAGAGGCAAGCATTTTCTAGTAATATTTTTACTCGTGTACTGCATCCACAGTGAACAAAAATGTTGTTGGAGTGTACCTTTTGCCAGGAGAGTAACGATCTGACACTAGAAATTAATTAAGCACTTGTTAAGTCCACACCTACATATGAATCTGGCCTGATCAGAACAACAATAGTGAAGGGGTACAAGGAGTTCAATCAATGTATGCTTGACAAAGGATCATATTAATGTCAAAGTCAGAATCCCTGATAAAATCAGTAGGTCTTTAGCTACTACAGTAAATCTTGCAGAATAAAATGCATGAAAATATATTAATCCCACAGAAAAGGCTAAACTTTCTTTTTCTAGTCTAAACAAATACTTTTCTAGAATTGATTATAATTTCATTTCCAAAAAATCTGCAAGAAAATCTCAATGACTCTTCCAGAGTTTTTGAGAAGTTATTCTGATCTTTCTCCTGTCTTTTATGATTTCCATAATAAATTGTGCAAGTATACTGTTGAAGACTGTTAGACACCCGGGTCTTTCTGACACCAGAGTACCCTTGGGATACCAGCTATGTTCTCCCAGGAGAGAGGTAACAGGAAAACCCATACTACTTAAAAGAACTGAGATCATGGCAACAGCAATGGAGTCGATGCAGACATTTCCGAAATCCCCTAATGATGGATCAGCAGGCTGACAATGGCTTTGTGTTAGTCATACACGGAGAGAGCCAATGCACACACACTTATGCTGACACACTGGGTCCAGATGGTATACACCAGGGTTCTTGAGGAATTCCAATGCAATATAGTTGATCTTGTAATAAAAATATGCAAATTATTGCTAAAAGTCAGTCTTCTAGAGGACTGGAAGGTTGCAAATATAACACCAGTTACAAAGATTCAGAGGAGATCCCAAAAATTACAGGCTACCTAGCCTAACTTCTTACTGAGTAAATTATCTGAAAGTGTTATTAAGAACAGAAGTATTAAGAACACAGACAAACAAGCCTTACTGAGGGAAAAAATATTATGGTTTCTGAAAAGCAAAGTCCTTCCTCACCAAACTTTTAGAGTTCTTTGAAAAGGTTAACAGGCATGCGGACAAGGCTGATCTAGTAGACATTATATACTTGTGCTTCCAAAAACATTTTGACAAAGTCCCTCACCAAAGGCTCCATACTACTCTTAGCAGTTGTGAGATAAAAGGACAGGTCCTTTCGTGGATTAGAAACTGGTTAAATAAAAGGAAACAGCAGAGAAGTCTTGCAATGGTAAGCAATAGAGTTTCACATAAGAACTACTCTTAGAGGACATCCAGCCAAAATTGTCAGCACAGCACTTTGCAATTACCCCATAACACATATTTGGCTGCAACATTTCTCAAGAACTGGACATGTGTAGTAGAACTAACTAATAGCAGGCAGGCATGAGTGGTCTCTTTTTCAGAACATGCTTCCCAACAGTGATGCAGAAAATATTTGGGTGAAATAATCATGTGTACTCTTATTTGCTTCCCAAAGCTATCTGAGCTCTGGTTCAAAAATATTTTCTAAACAGCCTGCCACAATCTTTCTCCTTTACCTATCTATTCAATTAAGAGTTTCCTTTATGGCACTTGAGGCAGTAAGCAATTCTACAAGAATTCTCATAGGATTTTTATTTCTCGCTTGAAAATGAATGGTATGTTTTGTTCATATAAACACACTCTTAGGCGCTGAGCTGTTGAGTACCTCAAAGACTAAGAATGATCCAAATGCTGACAAAATTTCAGTCTCATTGCCACACGCACATTGCTTATTCACTGGATTCACCCTGAACTATTTAATTTTCTTGACAAAAAAAAATAAAATAACTATAATGCAGCACATATACATATTCATGGTAGCATACACAACACTGCTACTATGTTAGATGTGGGATAGGACTGCCTGGATGCTGCTGGTTATCCCTGTTTCCCGTGACTTTTCACTGAGTATAGGTAATCTACAGGATAATTTAGAGAAAGGGTTTGCCAGAGTTAAGAAATCTGTATAAGATCAACTGAACCACTCACCTGAACTCAAAGTAAGTTGTTCAGGAATGAATACCTGTATAGCTTACCTATATAGTTCAGGGGTACAGGAGCACATACATTAATAAATAAAAAAATAAATATACCTCCACTGTTGCCTAATGGTTATCCTACCTTGTCTAGATCTGGATGATAGAAGCAACTTCAGTTCATGCTTTAACTACTTCACTTTAGTTCTGAAAACAGAACTGAACTCATAGCTTTTTCTTCTGCATAAAGTGTTATTTTCAACAGGCTGCACAAATACTGCCTATGAAGCTAAAGCAAAGTACACAATTCCCAAAGAACTCCTCTAACTGGAACTAAACCCTACGTACTGTAACAAGCACCATGGTGATATAGAGAAGCAAAGATATGAACTAAAGTATATGTACTGATTGATATTTACCATCTAATCTCTGAGGAAAATATGTTTATTCAGGTCTGATTTTAACAATATTTACTGAAAAGTTAAGCCTGGCTGACTTTCTTCCTAAGAATCATAACATTACATATTTTGTACCACAACTTTTGTTTCAGAGTTATTATTGTGCTGTTTTACTATGTGTTTAATATTAAAACCTTATTGTATTGAAACTAAATGTTTGCAATTGACCATATGGATTTTAGTGCCAGTACAAATTATAGTGTTATAGCAGTACTGTGGGCAGTTATACCAACATCTTTTGAGGACCAGACTGCTATTTTTCAAAAGCTATATACGTAATCTATTAAGCTGAATGATTGTGCCATGATGTTATGACAGTTTATAATTTCTCCAAGAGTCCACACACAAATGTTGAATTTAATAATGAGTAATAATACTTTTGAATAAGGTCACAGTCATTTAAATACGCATCTATGCTATGTAGCCTCTTAACAATCAAAAGAGAAAAACCCGGTGGAAAGGAAAGAAGAACAGTGGGGAAGGAGAAAATGAGATGCTCCCAGAAGTCCTTGTGGGTCCCTTGCTTGTCAATATATCTAATTCTCAATACGGCCAATTCTGTGGATACTTAAATCCAGAGACTGGAGCCATGAACAGACAAGACTGATCTTTCTACAAACCTAAAAAAAAGCCCAAGGTTTGGGGGATTTAAAAAACCCAAAATAATAGAAGCAACACCTGTAGCTTTAAGAAGCAAATGCCCTCTCAGTGGCCACAACAGTATTGCTAGCCTTCAGATCTTGATTTTTGTCATGAAAAGGCAGGACAAAACCAGAAAAAGGGGGCAAGGGGGGTTCCAAGGATTTGTCTGTCAGTTTTTTCTACTGGAAATGGTGGGGATCGCTGAAAAAATATGTGAGATATTTTCTCTTCTGGAGTAAGTAAAATGCTGAGACTGTGGAGAGCTACCAAAAAGATACCTATGAGATAGCTTTATGAGTTTTCTATAAACAAGAACATGCATTTAAAACTTGAAATAACAACTGGGTTACCAACTTCATGTTACCTATCCAAATGATTTGGTGTCAACTACTTGGTTGAGAACCACTGGTCATGCAGAATGGAAATTTGCCACTGGACTCAAACTTTGTTCTGTTGCCTGGCAACTGTTAGGTGCAAAGAAAGCTTGAGAAGGCTGCAACTGGGAGAAAGGGTAGAACATAGTAGATAAAACTATATCTGATTCAGCTCAGAATTTCACTATAAAAATGGACTTTGGTCAGCACAGAACATCTTCGAACTGCTATGGCTTTAGAGGAAGTAGACTCTTCCCATCATTTTGAAGTACAGTTGCCAAGTCCCCTGGTCCAGGTGGTCTCCTGCTTTCAGATACTCCTCTCCCCACCCCCCAAATTACCTACGCTTACCTCCAGGAAGCCAGAAATAAATGTGATGTGCCCATGTCACTCAGAACTGACATGAGCATATTGGGGAAGTCAGGCAGCGACGCTCTGGCTTTTAGACAAAACTCTATGATTTGTAGCTAATTCTACCATAGAGTTTTGCCCAAAAACCAGAGCATCATCACACAACGTCCACAACGTCACTTTTGGGTGATATGGACACATCACAGCCAGTGTTCCCTCTAAGCTCACAGATTTTTAGCCTCTGGCTCACACATTTTTGTCTCAGCTCAGGAAGGAGGGCTCCAGAGCAAACTAACTTATGCAGGAGCTAAATCGCTCGCTCACAACTTTCATGCCAGTAGCTCACAAAGTACAATTTTTGCTCAGAAGACTCCACAGCTTAGAGGGGGAACATTGATCACAGCACTCTGCCCCACTCCCGGAACGCTCCCTCCCACCCCCCCACCAGTGCATCATTGGGACCTGGCAACCCTATTTTGAAGATCTACACCATGACATTCAGTGCAATAACCTGTAAAAATGCTTTCCTATATGAAATCCAAACGTACTATTTCTACAGAGTAAATCAAGACAAACACAACATCTCAACTATGTTTACTAGGGGCTTGATGAACCTCATGTTACTCCATGGCTAGGACAGCAAAATGGGGGGAGAGGTTCATATCTGCCAACCCACAATACATATCTGGTGGGCTGTGTTTGGCCTCGTAGGTCACAAATTACACAGGCCAGCTATGTTGATTTCATATTTACAGGGTCCTTTACTATCCTATTTCATTTATGTATGATATCTGCTAGAGGCAAAACTCTAAATTCACAAAGGCCAGAAAGAGTCTGCACTGCAGATTGTCTGCTCATCCATAATGCAAGACCAAAGCCTAAAAAAAGAATTGTGCTCAAGATCAGCAGAGGAGAAATATTTATTTAACTCCTGTTTGATCCTGCAGGATAAGTGAGTTGCTGACAATACATATTGTACCTTCTATTTCAGAGGCAAGGAAATGAGCAAACAGGTTAAAAGGCTTTAAATATATCAATAAGCTGCTCCGTGTACCAATTTACTACCTCCCCCTTCCTTCTACTAAGTGACTGTCTTTTATCTAAATATCTCAAAAACATCCATGTGTATTTTTAAGGCTGAATCATGAGTAGATTGAATCATCAGAAATATAGAGCTCCATAGTTATTGGAATAGCCAATTTGTAAACATATTACACAACTCTCTCCATGGTCATCATATCTACAGCCAAGAAATCAGTACAGGCAAAAACATTTGGTTCTACAAAATTCTGAGACACTACAGGATTGCTGTACACCATTATCATTTCTTTTAAACCCCTGAAAGTGTGCAGTTAACTTTCGATCAAAGCTTCACTGATAATCCAAGAAAAAAGAAACACAATAACTAATACAGGGAGAAATTGTGAAGCACTGCTGATACTTCCTTTGCCACAGACACCCTTTGAAAAGAAGCAAATCTCTTTATAATGAATAATAGCTTTCCCTTTCAGGAAATTAAGGCTCCAGTTCTGACATATTCACCAGATAAAGTGGTTTTGAACATACCAGTATCCTGGCCCTCCAGTATGGTTGCCAACTGGAGGGTTTTGTGCAAGGGGCTCATTGTAGTGGCAGCATTCTACAGAAGGCAGCTGCTGAAATATTGGTGGAGATTTCATGTCAATCACCCTGCCTGCAACTGGGGCAGAAGCAGCCAGCAGGGCACTTGTGAGACTGCATTAGGACTTGAGTTGTGCCTTCCTCACATTCATCAGATTGTGTAGCAATGCTCAGAACAGATGATGGCAGCATGCGCCCAGCAACAGTAGCCACAATCAGCGTGGTCTAACCAGCCAGACAATATTGAGTTCCTTCCCCAAATCACTGCCCTGCCTACTGTGCATCAGTGAAAAAAGAGCACCTATCTCTATATGTCTTCTGTTTGTTTTCTTTATCTTTCCCTTTCTGTCTGTATCCTCCCCTGCGAGTCTGACCAGACTGCTGGTTTAGCTGTGTTTGAGTGCCCTATCATAGATTCACTGGTTCACATTAACAAGTCATCTCTTAGCTTCTCATCTGTTGATTAGACACATTTTCAAGATATTTAATTCCTTAACCATAATGAACATGTATAACCTGAAAAGTCTGTAGCTTGGGTCACTTCCATGAGCTACCTATTCTGCATATGTTGGAATTTTTTGCAATTGATTTACTGACCGCCATTATGTCTAGCCTCAGTGCTCCCCATGTGTGGAACAGTTTTCCAAATGTTTAATTCCTTAAAATGTTGTGCATTTTGTGTGTGTATTTATATGTGTAGTCTATAGCTGGGTTCACATAATCAAATTGTTCTGTGTGCTCTTCAGTTCTTTCTGCTTATGAAATAGTTGTGGTCTGCATTGTTTGGGGCTGATGTTTAGAATGCATTGACTGTGTTGCTTGATGGCAGGAAAATTGTAATCCCAGGTAATATACACACACACTTTATTTTATTTATGTATAAACAATAGCTATACACCTTGAACAATGTGTTTTCAGGGGTGGAAACTAGTCAGAGAGTAAAAATACTGATTTTACTGACCAAAATTCCAAAAAAGGTGACCAAATACTGACAAAAAACTGACACATTTCTTTTTTTAAAAAACAGTATTTTTATTTTAGTTTTCTTATGCATTACATCATGCATATATCATTTCTACATTCATCAGTACCTTAACAGAGTTATCACAACTTTATTTTCTTTAGTCCATTTATAAAACTTTACCCATCTATCATTAAATATTTCCATATCTTTATTTTCCAGTATTGTAGTCAGCTTATCTACTTCAACTACTTCTTGTATTTTAATAATCAAGTCTCTTTGAGAAGGAATCCTTTCTAGTTTCCAATTTTTGGCATACAAAATACGAGCTGCTGTAATAATGAATGCAATTACATATTTTTCTTCTATTTTCAACTTCTCTGGCATTAAATTTAACAAAAAGATTTCTGGTTTAAAGGGTAAAAATATCTCAAGCATACCTATCAACATCTTATGAATCTTCTGCCAGTATTGTTGAGCTTTAGGGCACCTCCACCACATATGATAGAAGGTGCCTACATTATGTTTGCATTTCCAACAATTTTTAGGGGCGTTCTTATAACATTTAGCGATTTTATCCGGGGACCAGTGCCACCGGTGAAACATTTTAAACACATTTTCTTTATAGGATACCGCTCTCAATCGTTTTGTCGTTAGCCATATTTTAGACCAGTCCTCTATCGTATATCCAAAGTCTTGCATCCACACAATCATTGTACTCTTAACCTCTTCATCTAATTCGTAATTAATCAAAAATAAGTTATACAGTTTTTGGATTAATTTATCACTCGATGATAGCCATAATTTGTCTAAATCGTTTTTTCCACAGTAGAAACCTCTTTTCTCATCTTGCATGAAGCATTTTTTTAATTGCATCTCTTCCCACCATGACAATTTTATACCCTGTTTTTCAAGCATTTCTTGGGATTTTAATTTGCTTGTTTCATCTAACAATGTCTCATACGTTAACAGGTCTGTGTTTTTTCTTAGGGAGGGTTTTATAAATGCTTCTAAGGGTGAGAGCCAACGTGGTGTTTTAGGATAAAATAGGTCTCTAATTTCCTGCCAAATTTTATTTAATGCTCCTCGAATAGTATGCTGATTGAATTTTTTATGTATTTTATCTTTATCGTAACCCATATATGCATGCCACCCCATGTCCAGGTCAAAACCTTCAAGCGTCAGCAGTCTTTTATTAGCTAACACAGCCCATTCCTTAATCCATGACATTGCCGCAGAAGAATAGTACAGCTTCCAGTTCGGGATATTTAACCCACCCTTTTCTTTCCGATCTTGTAATACTTTCCATTTAATCCGGGATGGTTTCTTGGCCCATACAAATCTTCTACATATTTTATCAAGCTCATTAAATATTTTCATACTTCTCAGTACTGGAATGTTCTGCGCTAAGAACAAAAACCTCGGTAACACATTCATCTTTAAGACTGCTATTCTGCCCATAAACGATAATTGAAGTTTTTCCCATTTTGTTACGTCTTTCGTAATTTCTGTTATTAATTTAACATAATTGTCTTCAATTAGCGTGTTATTCCTTCTGGACATGGTTATTCCCAGGTATTTAATTTTGGTGACCATCTTCATTCGAGACACTTTTTCTATCTGCTCACTTTGACGCTGCGTACAATTTTTTATTAGGATATTTGTCTTGTTGTAATTTATTTTTAGGCCAGCAACTTCTCCATAGCTCTCAATTACATCCATTAGTACTGGTATTGAATTTACTGGTTCTTCTACTACAAATACCAAATCGTCCGCAAAAGCTTGCAGTTTGTATATTTCTTTCTGTATTTTTAATCCTATTATACTGTCATTTTCTCTTACCAGGTCTGTCAATGTTTCTAGCGTAAATATAAATAGTAGAGGTGACAATGGGCAGCCTTGTCTTGTGCCTTTTTCAATAGGGATACTTTGTGTTGTTTCCCCGTTTACTATTACTTTAGCTGATTGATTTGAATATATTGCTCTAATCATTGTGAAAAA
>NW_015175977.1:1520538-1525228 GCF_001447785.1 Gekko japonicus
TCCGTCTTGCAGGCCCTGCGGAACTGCACAAAGTCCCGCAGGGACCGGATCTCCTCCGGGAGCTCATTCCACCAGGTAGGTGCTGCCACCGAAAAGGCCCTGGCCCTGATCACAGTGAGTTTGACGTCCCTGGGGCCTGGGGTAACCAAAAGATGTTGGTCCCCCGACTGTAATGCCCTTGGGGGAACATATGGGGAAAGGCGGTCTTTCAGGTATGCCGGACCCTGGCCATAGAGAGCTTTAAAGTTAAGAACCAGCACTTTGAAGCGAATCTGGTACGCTATTGGCAGCCAGTGCAGCACCTTCAGCACAAGCCGGATATGGTCTCGCCTAGAGAGACCCATCAGCAGCCTGGCTGCCGCATTCTGCACTAGCTGCAACTTCCGGATTTGCGACAAAGGCAGCCCCAAGTAGAGAGCATTACAGTAGTCCAGCCTCGAGGTGACCGTCGCATGGATCACTGTGGCCAGGTCATCGCGGTCAAGGAAGGGAACCAACTGCCGAGCCAGCGAAAGATGATAAAAGGCCGACTTGGCAGTGGCTGCTACCTGGCCCTCCATCATTAAAGAGGAGTCCAGGAGCACACCCAAACTCCTAACCCTCGATGCTGGCACCAACCCCGAACCAACCCGACCTAGGCCCAGGACCTCCGTCTTCGCTGGGTTTAGTTTCAGCCAACTCAATCTGAGCCATCCAGCCACAGCTTGCAACGCCCGATGAAGGTCATCTGGGTCAGAGTCCGACCGGTCGCCCAGCATCAGATAGAGCTGGGTGTCATCCGCATATTGATGACACCCAAGCCCATACCTCTGGGCAATCTGGGCAAGGGGGTGCATATAGGTGTTGAACAACATCGGGGACAGCATTGCCCCCTGAGGCACCCCACAATCAAGAGGGTGCCTTCGGGATCGCTGACCCCAATCGCCACCCTTTGTCCCCGACCTTGAAGAAAAGAGGCAAACCATCGAAGGGCAACCCCCTGAATCCCCACGTCAGTGAGGCGGTGGGTCAGCAACTGGTGGTCAACTGTATCAAATGTGGATGACAGATCAAGCAATAACAGTGCCACCACACCGCCTCGATCCAGATGCCTTCGGAGGTCATCAGTCAGGGCGACCAAAACCGTCTCTGTCCCATGACCCGGGCGAAAGCCGGACTGGAAACGATCTAGGACTGAAGCATCCTCCAGGAAGCCCTGTAGCTGTATCGCCAACGCCCTCTCAATGAGTTTGCCCAAATAGGGCAGATTAGACACCGGCCGGTATTTGGCCAATTTGGCCGGGTCCAAAGATGGTTTTTTCAAGAGGGGACGGACCATCGCTTCCTTGAGTGCCCCGGGGAACTGTCCCTCCAAAAGGCACTTGTTGATAATCTCCCGCAGGGCACCTCGAAACCCCTCATGGCCCACCTTAATGAGCTAGGAGGGGCACGGATCAAGGTTGCACATGGTTGGATGTACAGATACGAGCAATCTGTCAACTTCGTCCTGGCTGAGTAGGCCAAAACACTCTAAACCCAGAACCGAAGACGCGCAAGGGGCCTCAAGTTCACTCACTGTTTCAATTGTGGTGGGAAAGTCGCGGCGGAGTGCCAGGACTTTATCTGCAAAATAGCTTGCAAAAGCCTCACAGCCAATATCCAATTCCCTAACATTTTGCCTGCCCTGTGGCAGCGCTGTCAAAGACCGAATCATACTAAAAAGTTGGGCCGGGCGTGAGCTCGCAGATGCAATCTCGGTCGCATAAAAATCTTTCTTAGTGGCCTTGACTGCCATCTCATAGGATCTCATAAACATCCTACAAGATGCGCTTGATGCCATGTCGCGAGCACGACGCCACCGTCTCTCTAGCCATCTCAGTTCTCGCTTCAGCTGCCGCAGCTCCTGGGTATACCAGGACACTCGCCTAGAACGAGTGCAGACAGGGCATCTGGGAGCGATCTCGTCGATGGCTGTGGGGAGACGGCCATGCCAGTCCTCCACAAGCTCATCCAATGAGCCACCAGGGGGCCTCGGATCCCACAGTGCCATCTGGAACCGCATAGGCGAGCAAAAACCCACTTGCCGCCTACACAGGGTCGGGCTGACACCTTCAGATGGGCCTTCAGGGCCTGGTGGTCCGACCATGGCACTGCCACAGCAGAGATCCAGTCCATCGTCACCCCCGCCGCGAAGATCAAATTGAGCGTGTGACCAGCCAGATGTGTGGGGGCCGATACAACTTGAGAGAGTCCCAGCGCCGCCATGGACAACACTAGGTCCATAGCCCGGCTGGATGTCGCGTCCTTGGCATGGACATTGAAATCACCCAGGACAATCAGCCTTGGGTGCTCCAATGCCCAGCCTGATATGGCCGCCAGCAGGGACGGTAGGCTACTGGCCGGTGCATTAGGCGGTCGGTACACCAGCCAAATTGCCAAACTCTCCACAGCCTCCAGCATCATGCCGACACACTTGATGCCCTCAATCTCCATGGGTGGAAGCGCCCTGCAGGAGTAAGCCTCCCGAATGAAAATAGTCACTCCTCCCCCCGCCCCCTAGTCCGCAATTGGTGAAGAACCGAGAAACCTGGTGGGGAGAGCTGGGTGAGAGCTACAATCTCCCCCTCCCGCACCCAGGTCTCAGTCACGCACGCCAGGTCCACCTGTTCTACCACAAAATCCCGAAGGACTGCAGTCTTGTTGTTAATGGACCTGGTGTTGCACAACACCAATGATGGAGGGGGGTTAGAAATCCTGGTCCCACTGCCGGCCACCCTTGGGATGGGCCGTAGGCTAGAAGGGCGCCGAGCCATTTTGTTTCTCTGTATGCCCTACCACGTGCTGCCTTGACCCGTGCCCATCATGGCTAATTAAAGCTGGCCATGATGGGTTTCAAGATGCCCTAAAGGAGATTATCAACAAGTCCCGCTCAGAGGGACAGTTCCTTAGGGCACTCAAGGAAGCTGTGGTTCGTCCCCTCCTGAAAAAGCCATCTCTGGATCTCACCAAATTGATTAATTACAGCTCCAATCTGCCCTATTTGGACAAAATAATTGAGAGGGCCATGGCAATTCAGCTACAGAGCTTTTTCCATTCCAGATCCTTTCCAGTCTGATTTCCACCCAGGCCACGGGACAGAGATGGCACTGGTCGCCCTCACAAATGACCTCTGGAGGCATCTGGATTGGGGCAGATTGGCAGTGATGTTGCTGTTGGACCTGTCAGCAGCATTCAACACGGTCGACCAACAGTTACTGATCCACCACCTCACCGACACTGAAGTCCAGGGGCCTGCCTTGCAACGGCTGGCTTCCTTTCTTCAGGGTCGGGGACAAAAGGGAGCAGCTATCCCAAAGGCACCCACTGATTTGTGGAGTGCCCCAATGGGCGGTGCTGTCCCCAATGTTATTTAACATATACATGCACCTCCTTGCCCAGATTGCCTGGAGGCATGGGCTGGGATGTCACCAGTATGGGGATGACACCCAGCTCTATCTGTTGTTGGGCGGCCAGTCTGACTCTACACCAGAAGATCTGGACCGGGCGTTGCAAGCCGTGGCTGGTTGACTCAGAATGAGCCAACTGAAATTGAATCTGTGCTCAGGGTCACAAAATGTGATTGGCCTCCCAGGTCCTGAAGATGCTAGGCTGGCCACAACCAGGGCCAGGGCTTTCTCAGTGGTGGCTCCATACTGGTGGGATGAGCTCCCAGAAGAGATCAGGGCTCTCGGGACCTTTTATAGTTCCGCAGGGCCTGCAAGATGGAGCTCTTCCACCAGGCCTTTGACTAAGGAGCCGCACCAAATAACATCAAATAACTGAGAAGTGACAGTGCCCTGGTCCTTGGCTTACCACCAACAGCCTGTGCTGATGCCTAAATATGGAGACCAAGACAAGCCAACCACCAATATAGATCATCTGATTACAACACTAGTATTGGTTCCACCTTCTGTAAGCATTGTTATAAGTACCTGATCACTTACTAGCACTTTATGATAATGTAGAGTTTTATTATTTAAGATTGTATATAATTTGTTACCTATATGTTTAATCTCTTTGTAAGCCGCCCTGAACCCGCTCCGGCAGGGAGGGCGGGGTATAAATTGAATGAATGAATAAATAAATAAATAAAGTTATTCACGAACTCTTTTGTTTCTCAACAGTTTTCTGCACTGCACCCACAAGCAGTTTTTCCCTTGTCCTCTTCTTCCATTGTTTTCTCGACTCCCTCTAGCATGAGCTGTGCCATGTTGAATCCTAAAATATCCATCAACTCTACTTTCATTGTCTCATGTTTTAAGAGGTTAATTACGTTTCTATACTATGTGGAAGATTTCACTAAATCACTTTTACTCTTAGGAACAAAGTACTCAAAGTACTTCATAACTAAACTGAAAACAATCTGTCTTCTCACTGGGAAGTCATCATGTTTCCCCAAAAATGCAGTAATGAAAATGGAAAAACACAAACTGCATTCACAAAAATCAAAGAAATACTGACTTTCTATGTTAAAGCACAGTTACTGTGATGTGTTTAACCCTACTCCTATTATGTTTTTCAGTAAAAACAATGGGATCAGTAGACTCCAACTGAAAAATGAAGCACAGCAGCACACCCAAGATACTGGGGTTCAAACTCTCATTTAACAATATTTTATTCATACATTCAGGAAACTTTATACGGAAGGCAGGAAGTGTATGAATAAGGCAAA
>NW_015175978.1:0-1475 GCF_001447785.1 Gekko japonicus
CGAAAGCCAGTCAAATCCGATTCTAGGGTGCAGTCCCAACTGACTACTTCAAACAAGTGATCCCTTTGACAAATCTCATTTTAAATACCCCGATTATTTACACTGTTATAATTGCTACTAACTAGGAATATTCCTAGGAACTAGGAATAGGAACTAATTCCTAGGAATTAGGAACTAGGAATATTCCTACTAACTACGAACTATTCCTAGTTAGGAACTAGGAATATTCCTGGTTAGTAGCAATTAGTAGCAACAGCAGGTCCATGGGGTCGTGAAGAGTTGGACTCGACTGTGCGACTGAACAACAATAGCAAGAATATCCCTAACCTTCCAACCCCAAAAGAGGACATTTTCTCAGCTTTTTAAAAAGAGCCCCAAAGAGGACGGACACCAAAAAAGAGATCATGTCCTCTAAAAAGAGGACATCCGGTGACCCTAAAAAGCACAGTAGGTAGTAAAATACAAAGGGCTGAGAACAATATCTGGATTTTCGATAACAGCTGAGTGAGAATGATTGTGCAATGCAAATAATACTTTCCAGGGAAGAAGACCCAATTTATAGATAGTAGTACGATTATGAACAAGTTTATTTAGGATTGCTCTCTGAATCTTGTACCTTTTTTTGTCGTCAAAACAGCACAGGAGCAGAGCTCTGGCAGGAAAGAGCCCAGGGGGCGGGCACATGCAAAAAACCCCACCCCCTGCTCCCAGCAGCCCCCAGTCAGAGCAAGAAGCTGCCAGGTAAATTGCAGAGCCCCCCCCCCAGCCTGCCCTTCAGGTACAAGCTCTCCCTCCTCTGTGAGGGCAGATCTGTGCGTCCCCCCCCAATAGCTAGCAATCCAAAACAGTCCAGTGGAGCCTGAGTGGTGGGTGCTGCCTTCTGACACACTTCCAGTGATGTCAGGGGGTGTGGCATATACAAATAAGTTATGCTAATGAGGTCCTGCACCTCTTTTTCTATGAAATGACCCCTGGGGGTAGCTAAGAGAGAGTGACTGGCCCAAGGTCACTTGAAGCCTTCTTGGCAGAGTGGGAGTCTGAACCCAGGTAGTGTGGCTAGTTTTGAGTTCAGTTGCTGGTCAGTACCAGACCTGAATCTAGCTATTCCATGACAGACTAACACGACTACCCTCTAATCATAAGAACGGAAGAGAACATAAGAGAAGCCATGTTGGATCAGGCCAATGGCCTCTACCAGTCCAACACTCTGTATCACACAGTGGCCAAAACCCAGGGGCCATCATGAGGTCCACCAGCAGGGCCAGAACTCCAGAAGCCCTCCCACTGTTGCCCCCCCCAGCACCAAGAAGACAGAGCATCCCTGCCCCAGACATAAGAACATCCGAGAAGCCATGTTGGATCAGACCAATGGCCCATCTAGTCCACCATTGTGTCACACAGTGACCAAAACCCAGGTGCCATCAAGAGGTCCACCAGCGGGGCCATAACTCCAGACGTCCTCCCACTGCGCCCAC
>NW_015175978.1:1703-4312 GCF_001447785.1 Gekko japonicus
GCCCCAGACATAAGAACATCAGAGAAGCCATGTTGGATCAGACCAGTGGCCCATCTAGTCCAACACTTTGTGTCACACAGTGACCAAAACACTAGGAAATAGATATTGGTTAAATTCAATGGGATTATATTCTTTAATTAAACAAGATAAGTATAAAGAAGCTATTAAAAGGGAAGATAATAATATGGAACAAATACTATATGTGAACGAAATTTTAAAAAGGGTTGGCAGGGAAGATTTATTTAGAATTGGTGAAAGATAAGGAATTTATGTGTAGAAGCTTAAAAAACAAATGGAATAAGGAAAAACAAATTACTACTGAGGATGTCAATAAGTTAATGGTGAACTTGAAGGAAATTAAGCTAGAAAAGTATAGAGAACTTGAAAGAAATATAATATGGAAGTGGTACAGAACCCCAGCACAACTGGCATATATGATAAAAGGGATGAAACCTAATTGCTGGCACTGTAATGCAAAAGAAGGGTGGTACTCTCACTTATGGTGGGAATGCCCAAAAGTGATAGTGCTATGTAAAGTCAGCCTGGATATAGATGTAGATTTATTATTTATGGGTGTATTGGGAAACCATATAATTGAGAAACAAAATCAGGATATTTTCAAAGTAATGTTATTAGCAGCGCATGCAGTGATTGCATATGTTTGGAAGGAGAATGGACTTTAGAAAAATGGAATGAATATTTATATGAATATATACAATCGGACATATTGGAATGTTTAAAGCAAGATAAGATATGGACTGTAAAAATGAAGGAGATAAAAAAGAAATCGTCGGTATACTTTATATGGGTTTATAAAGGGGAAGCCAACAAGGGTATACTTGAAAAGTTGGAAAGAATGTGCTCATGGTTGAAAATGTAATTTGAATAACATGATGGTGGCCACTTTAGGGGGAGAGAGATAAAATGGGGGGGGGTATCAAAAAGTTGGAACTAAACTGTAATGTAATAACAATATTGGGATACAATTAAAAAAATATTTTTAAAAAAACCACAGTGACCAAAACCCAGGTGCCCTCAGGAGGTCCACCAGCAGGGCCAGAACTCCAAAAGCCCTCCCACTGTGTCCCCCCAAGTACCAAGAAGACAGAACATCCCTGCCCCAGACATAAGAACATAAGAGAAGCCACGTTGGATCAGACCAAATTATTTAAAAAAAAACCACAGTGACCAAAACCCAGGTGCCCTCAGGAGGTCCACCAGCAGGGCCAGAACTCCAGAAGCCCTCCCACTGTCGCCCCCCCCAAGCACGAAGAAGACAGAGCATCACCGCTCCAGACATCTATACCTTGTAGCTAAGAGCCACATCCTAGCGTGACACTCTAGTCCCTACCCCACTCATCAGAGCAATTCCAGACCACATGGCTATTATGCAAACCGCCCAGGATGGTGGCAGAACTCCGAACGGAGGACAGATTGCTCACATACACAAGAGTGTTTTGTGGCAAGCTCAGTTTCTCACCTCCTCGTCTCTAGACAAATATTTGTAGACAACCCCTACCCCACTCATCAGAGCAATTCCAGACCACATGGCTATTATGCAAACCGCCCAGGATGGTGGCAGAACTCCGAACGGAGGACAGATTGCTCACATACACAAGAGTGTTTTGTGGCAAGCTCAGTTTCTCACCTCCTCGTCTCTAGACAAATATTTGTAGACAACTTGTACCAAAAACATTTTTTTGTTGGCCCAGTGCTGTTAAAATTGTTCCTCGGCATCTTTGGTTGGGATAACGACGAGTTCTTTGCAGCACAGCTCTCGGTGTGCCTACTCAGAAGGAAGCCCTACGCTGCTCAAAGGGGCGTACGCCCCAGTAAGGGAGTGGATAGGATTGGGGCTGCGGGAGGTGTAACGTTCTGGAACAAAACAGCTTTGGCAGAAGTTCTCCCCTTCTGCTCCTCAAATGTTCGCTCCAGCGCAAGAGCTGAGACTGGCAAAGAGCAGCGGAGTTGCGTAACTCGGAAAGAACTTATGCGGGGGTTCGCACAGAGAGGCCGAGGGTGCTTTGTGTCTTCGAGGGAGCAGACCAGGTGTGCCCCAGACTCTCTGTGGACGGAGCCTGCGTACCAGGCCCATCAGCCTTCACTCATTTCACAATATTAGTGACTGAATTCACATCCTCCACACGCACGGCGTTTTAGAAAGCCAGAAGAGGTCAAGTCCCTGCCCCTAAGGAGCTTCCAGTCTGAAGTCATTTAGTAGAAAAAGAGGCGCAGGAGGTCATTAGCATAACTTATTAGCACAACGTATTTGCATATGCCACACCCCCTGACATCACCGGAAGTGTGTCTGAAGGCAACACCCACCGCTCAGGCTCCACTGGACTGTTTTGGACTGTTAGCTATTGGGGGGGGGGACGTGCAGATCCGCCCTGACAGAGGAGGTACAGCTTGTACCTGAATAAAACTTGGTCTTAAAGGTGCCACTGGACTGTTTTGGATAGCTAGCTATTGGGGGGGGGGCGTGCAGATCTGTCCTCACGGAGGAGGGAGAGCTTGTACCTGAATAAAACTTGGTCTTACAGGTGCCACTGGACTGTTTTGGATTGCTAGCTGGGGGGGGGGGCCGGCCAGAGTTGCCTCTAGCGGGG
>NW_015175978.1:4611-8533 GCF_001447785.1 Gekko japonicus
TTACCTGGCTGCTTCTTGCTCTGACTGAGGGCTGCTGGGAGCAGGGGGTGGGACTTGTTGCATGTGCCCGCCCCCTGGGGTCTTTACTGCCGGAGCGTCGCTCCCGTGCGCTCCTGCAGGAAATGACCCCTGGTGGACACCATCTAGACAATCCACAACGGAGGCAGCGCACGGTAAGGCGATTCACCAGGGGGATGTGTGGTCGTGCTACGATGGATTAAAAAGATCGGGATACAATTCAAGCTGGCATAATGACGGGATTAGCTGCCCATCTGAACTCACCCTTCATGTTGCTTTATATATACTGGAGTTTTTTTATGTACTCATTTATATGTATGTTGTTAGCCGCCCTGAGCCCACCTCGGCGGAAGGGCAGGATACAAATTTGATATAAATAAATAAATAAATACATACATAAATAAGGTCTGTGAGTGGGAGGGGGTTTTTAAGAAAAGGAGGAGGAGGAGGAGAGGAGGAGATTGGATTTATACCCTGCCCTTCACTTGGAGTCTCAGAGAGGCTTACAAACTCCTTTCCCTTCCCCTCCCCACAACAGACACCCTGTGAGGTGGGTGGGGCTGAGAGAACTCTGACACAAACTGCTCTTTTTCAAGGACAGCTGTGCCAGAGCTTGTGACTGACCCAAGGTCACACCAGCAGGTGCAAGTGGAGGAGTGGGGAATCAAACCCGGTTCTCCCAGATTAGAGTCCACGCACTTAACCACTACACCAAACTGCCACTACACCAAAGGAGGCCCTAAGCCTTGAACTTTGTTTTCATTAAATATTATTCCAGAAAGATTTAAAAAGCCAGATGCATATATTCCAAACTTCTTGAGCCGGTTTGGTGTAGTGGTTAAGTGCGTGGACTCTAATCTGGGAGAACCAGGTGAGCCAGTTTGGTGTAGTGGTTAAGTGCGTGGACTCTAATCTGGGAGAACCGGGTTTGATTCCCCACTCTTCCACTTGCACCTGCTGGATGACCTTGGGCAAACCATATTTCTGGCACAGCTGTTCTTGAAAAAAGAGCAGTTTCTGTCAGAGCTCTCTCAGCCCCACCTACCTCCCAGGGTGTCTGTTGTGGGGAGGGGAAGGGAAAGGAGTTTGAAAGCCGCTCTGAGACTCCCTTGGCTAGTGAAGGGCGGGGTATAAATCCAATCTCTCTCTTCTTCTTCTTCTTCTTCTATATAATTATACATGA
The DNA here is from genome assembly GCF_001447785.1 of Gekko japonicus. NCBI lineage: Eukaryota > Metazoa > Chordata > Lepidosauria > Squamata > Gekkonidae > Gekko > Gekko japonicus. The sequence goes on from NW_015175978.1 coordinate 5,813, forward strand.
TATAACTGTGGCAAGGATTTTGCATGCAAAATATTGGAGAAAAGAAGACATTCCTACAAAAGAAGAAATTATCTACAAACTACTAGAAACGGCAGAGATGGACAAACTTACTTTACAATTACAAGATAAGAAAGAAGAAATTTTTGAAAAAACTTGGTCGAGATTGTATAAATGGATTGAGTTGTATTTGCAAAGATGCATACAATAATTTTCCCTTTGCTGTTTATATTTGCATTGGAGATACTTAATGACTCAGTAAGAGGACAAAAAGAGATTATGGGCCTGAAATTAAAAGGAGAAGAATTTAAACTTTGGCATTTGCGGATGACTTAGTATTCATATTGGAGAACCCATTGGACTCAATCCATACTTTGAAACATGAACTTGGAGACTATGGATCTGTAGCCGGCCTGACAATCAATATTAATAAAACTAAGATAATGATTAAAAATATGGAAGAGGAGCAGGCAATCCGACTACAAGATATCTCAGGATTTCAACTACAGAAGAAAATAAAATATTTAGGAATTGTAATGACAAATAAATGTAGCTCACTACAAGAGAATAATCTATAAAGAATTGCTGAGGAAGACAAAACAGGACTTAGAGAAATAGAAAGATCTACAGATATCTTTGATGGGGCGTATCGCAGTAATTAAAACGAATATACTGCCAAAATGGCTATTTTTATTTCAAACAATTCCTATTCTCCAAAATGAATAGAAGTCTTAGGGCTTCCAGCAAGCATCAAGTTGTACTACAGAGAAGCGTCAAACTCTACTGAATATCTATTGTAACAAGGTGCAAGGTGCAAACTGCTTCCCGTGTTGGTTAAAATGACTTCTACTTAATGTATTTATTTATTGTCAATGCTAAATTAAAATTATTTATTTATTTATTTGATTTATGACCCACCCTCCCCCATGCAACAAGGCTCAGGGCGGGGTACAACATTTGCCATATACAAATTTAAATATGAAATCTAGTTAAACCAATTAAAGCACAAACAATTCAGCAAGAACTTGCAGGTGACGTATAGGTATACAGCTTAACATCCTTTCCTGGTGGGAAGAAGAAGAAGAAGAGATTGGATTTATACCCCGCCCTTCACTTGGAGTCTCAGAGCGGCTTACAAACTCCTTTCCCTTCCCCTCCCCACAACAGACACCCTGTGAGGTGGGTGGGGCTGAGAGAACTCTGACACAAACTGCTCTTTTTCAAGGACAGCTGTGCCAGAGCTTGTGACTGACCCAAGGTCACACCAGCAGGTGCAAGTGGAGGAGTGGGGAATCAAACCCGGTTCTCCCAGATTAGAGTCCGCGCACTTAACCACTACACCAAACTGCCACTACACCAAAGGAGGCCCTAAGCCTTGAACTTTGTTTTCATTAAATATTATTCCAGAAAGATTTAAAAAGCCAGATGCATATATTCCAAACTTCTTGAGCCGGTTTGGTGTAGTGGTTAAGTGCGTGGACTCTAATCTGGGAGAACCAGGTGAGCCAGTTTGGTGTAGTGGTTAAGTACGCGCACTGTAATCTGGGAGAACCGGGTTTGATTCCCCACTCTTCCACTTGCACCTGCTGGATGACCTTGGGCAAACCATATTTCTGGCACAGCTGTTCTTGAAAAAAGAGCAGTTTCTGTCAGAGCTCTCTCAGCCCCACCTACCTCCCAGGGTGTCTGTTGTGGGGAGGGGAAGGGAAAGGAGTTTGAAAGCCGCTCTGAGACTCCCTTGGCTAGTGAAGGGCGGGGTATAAATCCAATCTCTCTCTTCTTCTTCTTCTTCTTCTATATAATTATACATGATATAACTGTGGCAAGGATTTTGCATGCAAAATATTGGAGAAAAGAAGACATTCCTACAAAAGAAGAAATTATCTACAAACTACTAGAAACGGCAGAGATGGACAAACTTACTTTACAATTACAAGATAAGAAAGAAGAAATTTTTGAAAAAACTTGGTCGAAATTATCTACAAACTACTAGAAACGGCAGAGATGGACAAACTTACTTTACAATTACAAGATAAGAAAGAAGAAATTTTTGAAAAAACTTGGTCGAGATTGTATAAATGGATTGAGTTGTATTTGCAAAGATGCATACAATAATTTTCCCTTTGCTGTTTATATTTGCATTGGAGATACTTAATGACTCAGTAAGAGGACAAAAAGAGATTATGGGCCTGAAATTAAAAGGAGAAGAATTTAAACTTTGGCATTTGCGGATGACTTAGTATTCATATTGGAGAACCCATTGGACTCAATCCATACTTTGAAACATGAACTTGGAGACTATGGATCTGTAGCCGGCCTGACAATCAATATTAATAAAACTAAGATAATGATTAAAAATATGGAAGAGGAGCAGGCAATCCGACTACAAGATATCTCAGGATTTCAACTACAGAAGAAAATAAAATATTTAGGAATTATAATGACAAATAAATGTAGCTCACTACAAGAGAATAATCTATAAAGAATTGCTGAGGAAGACAAAACAGGACTTAGAGAAATAGAAAGATCTACAGATATCTTTGATGGGGCGTATCGCAGTAATTAAAACGAATATACTGCCAAAATGGCTATTTTTATTTCAAACAATTCCTATTCTCCAAAATCAAAAAATCTTTAAGGAATTGGAACAAGTGATTTCAAAATTTATTTGGCAAGGCAGAAGACCCAGAATAAGACTGAAAGCTCTTCAAGATATAAATGAAA
>NW_015175978.1:8833-9039 GCF_001447785.1 Gekko japonicus
CAGGAAGAAACACAAAGAAGGTACCTGGATATTTTAGACTCTGACGGCCGTTTGAAACCACTAGAAGACCTTTCATGGTGGCAAAGAGCGCAAATAGAATCCAGGCTTACCAAAGATAAGAAGATTGAATTCTATAAAAACTTACTAGAGATTGAAAAGATTATTATATCCACGGATTCAAAGCTCTTATGAAGGCTTTATGTACT
>NW_015175978.1:9678-37950 GCF_001447785.1 Gekko japonicus
CAATCCCTGGCACAAAGCCTGGTATTTATGCCTGGAAAAGGCTACACCCAAAACACACCCCACTCCCAAGGATAGGCTATTTACACGCAATTGCCTCCCAATTGGTTTTTTCTAGGATTCCTGTCTCTCTCCTGGTCCATTTTAGGATCCTAGCAAGCCACTGTTATGCACCCTAAGCAGGGGTCATTTCCTGCAGGAGCGCACAGGAGCGGAGCTCCGGCAGTAAAGAGCCCAGGGGGTGGGCCCATGCAACAAGCCCCGCCCCTTGCTCCCAGCAGGCCTCAGTCAGAGCAAGAAGCAGCCAGGTAAGTTGCAGAGCTCCCCCTGGCCCCCTGGTCCAAAACAGTCCAGTGGCACCTTTAAGACAAAGTTTTATTCAGGTACAAGCTCTCCCTCCTCTGCGAGGGCAGATCTGCACGTTCCCCCTCTCCCTGATAGCTAGCAATCCAAAACAGTCCAGTGGCGCCTGAGCGGTGGGTGTTGCCTTCTGACACACTTCTGGTGATATCATGGGATGTGGCATATGCAAATAAGTTATGCTAATGAGCGCCTGCACCTCTTTTTCTACGAAATGACCCCTGGTCCTAAGCGAAGTCCTATGGCAAGTACAGTTCAGGCTGTGTCCAAATTCCAAAGGTGTCCGCAGGCTCAGGAAGGAACATACCGGCTGGATCTTAGGGAAAACTTTTTGACAGTCAGAGTTGTGCCACAGTGGAATTAGCTGCCTGGGGAGATGGTGAGCTCCCCCTCTGAGGCAGTCTTCAAGCAGCGGCTGGAAAAACCCTTGTCAGGGATGCTCTAGGCCAGGGGCATCGAACTCATTTGTTATGAGGGCCGGATCTGACATAAATGAGACCTTGTTGGGCTGGGGCATGTGTGCCACAAAATGTAATGCCAGGTAGCGGAGATATAAACTTTATAAAGGACACAAACACAAAGGGGTGGGTTTTTTACTTAAAATTCTTGCTGTAGTCAATACATGAATAATAAGATAAAAGTCTTGTTTTTTTTAGTTTTCCTGTTTTATATTCAACAGAAACAATTCAGGTATAAAAGGTATACTGGATTTTAACTTAAACCAATACTTCTGATTTATTGACATTCACTACAGAAATCTCATGCTCAGAGTTCTGAGTCGGGGACCCAGGTTAAAACACGAAATGGCTGAGCGATTGAGAGAGTTTGGCGAAGCGAGCTATGATGCAGCAGCAGAACTGGAAGCAGGAAATGGCCAGGTCCACTGCGGGCCCCGATAGAAGCCCTCTGGGGGCCTGATCCGGCCCCCGGGCTGCATGTTTGACACCCCTGCTCTAGGCTGATCCTGCATTGAGCAGGGGGTGGGGCTAGATTGTCCTCTGGGGCCACTTCCAACTCTGTGATTCTATCTCGCCAACCCTGAGTTTTATTTTCTCTTAAGTATGGGGATTATATAGGTTGAATCTTGGACTCTAATCTGGGAGGACCGGGTTTGATTCCCCACTTCTCCTCCATATGCAGCCACTGGTGTGACCTTGGGTCAGTCATGAGTTCTCTCAGAGCTGTCCTTGAAAGAACTCTCTCAGCCCCACCTACCTCACAGGGTGTCTGTCGTGGGGAGGGGAAGGGAAAGGAGTTTGTAAGCTGCTCTGAGACTCCTTTGGGTAGTGAAGGGTGGGGTATAGATCCAATATTTCCTCCTCCTCCTCTTCTTCTTCCCAAACCCCACCCTCTCCAGGCTCCACCCCCAAATCTCCAGGATTTCCCGCTTGGAGATGGCATCCCTAACTCCAGGGGCCCCCAGCAGCTGGGAGTGAGCCAAACTCCGGGGTCTGACGGGGTTTGAACCTGACAAGCTGTAGCGACCACTGGTGCTCCCTGTCGCCTCCTCCCCAGTGGGCACTGCGGCTGCCAGCCAGATCCGAGGTGAGGACTCCTTGCAGGGTGACGGGCACTGCTGGCTCCCCTCCGGGGCTGTTGGAAGCACCTGATCCACCCCTCGAGGCCATGCCGTTCAGCTCCTGTTCCCCCCAGTTGCTTTCTGTGCGTCTGCCTTTATCTTCCCCGGCCTTCTATTTGCTCCTGAGACCAATGCTCCCTCTAAGCTGTGGAGTCTTGTGAGCAAAAATTCTACTTTGTGAGCTACTGGCATTAAAGTTGTGAGCCAGCCTTTTGGCTACTGCCTAAATTAGTTTGCTCTGGAGCCATCTTTCCTGAGCTAAGACAAAAATGTGTGAGCCAGGGGCTAAAAAACTGTGAGCTGGCTCACACTCACTTAGCTTAGAGGGAACACTGGTGCAGACATCTGTCTTCAAGCCCTACCCGCTTCCTCTCTCTGCTCTTTCTTGCTGTCATTTCCCCCTCTCAGTTTGGTGTCCTGGTTAAGTGCGCGGAATCTAATCTGGGAGAACCGGGTTTGATTCCCCCACTCCTCCACTTGCTCTGGGACTCCGAGTGAAAGGCAGGGTATAAATCCAATTGGTGGGTGCCAAGAAAGGTGTTGGTGCCCACGGGCACCATGTTGGAGACCCTGAGTTAGAGCGTAAGAAGAGCCTGTCTGAGCCAGACCCAGGACCCTCTAGTCCGGCAGATGCCTCAAGGAAGCCCCCCAAGCAAGGCATGGAACCCCGCTCTGCCCCCACGGAGAGGTATGATGCCTTTGAACATGGGTGGAAATTACAAGGGCTAAAGATCAGGAGAGACTTCCTAACTGCAAGAGTGGTTGAGCAGTGGAACAGACTGCCTCGGGAGGTGGTGGACGCTCCGTCGCTGGACATTTTCAAGCGGAGGCTGGACAAACAACTTTCGTGGATGTTGTAGGGCCGTCTTTCGGCTCTGCTCCTGCAGAGTGCAGGGGGCTGGACTAGATGACCTGCAAGGTCCCTTCCAACTCTAACATTCTATGATCCTATCATTCTATGAGGACAAAGAGTCTTGTGGCATTTGAAAGCGTAACAAATTTACTGCGGCATAAACTTTCACGAGCCAGGGCGCCTTCCATCAGGGGCATGAATCAAGCGTCTGCGGAACGGCCTCTGGCTCACGGAAGTTCCTGCCGCAATGATTTTTTTCCTAGTCTTTAAGGCACCACAAATTTGCGCGTTTTTTGGCAGCAGCGGTCTCTTCTCCTCTCTCCAGCCGCCTAAAAGACAGCCACATCTCCACGTCTCCGTACAGAGCGGCCGCTCTTCGCTTTTACTGCCTTTTACGGCCTTTTATGACATTTGATTATATTTTCATTGTTATTTTCCCCGGCTTGATGATCCCGTCAGCTGTCTCGAAAGGGGCTGACGGGCAGGCGATCCATTTTTAGCAAATAAATAAATGACGGGAACGGTTGGGCCGCCCTGCCGTGGATGGCCCTGGCTAGCTCTGGTTCGTCAGATCTCGAAAATGAAGCAAGGTCAGCTCTGGTTAGGACTTGGACGGGAGGCCAGCAAGGAAGTCCGGCTACACAGAGGCAGGCAAGGGCAAACCACCTCCGCTTGTTCAGGCGGGTCACCGGGTTGGTCTGAAGGGGGAAGAAGAAGAAGAAGAAGAAGAGGTTGAGGTAGCGGACGTCCCCCTCCCCCGCCCCCCAGCTTCTCTGACCCTAGCTTTTCTGGCCCAGCTTTCTCCGGCCAATTGTCCATCAGTGACCTGATTCTGACCGGTCATCTGACGGCCTCTGTAGTTACACGGTATTTTATGATATTTTATGTGTAAACTGTTATTTTAATACTATTTTATGATATTTTATGTGTAAACTGTTATTTTAATACTATTTTAATTGTATTAACTGCTTTACACCGCCCTGAGCCCATTGGGGAGGGAGGTATATAAATCTAATAAAATAAATAAAATAAAATAAATAAAGGTTGGGAAACTCCTGGAGATTTTGGGATGGAGCCTGGAGAAGACAGGGACCACAGAGGGGCACAATGCTATACAGTTTACCCTCCCAAGCAGTGTTCCCTCTAAGCTGAGTTAGGGTGAGCCAGCTCACAGTTTTTTAGCCTCCAGCTCACACATTTTTGCCTTAGCTCAGAAAGGATGGCTCCGGATGCAAACTGATTTGTGCAGCAGCCAAATCGCTCGCTTACAACTTGAATGCCAGCAGCTCACAAAGGAGAATTTTTGCTCACAAGACTCCACAGCTTAGAGGGAACTGATCTCTGTAGTCTGGAAAGGAGCTGGAATTCCAGGGGATCCCAAGGTCCCACCTGGAGGCTGGCATCCCTACTAGAAGAAGAAGAAGAGATTGGATTTATACCCCACCCTTCACTACCCGAAGGTGTCTCAGAGCGGCTTCCAAACTCCTTTCCCTCCCCCTCCCCACAACAGACACCCTGCAATGTTCCCTCTAAGCTGTGGAGTCTTGTGAGCAAAATTCTACTATGTGAGCTAAAGAAGAAGAAGAAGAAGAAGAAGAAGAAGAAGAAGAAGAAGAAGAAGAAGAAGAGATTGGATTTATACCCCGCCCTTCACTTGGAGTCTCAGAGCGGCTGACAAACTCCTTTCCCTCCCCCTCCCCATAACAGACACCCTGTGAGGTCGGTGGGGCTGAGAGAGCTCTTGACAGAAACGGCTCTTTTTCAAGGACAGCTCTTGTCAGAGCTACGGCTTGCCCAAGGTCATCCAGCCAGGTGCAAGTGGAGGAGTGGGGAATCAAACCCGGTTCTCCCAAATTAGCGTCCGCACACTTAACCACTACACCAAACTGGCTCTGCATAAATTAGTTTGCTCTGGAGCCATCCTTCCTGAGCTAAGACAAAAATGTGTGAGCCGGAGGCTAAAAAACTGTGAGCTGGCTCACACTCACTCAGCTTAGAGGGAACACTGCGGCTGTGAGGTAGGTGGGGCTGAGAGAGCTCTGACAGGAACTGCTCTTTTTCAAGAACAGCTCTGACAGAACTATGGTTTGCCCAAGGTCATCCAGCAGGTGCAAGTGGAGGAGTGGGGAATCTAACCCAGTTCTCCCAGATTAGAGTCCACCCACTTCACCACCACACTGGGTCCCTACAAGCAGCCCGCGGGCCTGCTTTGACCCTCACTAAATTCCGGTAGAAAGCAAGACCCTGCTGCAAAAACTCAGGCCAAATTCTGTCGTCAGCCGTCACCCTTAACAAAGAAGAAAACAACATCTAGGAAGCGTGGCCTTCCAGAGAGCGTTGATTATAGTTCCCAGGCCAATCCCAGTGCTTGTGGGTCGGCTGCCAAGAAAATCAGGAGCAATTCGAGGATGCGGAAAGGCCCTCTGATGGACAGGCGGCACCTGCCAATGGCACAGCGGAAAGTCAATTTAGCATCTGATGCAAGCCCTTGTTTCCTGAACACCCGCTCCCTGCTCTTTTTCTGCCGGTGTTTTGTGGACTGACAACCAGCTGCCCGCTCGCAATCATCCGGCATTGATGATCTGCCAGCGGCTGCCGATTTCCTTCCTCTGCAGCTGCCTCCCCTTCCCCCACCCAGCAAGAGCAGCTGAATCATGCATGTATACCTGACATTGGGCACCCTCAGTCTGGTCTGTTGAAGAGTTCTGTGCCCCTCCTTTTCGAAGGGCATCTTCCGTGTATGGTGTACTGGTTAAGAGCATCGGGCAAGTATCTGGGAGAACCGGGTTTGTGTTGGAATGTGCAAGGTCCATCGTGCATAGATAAAGAAGATGACCAGATCGTCCTGCAGGGGGCAGCAGAGGGGGAAACTAGTTAGCATAGTGCAATTAGGGATTTCCTACTATTTCCAAATAGTTCCCTTCCTGTCTCCTGATTGACTCAGTTAGGTGCCCTGGCTGGCCCACAACATTATGCACGGGATAGAACAGGTCAAGAAAGAAGCCCTTTTCTCCCTTCCTCACAATACACGAACTCGTGGGCACTCAATGAAATTGCTGAGCAGTCAGGTTAGAACGGATAAAAGGAAGTACTTCTTCACCCAAAGAGCGATTAACGCATGGAATTCACTGCCACAGGAAGTGGTGGCGGCTACAAGCATGGATGACTTCAAGAGGGAATTGGATAAGTATATGGAGCAGAGGTCCATCAGTAGCTATTAGCCATAAGGTATAGATAGGAACTCTCAGTCTGGGGCAAGTGATGCTCTGTATTCTTGGTGCCTGGGGGGGACTGACTCTCTCCTAGCTAGTTAGACCATTAGACTTCTCTTTCTCTCTCTTCTTTCTTACAAACTTTGTTCTTAATACACCGACTTTACTGCATTTAATACACCGCTTTATTGCATAGCTAAACTCTGCCAACAGTTTGAACCCACACTCGTTGGGTGACCTTGGGCCAGTCACACTCTCTCAGCTTAATCTACCTCACAGGGTTGTTGTGAGGATAAAATGGAGGAGAGGAGAGTGATGTGAGCCACTTTGGGTCCCCATTGGAGCGAAAGGCGGGGTGTAAATGAATTAAGGTAAAGGTAAAAGTAAAGGTTTCCCTCGCTCGAAAGCCAGTCGAATCCGACTCTAGGATTGTGTTGCTCATCTCCATTTCCAAGCCGAAGAGGAAGCACTGTCCGAACACATTTCCGTGGTCCTGTGGCCGGCATGACTAAACGCCGAGGTGCACAGGACGCTGTTACCTTCCCACCAAGGTGGTCCCTATTTATCTACTTGCTTAACTGGGCTTAATTTGGGCTTAACTGAGAAACCCAGCTCTTGCTCATAAGAGACTGGTTGCGATGGAAAGTGGAGACCCCGTAGTAGGGCCAGAAGTGTTCAGAGGTGGTCTGCCATTGCCTGCCTCTATGTAGCGATCCTGGTACTCCCATCCAAGGACTAACTAGGGCTGAGCCCGCTTAGTGTCAGGGCTGGGTTCAACCACATTTTCTCATCTCATCTTGCTAGGGTTGCCAGGTTTTCACCTTCTGCCGGCGGGGGGCTCCAGGCTGCTCCCCTGGAGGTGGACACCATCACGCCGGGCACGTCATGCAGGGGACGCTCTAGCATTTGGCCAAAAACCTCTATGGTCACCATAGAGTTTTTAGCCAAGTGCTAGAGTGTCCCGGCATGATGATGTCACCTCTGGGCGACATCATTGCACCAGGCAAGGTGTGGCGCTTTGGGGGTGGGACTCCCTCACCGGCCAGCTGGCTGGTGGTGGACTGGACCCCCCCTAAATCAGGGGAAAGCTCACCCCCATTTGGGGGGGGGGACTGGCAATGCTACAACTTGCCCAAATGTTAGGCTTAGCTTCTGAGGCCCTGTTAAAAGCAATTTATGTGGCCACCATTTATGGAGAAGGGTCAAGGCCTTCTTGGTGGTAGCGCCTCATCTGTGGAATGCCCTCCAAATTACTAGAAACCTGGCACTTTCTTTGTTAAGTTTTTGGAAGATATTTTGTTTTTAATTCTCCCAAGCTTTTAGCATTTAGTTTTTATGCGTAGCTGTTCCCCCACCGCCACCCTGGTTCAAATGGCTTTGAGTTGCTTGTTTTACTGCTGCCAAATGGAGGTTTATCTTTTCGCTGCTGCTGAGCGATTCTGTTGTCATGCTAATATTCCAGTGCAATTCAGTGCGGTGTCGCTCCCCTCTAGGCTCATTGGATTAAATGGGTCTAGACTGGGATAACTCTGCACGGGATTGCACGGCGTTAATTGCCAGTTTTATGGCTGACAAGCAGTTCTGGTCTGCTGCTGAGCTGGGTTTTTAAACTGCTTTTTTAACTGCCCCCCGTTTTAATTTTAAAGCTTTTGCTGCTGGTTTTATGAGAGTTTGTTATCGATTGTAATGGTTTTCAGTTGGGTTACGTTACTTGGCTCTGTGCCCTGAGAATATTAGGAAGGAAGGAAGGAAGGAAGGAAGGAAGGAAGGAAGGAAGGAAGGAAGGAAGGAAGGAAGGAAGGAAGGAAGGAAGGCAGAAGAAATGAATTATACCATGGAGGCTAGTTGCTCATGCCAAGGAAGGAGATTGGATTTATACCCTGCCCTTCACTACCCAAAGAAGTCTCAGAGCAATTAACAATCCCTTCCCCTCCCCACAACAGACCCTATGTGTGCGGTCAGACGGCGTGCTGAGAGCGGGTTAAACTCCTCTGGTTCTGACCGGATTATATTTGATCTGGATAATCGCGATCACACTTACCTCCCTTATCCTGCCTCACTGCGCAGTCACGTAGCTCCCCGGCAGTTACACTACTGACACGCAGGAGCATGTGTTGGCGGGGTTTTTAATTTTTTTGTTTAAACTAGGGATTCCAACTCAGGTGGAGAAAGTCCTGGAGATTTTGGGACTGTAGCCTCAGCAGGGTGGGATTTGGAGAAGGGAGGAACCTCGGTAGGGTGTCCTGCCATAGAATCCACCTTCCAAAGCAGCCATTTTCTCCAGGGGAACTGGTCTCTGTGGTCTGGAGACCAGTGAAAATACCAGGAGATCACCGGGTCTAGGGTTGCTAGGTCTCCCCTGGCCAGTGTTGGGGGATAGGTGGGGTTGCCGGATCCAGGTTAGAAAAGCCCTAGATTTGGGGGTGGAGCAGGCCCGTAGCTACCGCGGGGCCCACGGGGCCCAGCCCCCTAGTGGTTTTAATGGGCCTTCCCCCCTCCCGATTGCCTTTCAGCGGGGAGGATGAGGGCAGCACAAGCAGCAGCGGTGGCCCAAGAAACAGCAGAGATGGCGAGGTGGGGCTGAGAGGTGCTTGCTGACCAGCCAGCCGGTAGCAAGTAAGCCCAGCCAGGCAAGGCAAGGAGGCAAGCGGGCGCCTCGTCTGGCCCTGGCTAGGCGCACCTGGCTGTGCTCCTGCACGCCAATGTGAAGAAGAGATTGGATTTATACCCCGCCCTTCACTACCCAAAGAAGTCTCAGAGCGGCTCACAAACTCCTTCCCCTTCCCCTCCCCACCACAGACACCCTGTGAGGTAGGTGGGGCTTTTGGGACTACGTTTCTGGTTAGTGATTTTGGACTTGGCTCTGTGTTTCCTGGCTCCTGACCTTGGCTTGTTCTGGACTCCCTTTGACTGGCACCCCAGCCCGTGACACTCGGGAGGGAGCCAAGGGTGGAGGTCAGGCTGCCCCTGGTGTGGCGACACGGGAAGGGGCACTGGGGTTCCTTGGGGGGGGGGAGGCGGATGCTGCTCAGGGGAAAGTGCTGCCCTTGCTGGGGGGGAGGGAAGCTGGCGGCCCCCCAAGGCCACCTCACAAAAAAATCCCTAGCTACGGGGCTGGGGTGGAACCTGGGGAGGACAGGGACCTCAGTGGGGTACAATGCCAGAGAGCCCACCCTAGGGTTGCCAAGTCCATCTTCCGCCCCCAGCGGGGGACTTTGGGGTCGTTCCTGGAGGGGGCGGGGCATCTGCGACGTGATGATGTCACGTTGGGGACATCCGCTGCCCCCCCCAGATCTCCAGAAACGCCAGTTCCTTGCCCTTAAAGGAGCCGGCGCTTCCCTTTTAAGTGCAGGAGCCGGCCTTTCCCCTTTAAGAGCAAAGAGCCGGCGTTTCCCTTTTAAGTGCACGGAGCTGGCCTTTCCCTGCAAGCCTGATCTCAAGCGGAGATCGGGCTTGGGAGGAAACGCGGGTTCCATTCCACGCACTTCTCAAGAGAGAAGGGAGAGGGGTGGCTGTGGGTGTTGGGGGTGGGTAGAACCCCCAAAAAACGGGGGACCCCTGGCAAACCAGGGAGGGTTGGCGACCCTAGCCCACCCTCCAAAGCACCCATTTTCCTCCAGGGGAATTGATCTCTGTTGTCTGGAGATGAGCTATAATTCTGGGGGGTTCCCAGGCCCCACCTGGAGGCTGGCACCCCTACACAGAATGGCAATTCTGTCATCTCGTGGGACTCTGCACCTGGCTGGCGGCACTCGTTTTAACATTGCGCAGCAGCCGCAAGGGCGCTTACGAGAAGCTGTTTAAGCATCCCCCCACCCCCGGCCTGGCCGCTGCTTCCTCCAGTCCCACCCGCTCCAGGGCGAGGGCCGCAGCCAAGGACCTCATGTATTTTTAACAGGAAGCACAATTAGATTGTGATCGACAGGGGCACAAGTGCGGTATTAATGGCCGGGGAGGCTATCGCACACTTCCTTTGCAGCTTCCGGTCTCCGGCCGACTGTCCGGGATTGTAATATACTGGCTGGTTAGTCTGTGATGCATTCGGCCGGCTCCTCTGCTCTTCTACCCACCGCGCTGCCTTTGGGGAGAGGGCTGAGGGTGGCAAACGGCTGCTCGCTTCCATTCATCCAGCGCTGATGACCTGCCGGTGCTAAATCTGGCTCCTCCGATGCTGCTGCAGCGGTTGCAAGAAATGCCTCGGGGGGGGGTTCGTTTTATCACTCCCCGATACATCTCTGCTGGCCATGGCGTGGCTCCCCGTTTGCTGGAAGCGGCACAGCACTCAGACAGATGTCGGTTTCCACAGGAAAATCCCAAGCCTAGTTAAGACCTAAAGATGCAGGGGAGGGGGTGTGGCTCAGCGATAGAGTATCTGCTTGGCATACAGGAGGCCTGGTCCCCGGCATCTCTAGTTAAGAAGGTAAAAGGTAAAGGTTCCCTAGCTCGAAAGCCAGTCGAGTCCGACTCTAGGGTTGCGGTGCTCGTCTCCGTTTCCAAGCTGAAGAGCCAGCGCTGTCCGAAGACATTTCCGTGGTCGTGTGGACGGCATGACTAAGCACCAAGGCGCATGGAACGCTGTTTCCTTCCCACTGACGTGGTACCTATTTAGGTAAAGGTAAAGGTTCCCTTGCTCAAAAGCCAGTCGAATCCGACTCTAGGGTTGCGGTGCTCATCTCCGTTTCAAAGCCGAAGAGCCAGCGCTGTCCAAAGAAGTTTCCGTGGTCATGTGGCCGGCATGACTAAACACCAAGGCGCACGGAACGCTGTTCCCTTCCCACCGAAATGGTACCTATTTATCTACTTGCAATTTCTTGCTTTCGAACTGCTAGGTTGGCAGGAGCTGGAACTAGAGACGGGAGCTCACTCCGTCATGCGGCACACTCAGGTCTCGAACTGCTGAACTACCGATCTTCCACAGCCTGCAGTTCAGTGTCTTAACCACTTGAGCCACCGCAACTCGCAATTTCATCACATTTGACAAGCCTTTATTGGCATACGTATACAAATACAAACATGCAATTTCTTGCTTTCGAACTGCTAGGTTGGCAGGAGCTGGAACTAGAAATGGGAGCTCACTCCGTTATGCGGGACACTTGGGTCTCGAACTGCTGAACTACCGACCTTCCACAGCCTGCAGTTCAGCGTTGTTGCCAGAGGTGCTGCCTTTTACTCTTGGGTAGCCCCAATAGCAAGGGCACCCCATTTCCAACCTGACCCAGAGACCCACAAAACTCAGGCCAAGAAAGGCACTCCTGGTTCTGAAACACAGCTCTGAAAAAGGGGTCTCCATGTTCAGGTGACAGGCAACCTCAGAGCAAGCCTCCAGTCTTCCCCCTCCACCCAGCAGAGATTATGCTTATGGAATAACAATGGGTTCTAGCAGGTAAAGTATCTACATTTCTAAAGTCTATTTAATTCTTTGTCTGAATACTCGTCTTTTCTACTCTGTCCCTCAAGATTCCGGGATAAACCAATCAAGCATTCAAATTATTAACGATCCTTCCTGATGCTAATCAGGGACTGTCTCCCACCTTTTGTTTACCCTGGCCAGGACCATTAGTGGTCAGATAATCCATTCAACTAGCCACCCAACACCTGGCTTCTGTTGTTAAATCCAGACCCTGCCTCTCTGGAAGCTCATTGGTCACATCTAGGCCTTGCCCATCCTGGGGCCACACACCCCTGAGACTCATCATTGGTCCAGGAAATCTATTGTTCTCACCTGAGACCAGCCCCCAGGACCGCCCATTGGTCTGCATTGTCTTCCAATGGGTATATCCCAGCATACACATGGCCTTAGACCATGTGTTTTTTCTACCAGAATCCAAAATGGCAGTCCACCCCTGAACTCTCTGAGTTTAGGCCACAATCCTTTCTTCATGGACCTCTGCACATCTGGTTGTATCACCCCTCTATAAGCTATCAATCACCTCTGCTTCCTTATAGTTGTATATTGTGTGTGTGAGTGTTTGAATATTGTTTGTATGCTTGAGAATGTTTAGTAAAGAAATCATTATTTTAGCCACCCAGTTTCTGTGTCTGTTCCTGGGTTCTTGGGAATTCTAACTCTGGTATACACAGGTCAGATCCTATAGATAAGCCAATTGCATATTAATAATGATAATTCCCCATCTTTATTAAATAATAGAGCAATTTGGCTAACAGCATCTTAACCTCTTGAGCCACTTCAGCCAGTTTGGTGTAGTGGTTAAGTGCGCGGACTCTAATCTGGGAGAACCGGGTTTGATTCCCCACTCCTCCACTTGCAGCTGCTGGGTGACCTTGGGCAGGCCGTAGTTCTGACAAGAGCTGTCCTTGGAAAAGAGCTGTTTCTGTCAAGAGCTCTCTCAGCCCCACCTACCTCACACGGTGTCTGTTGTGGGGAGGGGAGGGGAAAGGAGTTTGTAAGCCGCTCTGAGACTCCTCTGGGTAGTGAAGGGCGGGGTATAAATCTAATCTCTTCTTCTTCTTCTTAGTTAAGAAAAACCTGGCAGTAAATGATGGGAAAGACCTCTGCCTGAGACCCTCGAGAGCTGCTGCCAGTCTGAGTAGGCAAGTTTGGCCTTGAAGGAGCCGGGTTCGGATTCAATGTAAGGATCCAATGTGTGTGCTCATCTGCTTGGCATGCAGAAGGTCCTGGGTTCAACCCCTGGTAGCTGGTGACATGGAAGACCTTCCTCTGCCTGAGACCCTGGAGAGCAGCTGCCAGTCTGAGCAGGCAATACTGACTTTGTTGAACCAAGATCCTGATCAGACAGGTCTTTAGATCGACGGATTTAAAGGCCACGACCAGACAGCAACATCTGGGAAACATGCCTCTTCCGTGATCATCCCGTTTTGCCGCGCTTCGGAGCCGTACTTAAAAGATACTAGTTAAAGTCTGGAGTTTTCGCTTCCCGACGGGCCAATTGCGGACTTTCCTCCGTCTGATCATTCCAGCGCGTAATCTTCCCGTCAGGATGGTCTGACGTCAGACCATCCCGTGCGGGCGCCATTTGGAAAAATCCTCAGCGATATGCGCGTAAACGTGTAAACGCGCGACAGCCGCAGAGCTCCGCTCAAACCTTCCGGACAATGTCATGTTTCTAAACGGCCCGTGAATTTTATGAACTGCATTAATTAAAAAGGTACCTAGAGGGAGGTACCACTGGCGGTGCTTTAACCATTCGACTCTGCGCATGTGCGGAAAAACAAGTACATGTTGAGGCACGGATGCGTAAACAGATTTTAAAAAAAAAAAACCTGGCCACGCGGCTCCTTCAGGTGGATGCCATCTAGACAAACCACTGCAGAGTACGCTTGCGGTAAGGAGATCTGTCTGGTCGTGCAACGCCGGATAAAAAAGATCTGGATCTAATTAGAGCCGGGCCAATGGCAGTATTAGCTGCCCATCTGAACGGACTCCAAGGGTCTGATTCAGTATAAGGCACCTTCATATGTACATTTTGGGAGGGGGACCAGTGGCTCAGGGGTAGAGCACCTGCCTGACATGCAGAAGGTCCCAGGTTCAATCCCGGGCATCTCCAGTTAATCCTCTGAATCCCAGAGCCAGGAGGCAACATCAGGGGAAGGCCTCAGCCTCCATGCCCTGTTGTTGGCCCTCCTGATTGGCCACTATATGACACAGGATGCTGGGCTAGATGGACCACTGGTCTGATCCAGCAGGGATGTTCTGATGTTCTTATGGATCAGGCTGTAGCTGACGTGAAAGACCTCAGCCTGATGTCAGGGTTTTTAGTCAGGTTACACAACACAGGCCTTCATAGGAAGATAACTGTTTATTGGTAGATTCAGTACTAGAGACTCGTATACAGCTTGTGTCAGGAATGGCCGCCTATACAAGGGCCTCTGACATATACTAGAATCAAACTTCCCCCGGTAAGCATAAGCCAATGGATACATCTCTCGTGCGCGGGCAAAGCAAGCAGGCAAAGCAAAAAGCCGTTAACTTTCCCAGCTGAGAAAACTGCAGCTGTAACATCTACAAGGTCAAGCATAAGATAGCGAACAGTTGGTGAGCCAGGGAGAGCTGAGACAGAAAACGGGAGGGCACCCCTCCACATTCCAGACCTATGACAGGGCTACCTGACGCCTGAGACCCTGGAGAGCGGCTGCCGGTCTGAGTAGACAATATGGACCTTAATGGACCAAAGATCTGATTCAGTACAAAGCACCTTTAGGTGTATTCCTGACTGTACAGGTGGAAAGTGTTGATTTCACGCAGTATCTATGAAGTCTGAAATGTGTTCACTGGATCCTCAAGTCCTGTCTCCACTTTCTTAGATCTGGTCTAGACGTGGAACTGAAGAGGAGGTGGTAGAATCGTGGCGGGGGTGCAGTGAGCAGTTTGGTGTAGTGGTTAAGTGTGCGGACTCTAATCTGGGAGAACGGGGTTTGATTTCCCACTCCGCCACTTGCAGCTGCTGGATGACCTTGGGCATCCCATAGTTCTCTCAGAGCTGCTCTCTCAAGGACCGTTCTGTCAAGAGTTCTCTCAGCCCCGCCTACCTCACAGGGTGTCTGTCGTGGGGAGGGGAAGGGAAAGGAGTTTGTAAGCCGCTCTGAGACTACGAGTGAAGGGCGGGATATAAATCCAATCTCCTCCTCCTCCTCTTCTTCTTCTTCTTCTTTCCACACTGCAGGGGGAAGTGTGATGTTTCTAATGCTCCACCATGTAAAATCCCCCGTAATTTTTTTTTTTAAAGAAGGTCATTCCAAAAACTTTCTATTGCCCTCCCCGTCTCAACCATTTTCTTACACGGAGCAAGGCCCTGGGAGAGGGGTGTGTATGTGTAGGCACAGGGGATGTGATCGGAATGGTTGCTCGCCATGCATAATACAGCCATGGTTTCCAGTCATATCAACGCATCCTTTCAATTTTTCAGGCTTTTTTAACCTCGATAAATAAAATATAATAAATGGATTTTTAAAACATGCGACGATCCAATTACATCGACACAGAAAAGCACATTTGAGAGAGAGAGAGAGAGAGAGAGAGAGAGAGAGAGAGAGAGAGAGAGAGAGAGAGAGAGAGAGAGAGTTTTTGTGCACGCAC
This sequence comes from Gekko japonicus, assembly GCF_001447785.1. NCBI lineage: Eukaryota > Metazoa > Chordata > Lepidosauria > Squamata > Gekkonidae > Gekko > Gekko japonicus. The sequence goes on from NW_015175978.1 coordinate 24,735, forward strand.
AACGGGCGGACATCTTCGCGCCAGGCCCTCCTGTTTTCCGCTGTCCTCTGAAGTTTGCTCAATTTCATGTTCGTTGCATCTATGACACTGTCTAACCATCTCATCCTTTGCCGTCCCCGTCTTCTTTGACCTTCAATCTTCAATCTTGAAGTGAGTGAGTACAGGCTCTTAAATTGAGGCAAAAACTCCAAGCAAACATTTGAAGTTGGATCCCATAGCTGGATGGGTGATGGATCAACCTGCCCCCCCCTCCATGTTCTATCCTTTCCTTTTATGGGCTCAATCTTCAAATGTTTTGCTTGGAGTTTTTGCCTGGGTTTAACAGCCTGCTCTCTCTCCCAGCAGCCCTCAGTCGTGCCACGAGGAGCAAGAAGCAGTCAGGTAAGTTGCAGAGGCCCCCCCTCTGTTTTAGATTGCTTGCTATTGAGGGGGGGGGACGTGCAGATCTGTCCTCGCAGAGGAGGGAGAGCTTGTACCTGAATAACACTTGGTCTTAAAGGTGCCACTAGACTGTTTTAGATTGCTTGCTATTGTGGGGGGGGGGGACGTGCAGATCTGTCCTCGCAGAGGAGGGAGAGCTTGTACCTGAATAAAACCTGGTCTTAAAGGTGCCACTGGACTGCTTTGCATGAGGGGGCCGAGAGGGGGGCTCTGCAGCTTACCTGGCTTCTTCTTGCTCTGACTGAGGGCTGCTGGGAGCAGGGGGCGGGGCTTGTTGCATGTGCCCGCCCCCTGGGCTCCTTACTGCCGGAGCTCCGCTCCTGTGCGCTCCTGCAGGAAACGACCCCTGCCCTCCACCAATCAGCTATCAGTGCTGAGTCACTCTGACTTAGACTACCAGCACTGGTCAGAACCGGTTTAGGCCCGATGAGGTGGCTGTCAAAAGCTGTCAGGTAGATCAGCTAGATCACCCCCTGATGTCTTACTTGCAGCAACCACGTGCTGACATACATTAGGCAGGCTTTTGCTTGGGCCCTGATTGGATCTGGGCCATCAAGGGATCCCTTTGAATTATGTATAATAACTTCCCGCTGAGCGAGCTTCCCAGGAGTTCTAACACAGAATGTATGCACAGAAGACCTGCCCTTTACTGTACTCAATAAACTTTACTCTTATGAATGAAAGTTGTTGGGAACTGATTGCGGTGGGGATCTGACAATGGCTCCAGAGCAAACTAATTCACGTGGCAGCCAAATCGCTCGCTCACCACTTTAATGCCCGTACCTCATAAAGTGGGATTTTTGCTCACAAGACTCCACAGTTTAGCGGGAGCGTTGCTTGTAAGGCGGGTTAGACTGAAAGTGTGTGACTGACTGGAAGGTCACCCAGCGAGCTTTCGTGGAAGAGGGGGATTCGGACCCGGGTCTCTCAGATCCTAGTCTGAGAGTCTAACCGCTACACCTTGGTAGTGCCATCCGACCCTGAGAATTCTTCTTCACTTCTTTTTCTAAATTGCTTTGTTGTTGTTCAGTCGCACAGTCGAGTCCGACTCTTCGCGACCCCATGGACCAGCTCCCGCCAGGCCTTTTCTAAATTGCTACTGGAATCAGGGGTCATTTCGTAGAAAAAGAGCTAGGGGAACTCATCAGCATAACTCATTAGCATATGCCACACCCCCTGACATCACCGGAAGTGTGTCATAAGGCCACACACCCCGCCCCCAACGGTCCCGGCCGCCGCTGCCGGCCTTGCAGCTCCACTGCCAAGCCCCATGAGGGGCCTGGCGGTGGACCTGCAAGGCCGGCGGGAGTGCAAGGAAGCCCCGCGAAGGAAGGCTCTCCCTGGCCCCAGGCAGGCAGGGGTGGGGAGAGGCAGGGAGGAAGCAACTTACCCTCCCTCTTCTCCTGCCTCCTCCGGGCTGAATGAGGGCCAGAAGTGGGGCGGCCGGAAGCAGGGGGCGGGGCTTCATCATGTGCTCCACCCCCCGTACCTCACCCGGGGGAACTGCGTTACCCCGCGTTCCCCCCCGAAATGACCTCTGACTGGAATATATATCCTGACATGGAAACACGAGGTCTTCCTCTAGCCAGTTTGGTGTAGTGGTTAAATGTGCGGACTCTAAACTGGGAGAACCGGGTTTGATTCCCCACTCCTCCACTTGCACCTGGCTGGATGACCTTGGGCAAGTCGTAGTTCTGACAAGAGCTGTTCTTGAAAAAGAGCAAACTCTGTCAGAGCTCTCTCAGCCCCACCTACCTCACAGGGTGTCTGTTGTGGGGAGGGGAAGGGAAAGGAGTTTGTAAGCTGCTCTGAGACACCTTTGGGTAGTGAAGGGCGGGGTATAAATCCAATCTCTTCTTCTTCTTCTAATCTGGGAGAACCGGGTTTGATTCCCCACTCCTCCACTTGCACCTGGCTGGATGACCTTGGGCAAGCCGTAGTTCTGATAAGAGCTGTCCTTGAAAAAGAGCCGTTCCTGTCAGAGCTCTCTCAGCCCCGCCTACCTCACAGGGTGTCTGTTGTGGGGAGGGGAAGGGAGAGGAGTTTGTAAGCCGCTCTGAGACTCCTCTGGGTAGTGAAGGGCAGGGTATAAATCCAATCTCCTCTTCTTCTTCCTGGATGGAAAGTATTCGGTTCGATACATCACGACTCGGACCACGACATAAGAAACACGCGTTTATTCAGTACTTCACACATAAGACAGAGAAAAAACGGCCAAGTGGCCAACTACATACATAGCCCAGGGGACACCCCTAGATCCCATTGGAGGATTTGAATCTCCCACCATGGTTTCTATTGGTTCCCCTCGTGGACTTTAGGAGCCCAGTCCCCATTGTTCTTAGGGATCAAGCTCAGCTTGCCTGACTACTGCCTGGTGGCGTTTCCAGGACACAACACTGGAACTTATTGCTGTATGGCGCAAAGCTCTAGTTCAGAAGAAACAGATGGCTCCAAAGAATAGGAAATGCTCCTGTTTTTCTGACAGCGTTCCGGGGCTGACCCACAAACTCACCTGCAGGCCCATCAGGAGACAAAGCAGAAACTCCAGCCATGCCCCCCCCACTTCCCAAATACTCGGTCTTCGTTCCACTTGATTTAATTTCGCAGCAGACGGGAGATTCTCTCGCTCACCCTTCGGTCTCTCTGTGTTGCCATTCCAGAGATCCATTTTATGCCCCCTGCCCTGTTCTCCCGGAGTACATGGGAGGGATTCAGTTTGGGCAAGCCAGAGTTCTGACAAGAGCTGTCCTTGAAAAAGAGCCGTTTCTGTCAGAGCTCTCTCAGCCCCACCCAGGAGTTTGTAAGCTGCTCGGAGACTCTGAGTGAAGGGCAGGGTAAAAATCCAATCTCCTCTTCTTCAGTTTGGTGTCCTGGTTAAGTGCGCGGACTCTAATCTGGGAGAACCAGGTTTGATTCCCCCCTCCTCCACTCGCACCTGGCTGGATGACCTTGGGCAAGCCGCAGTTCTGTCAGAGCTGTTGTTGTTCAGTCGCACAGTCGAGTCCGACTCTTCGCGACCCCATGGACCAGCTCCTGCCAGGCCTTCCTGTCTTCCGCCGTCCTCTGAAGTTGGCTCAATTTCATGTTCGTTGCATCTTTGACACTGTCTAACCATCTCATCCTTTGCCGTCCTTTCTCAAAAGAGCTCTCTCAGCCCCACCTACCTCACAGGGTGTCTGTTGCGGGGAGGGGAAGGAGTTTGTAAGCCCCTCTGAGACTCCTCTAGGTAGCGAAGGGCGGGGAATAAATCCAATCACTTCTTCCTCTTCATAGTTCTGTCAGAGCTGTTCTCTCAAGGGCAGTCCTTGAAAGAGCTCTCTCTGCCCTGCCGACCTCACCGGATGTGGGGAGGGGAAGGGAAAGGAGTTTGTGAGCTGCTCTGAGACTCCCTTGGGTAGTGAAGGGTGGGGTATAAATCCAATCTCTCCTTCTTCTTCTTCTCTGCATGCTTGGACAGTCATTTTGCCCCCGGGTCACCGTTAGGCAGCCCCAAACCCAAGTGGCCCAGGCGGCCACCACCCGTCCCTGGAGCCCCAAGCTCGCCGGTCCCCCGGGCCTCCTTCCCAGCAGCTGCTGGCTGCCCCGCCATTTGTCAGAGGCGATTTAGCATTCCGGCAGTGCCTGGGGAGCCGTCTGGCATGAAGCGGCTGCGGGAGAGCCATTAGGAGCCCCTTCCCCTGCAATTCCAGCTCCCCTTCTCCTGATTAAAACCAGAGCGCGGTCTATCACCCACCGGTTTCTGAGGGCCGGGGAGGGGGGGAGGGGGCAGGAAAGAGGAGCAGGTGTCTTTGGAGGAGAAGGCCTCGTCCACTCTGTAATCAACCCGGGATGAGCACAGGAAACAGGAGGGGAGGCCGCACCAAAAAAGCAGCATCTCCCCTGTCGTCAGGCGCTCCCAGCTGACGGCTGGCCGGCAGCACTTGCAATCCTAACATGATCGAGGTTTATAAGATTATGCATGGGAAAGAGCAGGTAAAGAAAGAGGTACTTTTTTCCCTTTCTCACAATACAAGAACTCGTGGGCACTCCATGAAACTGCAGAGCGGTCGGGTTAGAACGGATAAAAGGAAGTCCTTCTTCACCCAAAGAGTGATTAACACTTGGAATTCACTGCCACAGGAAGTGGTGGGTGCTACAAGCATGGACGGCTTCAAAAGGGAATTAGATAAGCATATGGAGCAGAGGTCCATCAGTGGCTATTAGCCACAAGGTATAGCTAGGGGCTCTGGGGCAAGTGATGCTCTGTCTTTTTTGTGCTTGGGGGGGGTCAACAGTGGGAGGGCTTCTAATGTCCTGGCCCCACTGCTGGACCTCCTGATGGCACTTGGTATTTCTGGCCACTGTGTGACACAGAGTGTTGGACTGGAGGGGCCATTGGCCTGATCCAACACTGGCTTCTCTTATGTTCTTATGTTATGTTCTTAAACCCTCCAGAATGGGAACTCGTCCAGCCCTCTCTTAGCATGGTGTGAGAAGACGAGATGAGACGCAACCTCTCCCCTGAACAGTGGGGCGGCTGGGGGGGGGGGTATCATTCGCACGGACAGGGGTCGTGTCGTAGGAAAAAAGGTGCAGGAGCTCATTCGCACAACTTATTCGCATAACTTATTTGCATAGGCCACACCTCCTGACCAGTGCTCCCTCTAAGCTGTGGAGTCTTGTGAGCAAAAATTCTACTTTGTGAGCTACTGGCGTTAAAGTCGTGAGCAAGCGATTTGGCTGCTGCATAAATTAGGTTGCTCTGGAGCCGTCCTTCCTGAGCTAGGATAAAAATGTGTGAGCCAGAGGCTAAAAAACTGTGAGCTAGCTCACATTAACTCAGCTTAGCGGGAACACTGCTCCTGACATCACCGGAAGTGTGTCAGAAGGCAACACCCACCGCTCAGGCTCCACTGGACTCTTTTGGACTGCTAGCTATTGGGAGGGGGGGGGGACGTGTAGATCTGCCCTCGCAGAGGAGGGAGAGCTGGTACCTGAATAAAACCTGGTCTTAAAGGTGCCACTGGACTGTTTTGGATTGCTAGCTATTGGGGGGGGAGACGTGCAGATCTGTCCTCGCAGAGGAGGGAGAGCTTGTACCTGAAGGTGGGCCAGGGGGGGGTTCTGCAACTTACCTGGCTGCTTCTTGCTCCTCATGGCCCAACTGAGGGCTGCTGGGAGCAGGGGGTGGGGCTTGTTGCATGTTCCCGTCCCCTGAGCTCCTTACTGCCGGAGCTCCGCTCCTGTGCGCTCCCAGTCCCAGCATCTACCCCCAAGCTGAGGTTCTGCCATAGATCCTGAAGGGCATGAATAAGCAAGGGGGAGATGCCTTTTGTCCCTTGTTAATCTAGGATGCACGGGGAACTGGGTTCAGATCCCCCCCGCACAGGGTTCAGACTCTCATACTTCTTTACACAGGGAATGACTGAAATATGGAATTTGCCACCAGAGGATGTAGTGATTGTCCAGCTCGCTTGCCAAATATTTTCTGTTTCTGACACTCATGTTCTGTTGCATTAGGGGCAGTGTTCCCTCTAAGCTGGGTTAGTGTGAGCTAGCTCACAGTTTTTTTAGCCTCCAGCGTGGATCTTCTTGTCTTAGGTCAGGCAGGATGGCTCCAGAGCAGTGTTCCCTCTAAGCTGAGTTAGTGTGAGCTGACTCACAGTTTCTTAGTCTCTGGCTCACACATTTTCATCTTCGCTTAGGAAAGATGGCTCCAGAGCAAACTAATTCATGTAGCAGGCAAATCGCTCTCTCACAACTTTAATGCCAGGAGCTCACAAAGTAGAATTTTTGCTCACAAGACGCCACAGCTTAGAGGGAGCATGGATTAGGGGCAGGGGTCATTTCGTAGAAAAAGAGCTGGGGGACTCATTAGCATAACTCATTAGCATATGCCACACCCCCTGACATCACCAGAAGTGTGTCCTCCGCACAGCCGGCGGCGACCTCCGGCGGGCACCAGCAGGGAGCTCCAGGCCCCGCCCTCCCGCACCTCACCCGGGGGGATGGCGTCCCCCCGCGTCCCCCCCCAAATGACCCCTGATTAGGGGTTATTGTTCCACATTTCATTATCCCATTGGTTGTATTAAGGATTCACATGCATTCTTATTCAGTTCCTATGTTGCATGAAACCTTGCTCTTTTTCATTGCTGTTTATCATCTCTGCTGGGAACTTGGGGGGGGGGAGTGGATGTCTTTGGCTGTCTGCGTTGCTTGATTAGTGTCAGCTTGTAACAGTTCTCACGCAGGGGCCTCCTGAGAGTGGTGAGACTACCCCGGGAAGTATATGATTTCATCATTCTGTGTGACCTTGTAGTCTGGGGAGCTTCTAGATAATGTAACTGTTAGCTTGCAGGTGTTAGGGGCGGTCGCAAGGGCAGGGGCAGATGTGTGGCGGGCCGAATGGGAGCAACGATTGGTCGCTTGGCATGTGTGGAATTTCTTGCTTTCAGTATATTGGCGGAACTGGTGCCCGGGACCCAGTTCCAACACAGAAGCTGTCTATGCTTGGAACCTCTCTACCTCTTAATAAACAAATCTTGCTGCTACAAGTGTGTTTGTGAGGGTGATTGCATCCAGGACTTGACAGTGATGGCCACAGGCATAGACCGCTTTGAAAGAGGATTAGATATAGATTCATGGTTATCTGTGGATACTAGCTACTACGTACATGGCTACTAGCCATGGTGACTAAAGGAAACCTCCATGTTCAGAAGCATTTAACATCAGAATCCCAGTGCTAGGAGGCAACATCAAGGGAAGGCCTCAGTCTCTCTGCCCTGTGGTTGGCCCTCCAGGGGAACTGGTTGGCCACTGTGTGGGACTGGATGCTGGACTAGAGGGACCCTCCCTGGTCTGACCCAGCAGGGCTCTTCTGAGGTTCTTATCAAGGGAAGGCCTCGGCCTCTCTGCCCTGTGGCTGGCCCTCCAGAGGGACTGGCTGGCCCCTGTGTGAGACGGGATGCTGGCCTAGAGGGACCCTCCCTGGTCTGACCCAGCAGGGCTCTTCTGAGGTTCTTATCAAGGGAAGGCCTCGGCCTCTCTGCCCTGTGGCTGGCCCTCCAGAGGGACTGGCTGGCCCCTGTGTGAGACGGGATGCTGGCCTAGAGGGACCCTCCCTGGTCTGACCCAGCAGGGCTCTTCTGAGGTTCTTATCAAGGGAAGGCCTCGGCCTCTCTGCCCTGTGGCTGGCCCTCCAGAGGGACTGGCTGGCCCCTGTGTGAGACGGGATGCTGGCCTAGAGGGACCCTCCCTGGTCTGACCCAGCAGGGCTCTTCTGAGGTTCTTATCAAGGGAAGGCCTCGGCCTCTCTGCCCTGTGGCTGGCCCTCCAGAGGGACTGGCTGGCCCCTGTGTGAGACGGGATGCTGGCCTAGAGGGACCCTCCCTGGTCTGACCCAGCAGGGCTCTTCTGAGGTTCTTATCAAGGGAAGGCCTCGGCCTCTCTGCCCTGCTGTTGGCCATCCAGAGGAAGTGGTTGGCCACTGTGTGAGTGAAAAGTATGCAGACGGAGCTGGGGTGCGAAGCGGCGCAGTTCCCGGAGGTCTCGGCGTCGGTGCTCGGTGCAGCGCTCGTGTCGGCGTCCGGGTCTTTGTTCATGGGGTCGTGGATCCCATCCTCGTCGCCAGTGAAAAGTATGCAGACGGAGAGTGATTTCAGCTAAGCATACCTTTATTTAGTTCCGGACAAAGACAACTGACCGGCTCGCAGGCCGGTTTATATACGTTCAGAAAACCCGCCACCAAGCATACCTAAACACACCCCCTACTCCCGATAGGCTATTTACAGTAACCGGGTGACCATTGGTCTTCCGGCTGGGAAGCTAGCCCTTTTGATAGGGCCGGCTAGGATCCTCCAGATCCTTTGTCTTTCGACTGAAGCTAACATAGGAATTGTGCCTGGCCAGCCCGGGCAAGTCCGGGCATGTCAGGCTGAATACATTACAGTGAGACAGGAGGCTGGACTAGAGGGACGCTCCCTGGTCTGACCTAGCTGGGCTTTTCTGATGTGCTTATCAGGGGAAGGCCTCAGCCTCTCTGCCCTGTTGCTGGCCCTCCAGAGGGACTGGCTGGCCCCTGTGTGAGACGGGGTGCTGGACTAGAGGGACCCTCACTGGTCTGATCCAGCAGGGCTCTCCTTGTGTTGTTATGAAGGCCTCGGCCTCCGTGCCCTGTGGTTGGCCCTCCAGGGGAACTGGTTGGCCACTGTGTGAGACAGAGTGCTAGACTGGATGGACCAACGGACTGATCCTCCACCCTGAGGTCCTTGGACAAAGGCCTGGATAAAAGTCTGGCGCATAGATCTCGCCCCTGCGGCTCGTGGGCTTGGAGCTGAGCCCAGGAAGCCCCGTTTCCAGCTCGAGGGGTGCATGCCGGATTCCAGTGGGGCCTGCCGAATGTTTCTGGGCTGCCTTTCTGGACCAGCCAAGAGAGAGTGACCGAGGGGCTCAGCCGGAGAGGCAAAGCCAGGAATCCAAGCAGAGGAGTGCTTCCGAGAAAGCAGCCCAAAGTTAGGCTTGCCCACTCCAGGCTGGGAAATTCCTGGAGATCTGGGGTGGAGCCTGCGGGGGGGGGGACTTGAGCTGCCCTCTGACCCCTCCCATCTCTCTTTGTCCTCTCCCTCTCTTCACATGGCCTTCCACGGAGACAGACGTCTGTACAGGTCTCTCTCCTGCAGAGACAATGCCCTCATACTGCCAGACACATGACACAGGACAAGCTGGCCATTCGTGATGGGGGAAGTCCTCTTTAGATGAGGCTCCTCTCTCTCCTCTCAACTGCAACCTGAATGTGAACTGGATCTACTTGAGTAAATGCAGGGGTCATTTCCTGCAGGAGCTCACAGGAGCGGCGCTCCGGCAGTAAATAGCCCAGGGGGCGGAAACGTGCAACAAGCCCCACCCCCTGCTCCCAGCAGCCCTCAGTCAGAGCAAGAAGCAGCCAGGTAAGCTGCAGAGCCCCCCTCTCGCCCTCCCCCATGCAAAACAGTCCAGTGGCACCTTTAAGACCAGGTTTTATTCAGGTACAAGCTCTCCCTCCTCTGCGAGGACAGATCTGCACGTCCCCCCCCAATAGCTAGCAATCCATAACAGTCCAGTGGCACCTTTAAGACCAAGTTTTATTCAGGTACAAATTCTCCCTCCTCTGCGAGGACAGACCTGCATGCCCCCCCCCCCCCAATACCAAACAATAAAACATTCCAGTGGAGCCTGAGCGGTGGGTGTTGCCTTCTGACACACTTCCGGTAATGTCAGGGGGTGTGGCATAGGCAAATAAGTCATGCTAAAACAAGCCCCCCCTCCTCTGCGAGGACAGATCTGCACGTCCCCCCCCCCAATAGCTAGCAATCCAAAACAGTCCAGTGGCACCATTAAGACCAAGTTTTATTCCGGTACAAGCTCTCCCTCCTCTGCGAGGACAGATCTGCACGTCCCCCCTCCCACAATAGCTAGCAATCCAAAACAGTCCAGTGGCACCATTAAGACCAAGTTTTATTCAGGTAACAGCTCTCCCTCCTCTGCGAGGACAGATCTGCACGTCCCCCCCCCCCCAATAGCTACCAATCCAAAACACTCCAGTGGAGCCTGAGCAGTGGGCGTTGCCTTATGACACACTTCCGGTGATGTCAGGGGGTGTGGCCTATGCAAATGAGTTATGCTAATGAGTTATGCGGATGAGCTCCTGCACCTCTTTTTCTACGAAATGACCCCCTGAGTAAATGTAAGTTTAGCTCTTTCTTTTTGCAATATACTTCTTGGGAGATTTATTTACTGCACTCAGGATCACGCTTCTACGACTGGGCAACACTCTGCTGTATTAACCAAGTATCCCAATAGTCCTTGGACAAGCAAATGTTGGAAATTGCCTAGAATCCCTTTTACCAACTCAGGTTTGGTCCCCAATTGCACCTTCGGGGCTTGGCTGCACTTAAAAAGGCATGTGGCTTCATTCCCCAGTGGCCCCCAAACTAGCGGCTGTTTTCAGGGGTTTGGGGTGGGCAGTCGAAGCTCTCGCCAGCCTCTGCTCCTTTGCGCGCCTCCCTTTCGAGTGGCACGGCTGTTCCGGTTGTCACAACAGAATGACACGAGCGATGCTCTGACTCTGCAGCTGTCGACGCCGCATCTCATTTTACCGTCCCAGCCCGTGGGACTCATGTGTGCCGACGGCTCCCGGATGTTAACAGGCCGAGCCACAATATTCCGTACATGTAAGAGACATAGACCCGAGTAATTAAAAATATTTACACCCCACTCACTCTGGAATAACCATATGCTCGAGGTGGCTTCTGTAGACCCCATCCGAAGAGGAAACCATGGAGAAAGCTGCAGTCTGCAACCTGCAATTGTAGCATTGGGGAAAGTGCAGAAAAGGGCAACTAGAATGATCATATGGAGCAGAAGTCCATCGGTGTCTCTTAGCCACAAGGTATAGATAGGAGCTGCGGTGGCTCAAGTGGTTAAGACACTGAACTGCAGGCTGTGGAAGGTCGGTAGTTCAGCAGTTCGAGACCCGAGTGTGCCGCATGACGGAGTGAGCTCCCCTCTCTAGTTCAAGCTCCTGCCAACCTAGCACTTCAAAAACCAAGAAATTGCAAGTAGATAAATAGGTACCACTTCAGTGGGAAGGTAACAGCATTCCATGCACCTTGGTGTTTAGTCATGACCGTGGAAATGTCTTCGGACAGCGCTGGCTCTTCGGCTTTGAAACGGAGATGAGCACCGGAACCCTAGAGTCGGATTCGACTGGCTTTCGAGCAAGGGAACCTTTACCTTTACCTTTATAGATAGGAACTCTCAATCTGGGGCAAGGGATGCTCTGTCGTCTTGGTGCTGGGAGGGGCAACAGTGGAAGGGCTTCTAGTGTCCTGGCCCCACTGCTGGACCTCCTGATGGCCCCTGGTATTTTTGGCCACTGTGTGACACAGAGTGTTGGACTGGATGGGCCTTTGGCCTGATCCAACATTGGCTTTTCTTATGTCCTTATGATGAGAAAAAGGAGGAGGAGGAGGAAATTGGATTTATATCTAACCCTTCAGTACCCAAAGGAGTCTTAGAGCAGCTTACAATCTCCTTTCCCTTCCCCTCCCCACAACAGACACCCTGTGAGGTAGGTGGGGCTGAGAGAGCTCTTTCGAGGAATGCCCTTGAGAGAGCAGCTCTGACAGAACTTGTGAGTGACCCAAGGTCACACCAGCAGGTGCATGTGGAGGAGTGGGGAATCAAACTTGGTTTTCCCACACTCCTAACCATTTTGGACTCTCCTGCCCTGCCAGGGCAAACCTCTTTGCCACCGGAGTTCTCTTTTGCCTACTTCTCTGGCCGCTGGGATGTCACCAAGCATTGGCACAGGTGTGACCCTCCCCCCTCACAGGCTTTTCAAGGCAAGAGGCGTTTGGAGGTGATTTGCCATTGCCTGCCTCTGCGGAGCAAACCCGGGCTTCTTCAGTGGTCTTCCATGCAGGCCCAGTTTGGTGTCGTGGTTAAGTGCACGGACTCTGATCTGGGAGAACCGGGTTTGATTCCCCACTCCTCCACTTGCACCTGGCTGGATGACCTTGGGCAAGCCGTAGTTCTGATAAGAGCTGTCCTTGAAAAAGAGCCATTCCTGTCAGAGCTCTCTCAGCCCCGCCTACCTCCCAGGGTGTCTGTTGTGGGGAGGGGAAGGGAAAGGAGTTTGTAAGCCGCTCTGAGACTCCTTTGGGTAGAGAAGGGTGGGGTAGAAATCCAATCTATTCTCTCTTCTTCTACCTCCCAGGGTGTCTGTTGTGGGGAGGGGAAGGCGTTTGTAAGCCGCTCTGAGACTCCTTTGGGTAGTGAAGGGCGGGGTACACATCCAATCTCCTCTTCTCTTTTTCTACTCACCACAGCCAATCCTGCTTGGCTTCCGAGATCTGATGAGATCGGGTTAGCCGGGGCCATACAGGTCAGGGTGTTGGCCGCCTACCGTCAGCCATAACTGTGCAGACATGAGGCAGTAGGGTGTAGCAGTTAGAGTACTGGACTTGGACGGGAGAGATGGAGGTTTAAGTCGCCATGAAAATCTTGCTGGGTGACCTCAGGGCAGTCCCTCTAGGGGCTCCAACAGACAGAGCAGAATGGAAGTCTCTTTTCTTGCCAATTAAATGCAAATTGTTGACTCATGCAGCTTCAATTTGCCTTGGGGCCATGCAGAGAAGCCAGGCGGGTTAACACTTCAGCCTCCACTGTCTCCCGCTCCCTGCTTTGTTATTAGCATCTTGCAAAAGGAAAGATGTGTCTCTCAGCTTGCATTTTGTGGGCCGAAACTCATCTGCCGGAGCCCAAAGGACCTAACCTTCCTCACGGGGCTGCTGTGAGGATAAAATGAGACGAGAAACCCCACACATCACTCTGAATTCCTCAGAGGATGAGCTGGGTAAAATATGTAATAGATTAAGGCTAGAAACTTGATTTTCTTTTTTTTTTAAATGACAGCTGATATTCTAAGGGAGATTGATTTTGTGCCCGTCTTCTGCACGGTTTTTTTTTTTTTTTAACTCCGTTGAAAATGCAACAAGCGGCCCAAGCTGTTAGATCTGACCATATTGTAGCTTTGTGACTTCCCGGCCTGGAGAAAAACGACCTGTCCCTGTAATAGAGGCTTAATGGGAGAAGAAGAAGAAGAAGAAGAAGAAGAAGAAGAAGAAGAAGAAGAAGAAGAAGAAGAAGAAGAAGGAGAAGAAGGAGAAGGAGGAGGAGGAAGAGGAGATTGGATTTATACCCTGCCCTTCACTACCCAAAGGAGTCTCAAAGCGGCTTACAAACTCCTTTCCCTTCC
>NW_015175978.1:38308-47285 GCF_001447785.1 Gekko japonicus
GAGATTGAATTTATACCCCACCCTTCACTTGGAGTCTCAGAGCGGCTTACAAACCCCTTTCCCTTCCCCTCCCCACAACAGACACCCTGTGAGGTCGGTGGGGCTGAGAGAGCTCTTGACAGAAACTGCTCTTTTTCAAGGACAGTCGTGCCAGAACTATGGCTTGCCCATGGTCATCCAGCCAAGTGCAAGTGGAGGAGTGGGGAATCAAACCCGGTTCTCCCAGAACAGTGTCCGCGCACTTAACCACTACACCAAACTGGGCCTGGATGGAAGACCACTGAAGAAGCCGGGGTTTGCTCTGCAGAGGCAGGAAAGGGGCAGTGGATGATTTCCACGACATGGTGTCGTTCAATGTTTTTATTTATAAATGACCTGGAGGAAGACATAGAGGGGATGCTTAACAGATTTGCAGATGACACGGAGCTGGGTGGGATTTAGGGTTGCCAGCCTCCAGGTGGGGCCTGGGGATCTCCCGCTTTCGCAACTGATCTCCAGCTGACAGAGATCAGCTCCCCTGGAGAAAATGGCTGCTTTGGAGGGTGGACTCTATGGCGTTGGACCACGCTGAGGCCCCTCCCCTCCCCAAACCCCGCCCTCTCCTGGCTCCACCCCCAAAGTCTCCAGGTATTTTCCAGTCCAGACCTGGCAACCCTAGTGGGATTGCTAATCCTGAAGAAGACAGAGTCAGGATTCAAAATGATCGAGATAGGCCGGAGCAGTGGGCTGAGACAAAGAAAATGAATTCCAATAGAGAGAAGTGCAAAGTCCTATACTTAGGTACGAAAAAACCAAAGGCACAGATATAGAATGGGAGGGACTTGGCTTGACAGCAGCACCTGTGAAAGGGATCTGGGTGTTCTGGTTGATCACAAGCTAAACACGAGCCTGCAGTGCGATGTGGCTGTGAAGAAAGCTAATGCAGTCTTAGGATGCATTAACAGGAGCATAGTGTTGTAGTTCCCCCTCGCTTTTTTTCCTGTTGTAGTTTTGTAGTGTTATAAAAAATGCAATAAAAAATCCCCTCCGGGGGCTTAAAAACAAAACAAAAACAAGTATAGTGTCCAGATCACGGGAGGTGGTCGTTCCGCTCTATTCTGCTGTGGTCAAGCCTCACCTGGAGTCCCGTGTCCAGTTTTGGGCACCACATTTTAGGAAGGATGTTGACAAGCTCGAGCGTGTCCGGAGGAGGGCAACCAGGAGGGTGAGAGGGTCGGAATCCAGGTCTTATGAGGAAAGGCTGAAAGAGTTGGGTATGTTTAGCCTGGGAAAGAGAAGGCTTAGAGGGGACACGATTGCAGTCTTCAAGTATCTGAAGGGCTGTCATGTAGAAGATGGAGCCGATCTATTCTCTCTTGCTCCGGATTGCAAGACTAGATCTAATGGGTGGAAATTACAAGGGAGTCGTTACCAGCTAAATATCAGGAGAAACTTCCTAACTGTAAGTGTGGTTGAGCAGTGGAACAGTCTGCCTCAGGAGGGAGTGGATGCTCCTCCGCTGGACATTTTCAAGCGGAGGCTGGATGACCCTCTTTCGGGTATGTTGTAGGGCTATCTTTTGGCTCTGCTCCTGCAGAGTGCAGGGGGTTGGACTAGATGACCTGCAAGGTCCCTTCCAACTCTAACATTCTAGGTAACACACACATTATGGGCATCTAACCTGAATGTGACCAGAGCACGGACCTCTAGGGCCAAATCAGTGTGAGAGCTAGCAGGAGGATAGAGCATCAGGGTAGTAACTGGGAGACCCGGATTAGAATCCCCACTCTGTCGGGGAAGCTTGCTGGGTGGCCTTGGGCTGGCTGCAGACTCTCCACATATCCTACCTCACAGGGATGTTGGAGAGGAGCAGGAATTCAGCCACTCTGTATCCCCATTGAGGAGAAAGTTGGAGTACAACCAAACTAAATGATAAATAAATCTCACTTTTTGAAGGAGTGGGGATAAAGGGTGGTACATAAGAACATAACATAAGATCTTAAGAGAAGCCAATGTTGGATTCGGCCAGTGGCCAATCCAGTACAACACTTTGTCACACAGTGGCCAAAAGTACCAGGTGCCATCAGGAGGTCCACCTGTGGGGCCAGGACACCAGAAGCCCTCCTACTGTTGCCACCCCCCAGCACCAAGAAGACAGAGGATCACTGCCCTAGACTGAGAGTTCCTATCTATACCTTGTGGCTAAGAGCCACTGATGGACCTCTGCTCCAGAGGTTTATCTAATTCCCTCTTGAAGCTGTCCATGCCACCTCCTGTGGCAGTGAATTCCATGTGTTAATCACTCCTTGGGTGAAGAAGTACTTCCTTTATCCGTTCTAACCCGACCGCTCAGCAATTTCATGGAGTGCCCAGGAGTTCTTGTATTGTAAGAAAGGGAGAAAAGTACCTCTTTCTCTACCTGCTCTATCCCATGCATAATCTTATAAACCTCGATCATGTCACCCCTCAGCCGTCGTTTCTCCAACCTAAAGCGCCCCAAGTGTTTTAACCTTTCTTCATAGGGAAAGTGTTCCAACCCTTTTATCATACATGCTAGAGAGGAGACCCACTAACTCTAAGCCGAACTACAGTAGAACCTCCGAACTTTAAACCTGCTCCTTCAAGGAGAGAGCAACCCCATCCAAGACAGACTGACTCCGTAGTCAGTTTAAGAGAGGGGCCGTGGCTCAGTGGAAAAGCCTCTGCTTGACATGCAGAAGGTCCCAGGTTCAATCCCTAGCACCTTCACTTAAAAAGGGCCAGGTAGCAGGTGATGTGAAATACTTTTATCTGCCTGAGACCCCGGAGAGCTGCTGCCAGTCTGAGTAGACAATACAGACCTTGAGAGACCAATTATCTGATTCAGGATAAGGCAGCTTCATTTGTGCGATTATGACTTACAGATATTTGGTGGGTGAGGGGCCATGGCTCAGTGGTAGAACATCTTGCTTGGCCTGCAAAAGGTCTCAGGTTCAATCCCTGGCATCTCCAGCTAAAAGGACCAGGCAGGAGGTGATGGGAAAGACCACTGCCTGAGACCCTGGAGAGCTGTCAAGAGGGGCCGTGGCTCAGTGGTAGAGCATCTGCTTGGCCTGCAGAAGGTCCCAGGTTCAATCCCCGGCATCTCCAGTTGAAAGGACCAGGCAGGAGGTGATGGGAAAGACCTGTGCCTGAGACCCTGGAGAGCTGTCAAGAGGGGCTGTGGCTCAGTGGCAGAGTGTCTGCTTGGCCTGCAGAAGGTCCCAGGTTCAATCCCCGGCATCTCCAGTTAAAAAGGACCAGGCAAGAGGTGATGGGAAAGACCTCCGCTTGAGACCCTGGAGAGCTGTCAAGAGGGGCCGTGGCTCAGTGGAAGAGCCTCTGCCTGGCATGCAGAAGGTCCCAGGTTCAATCCCCGGCATCTCTAGTTAAAAAGGACCAGGCAGGAGGTGATGGGAAAGACCACTGCCTGAGACCCTGGAGAGCTGTCAAGAGGGGCCGTGGCTCAGTGGCAGAGCCTCTGCTTGGCATGCAGAAGGTCCCAGGTTCAATCCCCGGCATCTCCAATTCAAAGGATCAGGTATTAGGTGATGGGAACGACCTCTGCCTGAGCCCCTGGAGAGCCGCTGCCCGTCTGAGCGGGCAATACTGACCAAGGGTCTGACTCCCTATAAGGCAGCTTCATAAATTCAGGGTATTCATAGCCCTTGAGTGGCTTTGTCATTGACCAACTGCACCTCCGTCTTGTCTGGATTGAGCTTCAGTTCCTTGGTCCTCATCCGTCCCATCACTTTCCCCGGGCATTTGTTCAAGGGCGACATGACCCCCCCCCCCCGCCTCAGCCGGGGAAATGAAGCAGTCAGATCTCAGCGCAGCAGCGCTCTCTTGCAGCTCTGTGTCCCTGGCCCATATTGTGGCTTGCCAGGGCGGCGTCTTAAGTTAACTAGAACAAACAGCTTTATGTGATTACGATCCATAATCTTCCAGTTTAGGAGTAATCTTTCATAACAGATTATCTACAAGCAGAAGTCTGCGGATTCCACAGGGGGCACTGGCTGCCATAGACTCCTGCCTCTTAACGGGTGGGGTGCTTTTTCGCCTCCAGAGGCAGTCTGTTCCACTGCTCAACCACTCTGACAGTTAGGAAGATTCCTTTTGGGTTGGATCTATACCCCGCCCTTTACTGGGAGTCTCAGAGCAGTTTACATACTCCTTTCCCTTCCCCTCCCCACAACAGACACCCTGGGAGGTAGTTGGGGCTGAGAGAGCTCTGACAGAAACTGCTCTTTTTCAAGGACAGCTCTTGTCAGAACTACGGCTTGCCCAAGGTTATCCCGCAGCTGCAAGTGGAGGAGTGGGGAATCAAACCCGGTTCTCCCAGATTAGAGTCCGCGCACTTAACCACGACACCAAACGGGCTCCTTGCCCTGCTGTCTCCCTGTTTGGTGCAAAGAATCATAGAATCATAGAATGTTAGGGTTGGAAGGGACCTTGCAGGTCATCCAGAATGCGGACTCTGATCTGGGAGAACCGGGTTTGATTCCCCACTCCTCCACATGCAGCTGCTGGTGTGACCGTGGGTCAGTCACAAGTTCTCTTGGAGCTGTTCTCTCAAGGGGAGTCCTCAAGAGAGCTCTCTCAGCCACACCTACCTCACAGGGTGTCTGTTGTGGGGAGGGGAAGGGAAAGGAGATTGTAAGCCCCTCTGAGACTTCGAGTGAAGGGCGGGGTATAAATCCAACCTCCTCCTCCTCTTCCTGTTCTTCTATTTTAGATCTACAGTGATTCTTACTTGTGTAATATGTTACATATGTTTATATATGTTTTAAATGTTTTATGTATATGTTTTAAATCTCAACGATTGTGCTCTTAAAATTGTTTTAACTGAAATGTGCTGGTTACGTACCGAATTAAATAAACCGACTGATTGACTGGCAACGTATTTGAAAATCTGTGCAGCCAATCACATCACCGATGGCCCATCAGAAGCCTTGTGGGGCAAAAGCCCCGACCCCCCTTCTAAAAACACTTGGTGGGCGCCAAACTGGGGACTTTGCTTTAGAGCAGGGGTGTCGAACTCATTTGTTATGAGGGCTGGATCTGACATAAATGAGACCTTGTCAGGCCGGGCCATGTGTGTCATGAAATATAATGCCAGGTAGCGGAGAGATAAACTTTATAAAGGACACAAACACAAAGGGTTTTTTTAAAAACTTAAACTAAAAACATGCTCAAAACATCAGCACTCTTGCAATATTTTTCTTATTTAACGGTGTCTGATAACGGACACCTCTTGCTCTGAATTATTGCATCAAAATGTCTGTGCTGTTGCTATGCTGAGTATGCTGTTCAGGTGTGTTATCTGTAAGCTGCCAACCTACGATGGCGCAGCAGCAGCAGAACTGGAAGAAGAAGCAGAAGACAGCCTGTTCCACTGCGGGTCTGATAGAAGCCCTCCGGGGGCCTGGTCCGGCCCCCGGGCCTCATGTTTGACACCCCTGCTTTAGAGCGTGCTGAGATTTGGGGGAGGGAGGGATGAATCAGGAGTAGCCTGAATTATACCACCGCAGGTGTTATTCAAGAGGACATCTGCATTTCTCTCCCAGGTGCCCAATATGCACCTTGGTAACTGTGGCGGGCACGATCAGGATTCAAGTCTTTCCGCCTTAACGCGAGATATTATTAGGGGATGAGTAAGAATAAGAAACGACAGTTCGCTAGCAGCCGGCCCTCACGTCGGATGTGTGTATCAAGGGCTCCCGGCCATCGTGATTAACTAGCCAGCGGCTTTCCAGTGGCACAAGCAGGGAGCGTGTTAGATCGCCACTAACAAAGACCCGGAGAGTGATTTCAACCAAAGTGATCAGCTTTATTGCAGATACAAACAAGCGCTTGAATTCAGTCATAACCAGAACAGATTAACATTGGGAGCTTGGCTCCTTTTAAACGTTCCCGGGCTAACGTAGCCACGCCTATTTACAATTAACAACCAATGTGGTTGTGCAGATAACAACCAATGAAAGTTCTTCCCTCGCAGGGACTTTGCATAGTTCTGATTGGTCGCTGTTACGGAGCGACCAATAGCGAGTCCGTTCCGAGGAGCCTTCGCCCGGTTCGAAGCTTAACATAGGGAGAGAATGTGGCGATTCAAGTAAGCTATGTTAATACATTACAGAGCGTGCTGGGGGAAGGGGGGGTACATTGCGGGGACTTCACTCTTTGGGGGTAGGAGACGGATCCTGAACTCATTCCAGTCTCGGAAGCAGTTCTCGACTCAACCCGTGATTTCTGTAAAATGTAATGTTCAGCCACGAAGGCATAGCTCATCTGAGCGACAGAAAAAAACGGGAGTCCTCTGGCACCTTATAGACTGACCACATTTGTGGCAGGGGAGGAGCTTTCGTGAGTCACGAAAGCTCCTCCCCTGCCACAAATGTGGTTAGACTGGCCCTTTTCTACTGCTGCAAAGCCTTCTGAAGGTGCCACCCTGCAATCGGGGCACCCTCCTGAAGGTGCCACCATACATCTGGGCAGGGCTTTTTTTGTAGAAAAAGCCCAGCAGGAACTCTTTAGCATATTAAGCCACACCCCTGACAGCACAGCTCATTAGCACATTAGGCCGCACCCCCATGTTGCTAGA
Source organism: Gekko japonicus (assembly GCF_001447785.1). Lineage (NCBI taxonomy): Eukaryota > Metazoa > Chordata > Lepidosauria > Squamata > Gekkonidae > Gekko > Gekko japonicus. The sequence goes on from NW_015175978.1 coordinate 44,907, forward strand.
ATTGTGGTCATCCAACCTTTTGCTTCTTATTCTGTTTACCTTGTTTGTTGAGGGCTCTGCAGGCTGGGAAAGGCGGGGGGGCTCTGCAACTTACCTCCCTGCTTGTTGCTCCTCGTGGCCCAACTGAGGACTGCTGGGAGCAGGGGGGGGCCTTGCTGCATGTAACCACCCCCTGGGCTCGGAAGCCAGTCGGAACTCTGTTCCTGTGCGTTCCTGCCCAAAAATAGCCCTGCATCTGGGCAAAGTCTTCTGAAGGTGCCACCCTGCAAATGGGTAAGATCCACAACTGCGCAGTCGTGCACATGCTCTGTGGCACCCCCTGTGACGGACAGTTGGCTGTCCCGCTCCTGAAGGGGAAAACAGCCACTCACAGTAAGCCTATGAGGAGGAGGAGGAGGAGAAGGAGGAGAAGAGGAGGAGGAGGAGGATATGGGATTTATATCCCGCCCTTCACTCGGAGTCTCAGAGCGGCTTACAAATTCCTTTCCCTCCCCCTCGCCACAACAGGGACCCTGTGAGGGAGGTGGGCCTGTGAGAGCTCTTTCCAGAACTGCCCTTGAGAGAACAGCTCTGATTAGAACTATGGCTTGCCCAAGGTCATCCAGCAGCTGCAAGTGGAGGAGTGGGGAATCAAACCCGGTTCTCCCAGATTAGAGTCCGCACGCTTAACCACGACACCAAACTGGCTCTCTCGCTCTATGGGAGTGTTATGTCCGCATTCAATCGCCCTTGAGAAGGGGAGGGAAACACAGCAGGACCTGAGTTCAGGTCCGCCTTGGGGAGTTGGCTCAGGAGAAGCCCAGGCAGTCTGAAGGTCAGCTGCGTCTGTTAGTGTGGTTTGGCTCTACCTCTGACAGAGATACTTCATCGCAAGATGTCACCGTCCCGCTGTACACGGCCTTGGTCAGGCCGCACCGGGAGTCTCGTGTGCCGTTCTGGAGGCTTCACTTAAAAAAAGGGTGTGGACAGGACGGAGCGGGTGCGGAGCAGAGCGACGAGGACGATCGGGGGCCTGGAGGCCAAGAAGCCCTAGGGGGAAAGGCCGAGGGACCTCTTGGGAATGTTCAGTCTGGAGAAGAGGAGGCTGAGGGGGGGGACCTGATTGTTCTCTTGAAGTCTCTGAAGGGCTGTGTCACTTTGAGGAAGGCAGGGAACTGTTCCTGTTGGCAGCAGAGGAGAGGACTCGCAAGAATGGGTTTAAATGAAGGGCGGGACCGGCTGGATCTTAGGGAAACCTTTTTGACAGTCAGAGTTGTGCCACAGTGGAATCAGCTGCCTGGGGAAGGTGGTGAGCTCCCCCTCCCTGGCAGTCTTTAGGCTGAGAAAGTGTCCCTGGCCCAAGGTCTCCCAGAGGACTTCCATGGCACAAATCCGGATTCGAACCTGGGTCTCCCAGACACTAGTCCGAAACTCTAAACCACTCCACCACACTGACTTTTGGATTGCACTTCCCCTCTCCCCGCAAAGTCCTCTGTTCCCGTACCCCACCCACAACAGCATCCCCCCCCTATTTCTAGGTCCTGTGATTCCCCCCCCTGCCAAAATAACCCTCCTCCAATGCAGTTGTGCTAGTGGTCAGCATTTCATGCCTGATCTTTCCTGTTCTGGATGTTTGTATAGATTCCGTGACTCTCAGAAAGCAGACCTTGGTGTTTTTTTCTATATCCTATCTGCTATATTTCATTTTATCTATGCTATTATTAGTTTTATAATCATAAAAATAGAAAAGTAAAGAAACAGGTGTTTCAACAGTTTAACGGTTCTAATTTGGTTACATATTTCTTGTATAACTATATATTGGGAATAGAATTTTGATTAATGATATTTGTTGTGGAAGTTAAACAAAGAGGAAAAAGGAACTATGTATCTAAAGATGTTGCGAGTGAGACAATGTCTAGCAGGGGTCATTTGGGGGGGGGACGCGGGGGGACGCCACCCCCCCGGGTGAGGTGCGGGAGGGCAGGGCCTGGAGCTCCCTGCTGGTGCCCGCTGGAGGTCGCCGCCGGCTGTGGGGAGGACACACTTCCGGTGATGTCAGGGGGTGTGGCATATGCTAATGAGTTATGCTAATGAGTCCCCCTAGCTCTTTTTCTACGAAATGACCCCTGATGTCTAGATATTTTAAAAAGGTATTGCTCTTTCTTTGTTTTGTTTGGTGTAATTCTTAAAAACGAATAAACTTTGCCCATTTGGGCAAGTATTTAACAAAAGGGGGGGAAAGAAAGCAGACCTTGGTGTCGCTCTGATGTTGCCAGGGCTATTTTTGGGCAGGAACGCACAGGAACGGAGTTCCGGCTGGCTTTCAAGTTGGCCACGCCCAGCAGGCACTCATTAGCATAACAGGCCACACCCAACAGCAGAAACGCATTAGGATTGGCT
>NW_015175978.1:47406-57757 GCF_001447785.1 Gekko japonicus
TGTAGCAGGTACTCATTTGCATATTAAGCGACACACCCCTAATGTAGCCAATCCTCCAAGAGCTTACAATAGCTCCTGTAAGAAGAGCTCTGTAAGCTCTTGGAGGATTGGCTACATTAGGGGTGTGTCGCTTAATATGCAAATGAGTACCTGCTACAAAAAGAGCCCTGCCGGCCGGGCGGGACTCTAATCTGGGAGAACCAGGTTTGATTCCCCACTCCTCCACATGCAGCTGCAGGTGTGACCTTGGGTCAGTCGCAAGTACTCTCAGAGCTGTTGTGACAGGATCAGTCCTCGGAAGAGCTCTCAGCCCCACCTCCCTCACGGGGTGCCTGTTGCGGGAAGGGGAAGGGGAAGGAGATTGTCAGCCGCTCTGAGACTCCTCTGGGTAGCGAGGGGCGGGGCGTGAACCCAATCTCCTCCTCCTCTCCATTATACTCTGCTGAGCATCCCTCCCCTCTCCAAACCCCTCCACCACCCCCCGAACATCTCCAGGTATTTCCAGCCCTGAGTTGACACCCCTATAGGTGGCTCCCTTCTGGCCGGACCACCTTGCTCCTACCATCGGGGGAGACAAGAGGAACTCCTAGTTGGGCAATGATCCTTCGGAGCCCTGAGTCACATCAGCTGCCTTCAGGGCCGGCCCCAGCTTATTTTGCACCCTAGGCGAGGATCCCTTCTGCCCCCCCCATGCGCCCACCAATTTTCAAAAATAAATGCATTTTAGGAAGAATGAAAAATACAAATAATCAAGAAACTCCCAGAGTACGGGGCCAGGTGCAGGTTGGCGCCCCTTAGGGCCAGCCTGCTCCAGGCGATTGCCTAGTTCGCCTAGTGAGTGAGCCGGCCCTGGCTGACTTTCCCCGGCCTTCTCTGGCCTGCTGCCGCTTCCTCCCCCAGAGGAGGGATGAGAGGGGAGAGTTGCCCTGGGCCAGGTTCCCAAAGTGTTGCTGGACTAAGAGGAAACCATTTATGGACTCTGGAAGCTGCTGACAGGCCTCCCTGAGAACCTTGTAAAAAGGTCCTCTCTGGCCCTTGTGTCTCATCTCAGGCAGGCAGTCAAATTAGGAGCCTAAAAGGGCCGGAACAAGTCCAGCCAACGGATGCTCTGAGAGACTTGGCCCTCCGGATGTTTCATGGCTTGAGTGCATCGGGAGGTTTTAAAATGAATTTACCTGATGATATCTGGAGGGCCGTCTCTCGCAGTCTCCCCAAGGCAAACGGACAATGAAAAGATCCTGATAAACTAACCGCGACACCAAAAATAGACTGACCGTCGGTATTCAGAGGCAGCAAATAATACAGGAAGAAGAAGAAGAGGAGGAGGAGGAGGAGGAGACTGGATTTATACCCCATCCTTCACTCAGAGTCTCAGAGCGGCTTACAAACTCCTTTTCCTTCCCCTCCCCACAACAGACACCCTGCGAGGTAGGCGGGGCCGAGAGAACATACAGTTGCCTGGTACTGAATCAGACTATTGGACCATTAATGTCAGTATTGCCTACTCAGACTGGCACCAGCTCTCCAGGGTCTCAAGCAGAGGTCTTTCACATCACCTGCTGCCTTTTAACTGGAGATGCTGGGGATTGAACTGCATGCCAAGCAAAGGCTCTACCACTGAGCCACGGCCCCTCTTGACAGCTCTCCAGGGTCTCAGGCTGAGGTCTTTCCCATCACCTACTGCCTGGTCCTTTTAACTGGAGATACCAGGGATTGAGCCTGGGACCTTCTGCATGCCAAGCAGAGGCTCTTCCACTGAGCCACAGCCCCCTCTTGACAGCTCTCCAGGGTCTCGGGCTGAGGTCTTTCCCATCACCTACTGCCTGGTCCTTTTTAACTGGAGATGCCGGGGATTGAACCTGGGACCTTCTGCATATCAAGCAGATGTTCTACCACTGAGCCACGGCCCCTCTTTACAGCTCTCCAGGGTCTCAGGCAGAGGTCTTTCCCATCACCTCCTTCCTGGTCCTTTTTAACTGGAGATGCTGGGGACTGAACCTGGGACCTCCTGCATGCCAGGCAGAGGCTCTTCCACTGAGCCACAGCCCCTTCCCATAGCTCTCCAGGGTCTCAGGCGGAGGTCTTTCCCATCACCTATTGCCTCGTCCTTTGACCTGGAGATGCCAGGGATTGAACCTGGGTCCTTCTGCATGCCAAGCTCAGATTCTTCCACTACACCATGTTCTGGCACACTGAAAAAGAAGTATACTGCAGTGTCGTAGCCGGATCATTAACTCAACCTATTTCCCAGGCACCGCTCACCCACAATTTCTACCCTCTTTGTGCCTCCCTGTGCGGCACGATGCATTGTGAATGGGCAAAACCAACAACTGCCTGTCCACATGGCCTTCTCTGTTGTGGCCTCACCTGATGGAAAGGCCTGCCTGGGGAGGTCAGGAAGAACCGCACTCTCCCAAGCTTTCCACAAACGATGCACAACCAAATTATTCCAGATGGCTTTTCTATGCATAGAGTTGCTCTGTACTAAATGGTTCACAAAGTGACTAGGAAAAATTGTTATGGACTGTGGTCTATACTACTACACATAGCTGGCTGAAACTAGGATCCTACTATGGAATTCTGCATCATTTAATGTGTCATGGTAAGGGTCACGCTTTGCCTCAGATCTGTTTTGAGACTTCCAGTTGGTTGTGCAACCCTAATCCTGTTGGATTGTTTCTTGGATGTCCTGTCCCGTCAGTTGTCTCGATGTGCTCTGCGTAATCCGCCTTGAGTCTCAGAAAGGCGGACAATAAATAACATAAATAAAAATTAAAAATTGTTTTCTTTTTTTTTAAAAAAAAAATAACCTCCAATGAATAGAGTGCCAGCCTGCTTTTTCATCTGCCCAGTCAATGGCATCTATTACAATCGCAAGACTCATCACTTTGGTGGGAGGGAGGGGCGGTCATAGAAGGGCACACAGGGACACCAAAGGAGTAAGCCTCACCACAAAACATACAGGATTCTCCTCCCCTCCCCTTAAACAATGTCCCTTTTTCAGTTGGAGGGAGCAGGCACAGTGGCAAAGAAGGGTGTTTGCGTCTCAGCACTGTGAAAGCAGTGTGTAATTGGACACGATATACACATGAACACATGAAGCTGCCTTCCACTGTCCCAAGGAAATGCTGATCACCACTTTGGGGTCAGGAAGCAAGTTTTCTCCAGTTTGGCCAGGAATCCTGGAAGTTTTTTGTCATTTTCTGGGTGTGGAACAGGGGTCCCTGGGTGTGTGTGTGGGGGGGGAGGTATTCGTAAATTTCCTGCATTGGGCAGGGGGTTGGACTAGATGACCCTGGTGGTCCCTTCCAACTCTTATGATTCTGTGACTTCCTGTACGCAAAGCAGGATTACACCGGAATCCCCCCTATGAACAATTGTGAGGCGACCCGAGCGGAGGGAGGGAAGCCGTTTGTCCCGATTCTTTGCTCACCTCTTCTGCTTCTCGGATCGCAATGCTAAGCAAACTCTTTACCCAGATGGCTGCCAATCTCCTCTTCCACCACCCCCCTCCCCCAGCTACTGGCACCAGCTCCTGTGCTTGGCATTGCTGCCCCAGCGGAACCTTGGCCAAGAAAATAGCTCATCGTGAGTCAGGGCTCTTGCCGACAAACGTCTGACCTGACCAGTTCTGACAAAATGCACCACGGGCATCAATGAAGCGTTTTCATCAAAGGAGAACCAACCGCCCAGCGAAATCCGAAGGACTATATATAGAGACGCGGAATCCGGCTTTCACCTGCCTCTTGCTTCTCACCTACGATGAGCCTCCCTAGACGCTGGTGCGATGGGCTTGGATGTCACGGAATGCTTACGAACACTCCTATCTAGGACAAAGGGGCTAATAATAGTATGTTGAGAAACAGCTGTGTGGGGTTCCTCCCCCGTATTTCCCCACCCCCAGACCTTTTCCCACCCCTTTTAGAATCCCACCGACCTTTTCCTTTACTGAATCAGACCCTCGGTCCATCGAGGTCAGGATTATCCACTCAGACTGGCAGCGACTCTCCAGGGTCTCGGGCAGAGGTCTTTCACGTCAACAACGGCCTGGTCCTTTGAGCTGGTGTTGCAGGGAATTGAACCTTGGACCTTCTGCGTGCCACGCAGATGCTCTCCCACTGAGACACAGCTTGTTCATTTCTCTCTCTTTTTTAAAATTAAAAAACCCTTTTTAATGAAGATGTCCCTTTTGGCTTCGCTTAGTCAAAGCTATTTCTCTGGGATATTTCTCTGAATCGCTTCCCTGCGTGCTAGATGATGATGAAGAAGGAGAGATTGGATTTATACCCCGCCCTACACTAGGAGTCTCAGAGCGGCTTACAAACTCCTTCCCCTCCCCACAACAGACACCCTGTGAGGTGGGTGGGGCTGAGAGATCTCTGACTGAGAACTGCCCTTGAGAGAACAGCTCTGACCAGAACTATGGCTTGCCCAAGGTCATCCAGCAGCTGCATGCGGTGGAGATGGGAATCAAATCAGGTTCTCCCAGATTAGAGTCCATGCATTTAACCACTACACTAAACTGGGAGGAGCTACATAGTTGGTTATTGGGAGCGGTGGCGCAGGCGGTAAGGGAGGCCTGCTTTAACATCTGGGCGAGCAGCTTCGGCGGTTCAAACCCCACCGCGGTCAGGGTGAGCTCCTGGCCCTACGTCCCAGCTCCTGTCCACCCAGCGATTCAAAAGCCCGTTAAAGGGCAAGTAGATAAAATGGGTACCTGCTATTAGAGCGGGGGGGCACCCGTCCCTGGCGTAGCAGCGATGGCGGAGAGCGGAGAATGGAGAGCGATGAACGGCGGCGGCGGCAGAGAAAAATGGCAGCTGGCGAGGCGAGGAGGCGAACGAAGGAGGCGGAGCGACGCGGCAGGCCTAGGGCTGCCAAATGCCGCCGGGGGGGCGGAATTCCCCCCGCTTTCCAGCCCGGATTTCCGTTCCCGCGGAATAGGGGCCCGGGGGAAACCCCACCCCCGCGTGCACGTCACCCGGAAGTGACGTCGCACACTGGGGGCGGGGCCACGCCATTTGAGGGGAAAACTCTTTGTTTTCCCCTCAAATGGTGTGGCCCCATGGAGAAAAATGGCGGCTGGCGAGGCGAGGAGGCGAACGAAGGAGGCTGGACTAACAAGGTGCGGAGGCGGAGCGACGCGGCAGGCCAGAGCCTGACTTGGATGGAGGCCGCTGCAAGCATGCACGGAAGCACGGAGTGGTCCAGGCCTGGAGGCGGAGTTGCGACAGCCGGAAAAAGCGGAACAGCGAAGACCTGCGCCGGAGGAGGGTCGCCGCCGGACTGTCCCCTCGCAATAAGAAGATCTGCTACAACAGGATAAGGGTGCCTGGTAGGCTTCTCACCTCCCCTTCATATGTGGCCATAGATTAGATTGGCTAATTGGAATTGTAAGCCGCTCAGAGCCCCTAGGGGGTGAGCGGGATAGAAGTCGAAGGTTAAATAAAATAAATAAATAAATAAATAAATAAATAAGATATTTTCTAAGGTGTCTACCTGCTCTTCCTTGTTGTTCTGCTGTCGTTCGGTCGCACAGTCAACTTCAACTCTTCGCGACCCCATGGACCACATCACGCCAGGCCCTCCTGTCTTCCGCCGTCCTCTGGAGTTTGCTCAATATTATTTTTCTAGTGCTGTGCGAGAAGGTTACCTTCTCAGAGGGTCAGTCTAGATGTTCTCAGGAGGTCCTTGAGTGGTGGCAGATGGTAACCAGGGTGTATTCCAAGGAAGCCCCCCCCTTTTAAAGACCTTTAAATATTAAACTTTTTATTTATTTGTATGTAATATCCCTGATTAAAATGCATTGTGTGCTTAAACCCCATTTGGGTTTTTGAAAAAAATAATCTTTTATTTATATAATATAACAACAATTTACAGTAGCACATACTATTAGGAAACCAGAACAATAACAACATAATTACAAACACACAAAAAACACACACACACACAAGAGCAATAAAACCAAACAGCTATTCATCATATAGCTGTAACCTTCAAATGATCAGGAAGTGCCTTTTAAAGCTCACCGTGTCTTTCCATCTATTTGAGAAAAGGGAACCAACGTTCCAAATAATTGGAATGAAACTCCAGATTCACGGCTAAGGAAATAACATCTGAGCCAGTTTGGTGTAGTAGTTAAGTGCGCGGACTCTAATCTGGGAGAACCGGGTTTGATTCCCCACTCCTCCACTTGCAGCTGCTGGATGACCTTGGGCAAGTCGTAGTCATGGGGCCAGCATGACTAAACACCAAGGCGCATGGAACGCTGTTTCCTTCCCACCGAAGTGGTACCTATTTATCTACTTGCAATTTCTTGCTTTCGAACTGCTAGGTTGGCAGGAGCTGGAACTAGAGACGGGAGCTCACTCTGTCTTGCGGCACCCGGGTCTCGAACTGCTGAACTACTGACCTTCCACAGCCTGCAGTTCAGCGTCTTAACCACTTGAGCCACCGCAGCTCCTCATAGTTACATATAAATACATATAAAAAGATAAAATACTGATGGCGGTAGCGTCCCATAGGGTCGAATTACGTTGGCTGTTGTTATTCAAGATAACAAGTAGGGCCTTAACAGTTCAGATGTTAACTGCTCAGATGTTATCAGTATGCGGTCAGTGGTCAGTGGCGGCTCCTAATCGAAGGCCTGGTGGAAGAGCTCCATTTTTGCAGGCCCTGCAGAACTGTAGGAGGTCCCACAGGGCTCTGATGTCTTCCGGGAGCTCATTCCACGAGTATGGAGCCGCCACTGAGAAGGCCCTGTCCCTGGTAGAGGCCAATCTGGTGACTTTCGGACCAGGGAGAGTCAGATTATAAGATTATGCATGGGATAGAGCAGGTAGAGAAAGAAGTCCTTTTCTCCCTTTCTCACAATACAAGAACTCGTGGGCACTCAATGAAATTGCTGAGCAGTCGGATTATAACAGATAAAAAGAAGTACTTCTTCACCCAAGGAGTGATTAACCCATGGAATTCACTGCCACAGGAGGTGGCAACAGCTACAAGCATGGATGACTTCAAGAGGGAATTAGATAAGCATATGGAGCAGAAGTCCATCAGTGGCTATGAGCCACAAGGTATAGATAGGGACTCTCAGTCTGGGGCCAGTGATGCTCTCTCTTCTTGGTGCTGGGGGGGGGGCAGCAGTGGGAGGGCTTCTAGTGTCCTGGCCCCACTGCTGGACCTCCTGATGGTCCCTGGGCTTTTTGGCCACTGTGTGACAGAATGTTGGACTGGATGGGCCTTTGGCCTGATCCAACATTGGCTTCTCTTATGTTCTTATATGGAGCAGAGGTCCATCAGTGGCTATTAGCCACAAGGTATAGATAGGAACTCTCAGTCTGGGCCAAGGGATGCTCTGTCTTTTTGGTGCTGGGGGGGGCAACAGGGGAGAGCTTCTAGTGTCCTGGCCCCACTGGTGGACCTCCCGATGGCCCCTGGTATTTTTGGCCACTGTGTGACACAGAGTGTTGGACTGGATGGGCCATTGGCCTGATCCAACATTGGCATCTCTTATGTTCTTATGTTCTTAATAGTGGTCCAGTATTGCACCATAACAGGGCACATCCACTAGCAGTGAATGTAAGATCCAGGCTGCACATATCCCCTCCAACGATTGGCGCTATATGGGGGGTAAAATGTGGTGTAAATGTAGAGGGTCAAATGCCATCTATGAACAATTTTTCGGAATTGGATTCTTATACTAATAGGCCTCATTAGAGAAGAGACCATAGATGACCAAATTTTTGCCCACTGAAGCCCATTGCACAATCCTGGTGCCAGCCTTCAGGCCTTCATACGAACATCAGAAGATCCCTGCTGGATCAGACCAGTGGTCCATCTCGTCCAGTATCCCGTCTTACACAGTAGCCAACCAGTTCCTCTGGAGGGCCAACAACAGGGCATAGAGGCCGAGGCCTTCCTATGAACATCAGAAGAGCCCTGCTGGATCAGACCAGTGGTCCATCCAGTCCAGCCTCCTGTCTCACACAGTGGCCAGCCAGTTCCACTGGAAGGCCAACAACAGGGCAGAGAGGCCAAGGCCTTCATAAGAACATCAGAAGAGCCCTGCCGGATCAGACCAGTGGTCCATCCAGTCCAGCCTCCTGTCTCACACAGTGGCCAGCCAGTTCCTCTGGAGGGCCAACAACAGGGCATTGAGTCCGAGGCCTTCCTATGAACATCAGAAGAGCCCTGCTGGATCAGACCAGTGGTCCATCTAGTCCAGCATCCTGTCTCACACACTGGCCAACCAGTTCCTCTGGACGGCCGACAACAGGGCACAAAGGCCGAGGATTTACCCTGATATTGCCTCCTGACACTCGTATTCAGAGGCTTACCGCTTCTGAACGTGGAGGTTGCCTCTTCAACTTCTGTGTAAACACACGGAGAACCGGGCTGCAAAATCCCTGCGATCTGTTAATTAGGATGTCACTAGGACTAATTAGCTGGACCGTCCATCCGTGTGTACTGTGACTGGTGTGGCATTTCCCCAGGAACGGACCTAAATTTTAGTGTCCATGAAAGACAAGGTACTCCGATGGCTAATTTTTCTTTTAAAACTGCTGAATGGGATATGTGTCCATTTATCCCTGGGAAAGACGTCCCCCCTCCCCAATGGTTTCAGCATCACCCGGCCACTTAGACAGCTGAAGCGTCTTCATAATACTCCCGGCCTCTTGGGACGGAGCCGTTCAAGCGGCAGCTGATGGGATAAGAGAGCTTCAGAGTCCCAGCAAACAAAGGTGACCCTTTTCACACACTGTGAGCAACTGTGGGGGGCGGGGCAGCTGGAGGGACCAGGCATTGAGCCGTGGAGCATGGCCAAGTTACTTCTGGGCCGTGTTCCCGCTAAGCTGAGGAAGTGTGAGCCAGCTCACAGGTTTTTAGCCTCCGGCTCACACACATTTTTGCCTCGGCTCAGGAAGGAGGGCTCCAGAGCAAACTGATTGATGCCACAGCCAAACCGCTGGCTCACCACTTTAACGGCAGTAGGTCACAAGGTCGAATTTTTGCTCACCAGACCCCACAGCTTAGAGGGAGCACTGGTTGCTGCCAGTGTTCCCTCTAAGGTGAGAGAGTGTGAGCCGGCTCACAGGTTTTTAGCCTCCGGCTCACACACATTTTTGCCTCGGCTCAGGAAGGAGGGCTCCAGAGCAAACTGATTGATGCCACAGCCAAACCGCTCGCTCACCAGTTTAATGGCAGTAGGTCACAAGGTCGAATTTTTGCTCACCAGACTCCACAGCTTAGAGGGAGCACTGCTCCTGGGCCAGCAGGTTGGGCCGGTGGTGGTGGTGGTGGGATGCCCCTGGCCACACTGTCCCGGAGGCCCTGTGCACCCTCTGCTGTATCCGCCCATGCTCCCCTGACGATGAAGTGTGCCTGCACAGGAAACCTCAAACCTGAATAAGCCTTTGTTGGTCTTAAAGGTGCCCCCGCTGGACTCTGAAATTTGTTCCCCTCGTGCAGTGGGGGCTCTTTGGGGCGGCCAGAAAAACCCACTCCCGTTGGCTCTGCCACCCTTTGGGTGCAGGCGAAGAAACCACCGGCAGGCCAAAGCTCCCTCTGAGGGGTGGAGTCTTTTGAGCAAAAATTCCACTTTGTGAGCTCCTGGCATTCAAGTGGTGAGCGAGCGATTGGGCTGCGGCATCAATCGGTTTGCTCCGGGGCCACATCCCTCCGTGAGCTGAGATGAAAACGTGTGAGCCGGAGGCTAAAAGAGTGTGACCTAGCTCACTCTCACTCAGCTTAGAGGGAACACTGGCCATAGCCTAAGCTGGTCGTGTCGGCGGTTTCACTGGAGTCCGAGAGCTCTGTTTTGGGAGAAAGGGGAGGCAACTGATCCCTCTGCTAGAGGGAGCACTGCCCAGGACCCCCGCCCTCTCTTTTCCATCTAGCCTAAATGAGAAGCACTGGGGGTGGGGTGGGGAATAAGCATTGTGGCGCTATTTGCGCCTCGCCGAGCACATCTTGGGCGACAGTTCGATCCCGGTTGAAGCCGGTGGCGGCGGCGGCCGCTCTCCTACCCCGCCCCCCGCCTCGGCTGACCCCCACCCCACCCCACCCCGTGGCGACAGAACGGCCGGCAGCGAACACCCCGGGGCGAGGCGGTGGGGGGAGGGAAGCCACCGCGTTGCGATAGACAGTGGAGCCATCTCGAAAGGGGGCGGCGGTCCCTTTGCGCCCCTCCTTCTTGGGGAGCGGCTGGCAAGACCCCCAGGCAGCGGGGGGGGGAGACTCCAGGAGCCGGGATGGAGGGGGGCGTGGCCGGTTCCTGGCAGGCAGGCCGGGAGGGAGGGGGAAGGAAGGAGCCCCCCCCCCGCCCAGTCCCTTGGGGCAGCGCTGGGGG
>NW_015175978.1:58349-68574 GCF_001447785.1 Gekko japonicus
GGCGGGGCGCCCCTCCGCCGCCGCCTCCTCCTCCTCCCGCCGCCCCTCCGCCGCCCTTCCCCAACGCGGGTCCGGCCAGCCCCCCGGCGGCGTCGGCGTCGCTGCTTCCCGGCCGTCGCTACAGCCTGCTGGACTGCTGCTGGGTGCTGGGCGCGCTGCTGGTCTTCTTCTCGGACGGCGCCAGCGACCTGTGGCTGGCCGCCGACTACTACCTGCGCCGCCAGTACTGGTGGTTCGGCCTGACGCTCCTCTTCGTCCTCCTGCCCTCCCTCGTCGTCCAGCTGCTCAGCTTCAGGTGGTTCGTCTACGACTTCTCCGGAGCCGCCCGCGCCGCCCCGTCGGGGCCGCCGGCCGCCGCCGCCTTCAGCACCCTGGCCAAAACACCACCCTCAGAAGAGTCCCTCCCCCCAAGAAGGGAAAGGGGGCTGTCTGCTGTGCAGGCGTGAGTCCCTGGCAGAGAAGCCCTGGCCAAAACACCACCCTCAGAAGAGTCTCCCCCCCCCAAGAAGAGTCCCACGGGCCCCCTAGGGGCACAGACCAGCCCCCCCCCCTGTACGTTGCCCTAGCCCACACACAGAGCGTCCGGTCCAGGCCCAGAAGCACCCCTTCCCTCTCCTCCGGCACACCACAAAGGAATGCTGCTCTCAGAACCAGGACTTTCTCTGGCTTCCCCCGGGGGTTGGTCCACCTGGCCTCCCAGGTTTCATTGGTTCTTGGGTCCTGGGGTTTTGGGGGGCACAGGAATGTTCTCTCACACAGACACGCTCACCCAGTGCCCGACAGAGCAGTAGGGAGAGGTCTGGTCCAGAGCGGAATTGAGATGGGGTGGGGGCGGTTCACAATACCTGGTTGGTCCCTGGTAGGTGTTTGAGGGACGCGGCGGCTCTGGCAATGCTTCGCGGGGGGGGGGGCAGGCTCCCTCTGAGGAATGAGTCTCGGATTCCGACGGGGAAGGGTCGTTTGTCAAATTAATCCTCGCCCGCAAGGAAGGAAGGCCTCACATGGAGCCGTTCTCCATTGGGGGGGGGGCGTTTTTAAGTGCTGTACGAAATACGGTTTGTCTGAAAGATTTACTGGGGTGTGTGTCTGCCTGTGTGTGTGCACGGAGAGGGGAGGCGTGAGCCGGAACGGTCTGGTGCCTCTCCAGAGGTGCCTTTGCCTGTTGTTGACCGGCGGAAGCCAAGCCGGTGAAATGCAAGGCCAGAGTGCAGGAATACCATGAACTGTGCGCCCGAGATGGGGGAGGGTGTGTCAAAAACCGAATTAGATTCGCCCCAGTGCCTCCGCCTCTTATCAGCAGAAGCTAGGAGACAGAAAACACACACAAGAAGCTAGCTGCCTTATACAGAATCAGGCCTTTGGTCCATCAAAGTCAGTATTGTCTACTCAGACTGGCAGCGGCTCTCCAGGGTCTCTGGCAGAGGGTCTTTCACGTCACCTGTTCCCTGATCCTTAGCTAGAGATGCCCGGCATCGAACCCGGGACCTTCTGTATGCCAAGTGCATGATGGACCACTGAGCCACGTCCCCTCCCATAGCACATCCTAACCTTACTTTGCCATCACAACAAGCCTGTTGGGTAGGCTAGGCTGGGAGATAGCCGTTCTATTGTGGTTCCCGCACAGCAGAGTCAATAGCCAAGCCCAGGGTTGGGACTGCCGCCTCCTGCCCAATATTCCCTCTGTGGGTCTTGTGAGCAAAAAAAAAATCTACTTTGTGAGTTCCTGGCATTAAAGGGGTGAGCGAGCGATTTGGCTGCTGCGTAAATCAGTGTGCTCTGGGGCCATCCCTTCCTGAGCAAAGGCAAAAATGTGTGAGCCGGAGGCTAAAAAAACTGAGCCGGCTCACACTCAGCTTAGAGGGAACGCTGCTCCTCTCCCCAGGAACGACATGATGTCCAATGCACCGCGTGGCTTCACGTGAGACGCCCATCCGACCCCCTCGTTCCATGCTTCTGCCTTTCTAGGAAATGCAGAGCATTAGGCCAAACCTCCAGCCTTTGACTAGCCGGCCTGTTTTCTTCAGGGGCGGGGAGGTGGTGGTGGGGAGTGTTCGGGAGAAGCATGCGTTTTCTGGGAGACCCATGCTGCACGGTCCTCAGTGCCTCCATTCCGCTCAGCTCCCGAACAGTCACAGCCTAGGCTGGTCGTGTCGGTGATTTCACTGAAGTTCAAGGGTTCTGGTTTTGGAGGGGGGGGCAATTTATCCCTCTGTTAAAACACCCAGAGCTGGGATATGAGGAAGAGCAGGGCCCCGGGAAGCCAGCTTCAGAGAGCTCGCAGGTGGGGAGGACACAATGAGTTTCCCCCCCTCCCACCACCCCACAGCTCTCCAATGATAATTTACCGGCAGGTCTATCACGGAAACGTCTTCGGACAGCGCTGGCTCTTCAGCTTTGAAACGGAGACGAGCACCGCAACCCTAGAGTCAGATTCGACTGTCTTTCGAGCAAGGGAACCTTCACCTTTACTATTTCCTTGGGCCAGACTATTGAGCTGCCCTCTTGCTTTCTCCCCCCCCCCAGACAGCTCCCCCCCTTTCACTGAGTTTGAAAGCTCCCCCCGCCCCCCATGCAGTGCAACCGGTCCGTAATGGATCTTCCTTCTAGGGAAGTCAGGAGCTGGGAAGGAGACAATGGTGAATTCCTGAAAGGAGATACTTAGCCATTCAGCCATCGATCTTGCAAACCAGGCCTGCGGAAGGGAGTTTTCCTCACCCTGTAAGGTGAGGCCTTCGTCTGCTCTCTGGGATTCCACGCGGGTGTGCTCTGCTCTATTGTCACCCGGCCCTGATCGAAGGAGACAAACCCCTCGATGGCACCGGAGCGCACTGGAAACACATGGCGCGGTGGCCTCCTTGGCCGTTCCGGCACCGTTTCCCCGCTGGAAGGCCGGGCCGGCGGCCGCCTCCCTCCTCCCATTCATGATTCCAGCTCATTCTTATCACAGCTGCTGACAAGGGGGATTGACAAGAGAAAGCAGCGTTAATGTGCTCTCTCGGTGGCAAAATGCAGCCTCAGTGGGTTTCATCGGCTCGCACAAACTCGCGCAGATCTGAAATTTTCCTTCCATTTGGGGATGCCACGTGCGAAGCCTGCGGAAAGGGAGGGGGGGCACCTTGATTGCCTTTTGTGCCGTTCGCTATGGAAGATGGGGTGGTTTTTGTTCTTGGCTGTTTGGACATTGATGAGAGACAAAACCACCACCACCCCCAGTCACCGAGCGGCTGTGGGAACGCCTCGACGGTGGCAGATTCCCGAAGCGCAGCTTGCCGGTGGTGAATGGAGGAAATTGCTAATTGCCGGTTGGAGGAAATTATTTGAATCCTGACTTGCATGAGATTGTCGAAGTTCTGAAAGCAGGCAGATTCAGATTTAGGCAGGCAGGCAGGCAGGCAGGCAGGAAAGACTAGGCAAAGGGCTTGATTTTGGCCCAGGGGAAACCCAAAATTGTGTTTGATGTCCAATCCTGACCAAGAAACACACATGCAGGGCACCGTTAAGCTTTGGAACTCACTGCCAACGGATGTGTTGAGGGCTGCCTACTTGAAAGGTTGTAAAAGGGGACAAATCCATAGAAGACTGGCCTATCATAAGAACATAAAAGAAGCCAATGTTGGATCAGGCCAATGGCCCATCCAGTCCAACACTCTATGTCACACAGTGGCCAAAAAGACATGGGGCCATCAGGAGGTCCAGCAGTGGGGCTAGGACACTAGAAGTCCTCCCACTGTTGCCCCTCCCCCTCAAACACCAAGAATACAGAGCATCACTAGCCCCAGACTGAGAGTCCCTATCTATACCTTGTGGCTAATATCCACTGATGGATCTCTGCTCCATATGCTTATCCAATTCCCTCTTGGAGCCGGCCATGCTTGTAGCCGCCGCCACCTCCTGTGGCAGTGAATTCCATGGATTAATCAGACTTTGGCTGAAGAAGGACTTCCTTTTATCTGTTCTAACTCACGAATTTCATGGAGTGCCCACAAGGAGTTCTTGTATTGTGAGAAAGGGAGAAAAGGACGTCTTTCTCAACCTGCTCTATTCTATGCATTGTCTTATAAACCTCGATCATGTCGTCCCTTGGCTGTCGTTTCTCAAAGCTAAGGAGCCCCAAGCGCTCTAACCTTTCCTCATAGGGAAAGTGTTCCAACCCTTTGATCATTCTAGTTGCCCTTTTCTGCACTTCTTCCTGTGCTATAATATCCTTTTTGAGTTGTGGGGACCAGAACTGTACACAGTACTCCAAATGCGCTCGCACCATTGATTTATACAGGGGCATCATGATACTGGCTGATTTGTTTTCAGTTCCTATCAGTGGCTATGAGTCATGATGGATACCTACTTCCACCAGTGCTAGAGGCAGGATCCCTCTTTAAATCCGTTGTCTGTGAAAACACAGGCAGGTAGATGCTGTTTGCAGGCTTCCTCGAGGCTGGATGTGACGGGCCTTTGGTCTGACCCAGCAGGGATCTTCTTACATTTTTCCACGCTGCAATCCTGTGTGTGGCTCCTTGGGAGTAAGTTCCACTGAAGACACCGGGACTTGCTTCTGAGTAGAGCAGCACAGAATCAGGCTCGACAGAACTCTGAAAAGAGGCTGCATTAGAATCGTAGAGTTGGAAGGGACCTCCGGGGACATCTAGTCCAACCCCCTGCACAGTGCAGGAAATTCACAAATACCTCCCTCCCGTCACACACCCAGTGACCAGTGTTCCCTCTAGGCTGAGTTAGTGTGAGCTAGCTCACAGTTTTTTAGCCTCTTGCTCACACATTTTTGTCTCCGCTCAGGAAGGAGGGCTCCAGAGCAAACTAATTTATGCAGCAGCCGAATGGCTCACTCACAACTTTAATGCCAGGAGCTCCCAAGGTAGAATTTTTGCTCACAAGACTCCACAGCTTAGAGGGAACATTGCCAGTGACCGCTGTTCCACGCCCAGAAGATGGCAAAAAACGTTCAATGCACAATGACCAACACAACATGTAAGAACAGCAGTTTTCTGCAAAGGATGGCAAGCACCGCACGCTCCCTGGAAGAAACCATCCTTAGCCACAGTTAGGCAAGGTGCTTTGGCTCAGTGGAAGAGCTGCTGCTTGGCATGCAGAAGGACCCAGGTTCAATCCCCGGCATCTGCAGTTAGAAGGACCAGGCAGTAGGTGATGGGAAAGACCTCAGTGTGAGACCCTGGAGAGCTGTAAAGAGAGGCTGTAGCTCAGTGGTAGTCTCTGCTTGGCATGCAGAAGGTCCCAGGTTCAATCCATGGCATCTCCGGTTAAAAAGGATCAGGCAGGAGGGGATGGGAATGACCTCCGCCTGAGACCCTGGAGAGCTGTCAAGAGAGGCTGTGGCTCAGTGGTAGAGTCTCTGCTTGGCATGCAGAGGGTCCCAGTTTCAATCCCTGGCATCTCCGGTTAAAAAGGACCAGGCAGGAGGGGATGGGAAAGACCTCAGGCTGAGACCCTGGAGAGCTGTAAAGAGGGGCTGTGGCTCAATGGCAGAGCTGCTGCTTGGCATGCAGAAGGTCCCAGGTTCAATCCCCTGCATCTGCAGTTAGAAGGACCAGGCAGTAAGTGACACGAAAGACCTCCGCCTGGAGAGTTCAGTGGCAGAGCATCAGCTTAGCATGCAGAAGAAGGTCCCAGGTTGAAGAAAAAGAAGAAGAAGAGATTGGATTTATACCCTGCCCTTCATTCAAAGTCCCAGAGCGGCTCACAAACTCCTTTCCCTTCCCCTCCCCACAATAGACACCCTGGGAGGTAGGTGGGGCTGAGAGAGCTCTGACACAAACTGCTCTTTTTCAAGGACAGCTCTGACAGGACTACGGCTTGCCCAAGGTCATCCAGCCAGGTGCAAGTGGAGGAGTGGGGAATCAAACCCGGTTCTCCCAGATTAGAGTCCCCGCGCTTAACCAGTCCCCACCATCTCCAGTTAAAAGGATCAGGTAGTAAGTAGGTGACGTGAAAGACCCTCTGCCTGAGACCCTGGAGACTGGCTGCCAGCTTGAGTAGATGATACTGATGGACCACAGGTCTTATTTATTATTTATTTATTTATTCAAATGTATAGCTCGCCCTCCCTGCAAGCGGGCTCAGGGAGGCTCACAAATAGGGCAACGTATGCCAATAGTTAAAACAGTAAAAACACGATAAAACCAACATTTACAACAACATAAAGTGCTCTACAGGAGCTGCGGTGGCTCAAGTGGTTAAGACGCTGAACTGCAGGCTGTGGAAGGTCAGTAGTTCAGCAGTTCGAGACCCGAGTGTGCCGCATGACGGAGTGAGCTCCCGTCTCTAGTTCCAGCTCCTGCCAACCGAGCAGTTCGAAAGCAAGAAATTGCAAGAAGATAAATAGGTACCACTTCGGTGGGAAAGTCACAGCATTCCGTGCGCCTCGGTGTTTAGTCATGCCGGCCACATGACCACGGGAACGTCTTCAGACAGCGCTGGCTCTTCGGCTTTGAAACAGAGATGAGCACCGCACCCTAGAGTCAGATTCGACTGGCTTTTGAGCAAGGGAACCTTTACCTTTACCTTTACTTTAAAGTGCTCTAGATGTTACAAACAATCTTCAATCACAAGATGGTATCCTGGGAATGTTAGTCTCAATTCACTGGTATGGGTTCCACGCGGTATTATAAATAACTTGTCACAGGGCCATCGCACCCCCCAACGTTACCTAACCCAGTTGGTGGTGGTGCGGCAACAATGGTGCGATAATGATGATGCAGTAGTGATGGTGCAGTAGTGGCGGCTCCGACTCAAAAGCCTGGCGGAAGAGCTCCGTCTTACAGGCCCTGCAGAACTGCTCAAGGTTCTTGTATGTTCAGGTCTCCACACATATGCACACCCCTCTGCAGATATCTCACATGCCCACAAGTGGCTTCCCCTGCAGGCTTGGACTCCTAGGGGGAATGGGTTAGGATCTGAGGATCTGAATGAGTTAGGATCTGAGAGTCACAGATGCCCCTTCATGGCAGTGTGAATTCTCGGGCAAGGGATGCTCTGTATTCTTGGTGCTTGGGGGGGGGGGCAACAGTGGGAGGGCTTCTGGCCCCACTGATGGACCTCCTGATGGCACCTGGTGTTTTTGGCCACTGTGTGACCCAGAGTGTTGGACTGGATGGGCCACTGGCCTGGTCCAACATTTGCTTCTCTTTATGTTCTTATAATTGGATAAGCATCTGGAGCTGAGGTCCATCAGTGGCTATGAGCCACAAGGGATAGACAGGAACTCTCGGTCTGGGGCAAGGGATGCTCTGTATTCTGGGTGCTTGGAGGGGGCAAGAGTGGGAGGGCTTCTGAAGTTCTGGCCCCACTGCTGGACCTCCTGATGGCACCTGGTGTTTTTGGCCAATGTGTGACCGAGTGTTGGACTAGATGGGCCATTGGCCTGATCCAACATTGGCTTCTCTTATGTTCTTATGTTCATTTGACTGATTTAGTTTCCACTTGTTGGCAGTCCTAACTGGAGATTTTAAACTGTGGTCTTTAGGTGCTATTTATATTGTAAAGCCAGGTAGAAAGGCAGCTAATGAATGTTTTGAATAAATAAAATAAATAGCACAATGGAATCCATGGGCTGCCCGTAAGGGAGGGGCACAAACCTTTGATCCGGCTATTGTTATGCAAGCGGAACATGGTGCAGATGAGTTGTCCCTGGGAGGGGCCACGGCTCAATGGTAGAACATCTGCCTGGCACGCAGAAGGTCCCAGGTCCTATCCCCAACATCTCCAGTTAAGGATCAGGTAATAGATGATATGAAAGACCTCCGCCTGAGACCCTGGAGAGCTGCTGCCGGTCTGAGTCGCTGATACCGACCTTGATGGACCGAGGGTCTGATCCAGTAGAAGGCAGCTTCAGGTGTTCATGCAGTTCTGCAGGGGCCCAGAATGTGGCACTGGCCATAGAATCATAAGAGTTGGAAGGGACCTCCAGGGTCTTCTAGTCCAACCCCCTGCACAAGGCAGGAAACTCACAAATACCTCCCCCCAACACCCCCCCAGCAGTGTTCCCTCTAAGCTGAGTTAAAAAGGTAAAGGTGAAGGTTTCCCTTGCTCGAAAGCCAGTCGAGTCCGACTCTAGGGTTGCGGTGCTCATCTCCGTTTCCAAGCCGAAGAGCCAGCGCTGTCTGAAGACGTTTCCGTGGTCAAGCTGAGTTAGTGTGAGCTAAAAGGTAAAGGTAAAGGTTCCCTTGCTCGAAAGCCAGTCGAGTCCGACTCTAGGGTTGCGGTGCTCATCTCCGTTTCAAAGGCGAAGAGCCAGCGCTGTCTGAAGACGTTTACGTGGTCATGTGGCCGGCATGACTAAACACCAAGGCGCACGGAAGGCTGTTCCCTTCCCACCGAAGTGGTCCCTATTTATCTACTGGCAATGTCTTGCTTTCGAACTGCTAGGTTGGCAGGAGCTGGAACTAGAGAGGGGAGCTCACTCTGTCTTGCGGCACCCGGGTCTCGAACTGCTGAACTACTGACCTTCCACAGCTTGCAGTTCAGCGTCTTAACCACTTGAGCCACCCCAGCTCCTAGTGTGAGCTAGCTCATAGTTTTTTAGCTTCCGGCTCACACATTTCTGCCTTAACTCAGGAAGGAGGGCTCCAGGGCAAACTAATTCATGCAGCAGCCAAATCGCTTGCTCACAACTTTAATGCCAGTGGCTCACAAAGTAGAATTTTTGCTCACAAGACTCCACAGCTTAGAAGGAACATTGCTCCCCAGTGACCCCTCTTCCACGCCCAGAAGATGACAAAAAACCCTCCAGGATCACCAGCCAAAATGGCCTGGAGAAAAATGGCTTCCTGACCCCAAAGGGACGATCACCCTGGGCATGTAAAAAAACTGAACCTAAAACTTAGAATCCAGAACCTCTGAGGAAGGCCTATGTAGGCCGAAACGCATCAGGTCAGATTGATAAGCCCTTGTGTTTTACCATTTGTTATTTATACATAACGTGTTATTGGGCCCTTATATAATTTAAAATTTTGTGATTAATAAATACATATTTTTATATATATTTCCTTCATTGAGTTTTTAATATTAGCCCCCTTTCTCGCATTTGACTAACCTTTGTCAGGTTCTGGAAACGTCAGGTACTACAATGCCAAGACCACGGCCATACAGCCCGGAAAATCCACAACAACTAAAGAATACGTTATGCTAAACAGGAAAATGAAGAATAATTGACACCAGAGGAGACATATGAAGCAAAGCAGCTGTGTTTGTAGCATAGACAGGTTGCAAAATCCAGCTGATCCCTGTGCAGAATTGTTAATTAAAAAAAAATTCTACCCAGACTATTCTGAAAGCCGTAGGTCCACCTAAGACAGTGGTGGCGAATCTATGGCACGGGTGCCAGAGGTGGCACTCAGAGCCCTCTCTGTGGGCACACGTGCCATCGCCCCAGCCAGGCCCAGACCATCATTTAAGTATTCTCTGCCAAATAATTTTAAGTAAATAAAAGCATTTGGGATTGCTTTCCTTACTTTGTTTGGATCATCTTAAGTTAATGTATGGGTTGTTTTTTCTAAAGTAAAACCTCAGTATTCAGGTTAAATTGCCATGTTGGCACTTTGCGAGAAATAAGTGGGTTTTGGGTCGCAGTTTGGGCACTTGGTCTCTAAAAAGTTCGCCATCACTGACCTAAGAGCTATGCTCCCTCTAAGCTGTGGAGTCCTGTGAGCCAAAATTCTACTTTTTAAGCTCCTGGCATTAAAGTTGTGAGCGAGCGATTGTGCTGCATAATAAATTAGCTTGCTCCGGAGCCACCCTTCCAGAGCTAAAACAAAAACCTGTGAGCTGGAGGCTTAAAAACTGTGAGCGAGCTCACCCTAGCTCAGCTTAGAGGCAACAGTGCCTAAGGGTGGTTCGCCTTCGTCTTCATCAGCCCCGGGAATGAAGCCTGCCGACCCGTTGAATTAAAACGTTGTGGCTGTCAATACAAGGTTTCTCTTTCTCTTCTCTGGCTCCGGCCTTTACCGTCTGATGGGCTCCGGAGCAGGCAGGTCTTTAAGCCAATTAAAGTCGACCCTTCCGGCCACGGCCGCTTTCAAGCTCTCTATCAGTGTCTTCCTAATCCCGGGATTTGTGACACTTGCTCCACTGACCAGTTAAATGCGGTTTGCTAAACCCATTAGTGAGACAGGATTCTGCACAGGAAGTCTGTGGCTTGTTTCTAAGAAGTGATGAATCGTTGGGAGCTGAATGGCGCCCAGGAAGAGACAGATCCCCC
>NW_015175978.1:68593-89389 GCF_001447785.1 Gekko japonicus
CCTCTTAGCACGGTCTTAGGGTCATTGCCTGGTATACGCCGTAGACTCTCCTACATTTCATCTCTGCCGTTGGGACTGCAAAGCCTTCGTGAGTGTCCTTTTGCATATGAGAGGCAGGCCTGTAGCTGCAAGAGGGCATTTGGGGGCCTGCCCCCTTAATTAAAAGCCCTGCCCCACAAATAGCCAGAGTACAGTTCTGGTCACCACACCTCAAAGAGGATATTACAGCACTGGAAAAAGCACAGAAAAGGGCAACTAGAACGATGAAAGGGTTGGAACACTTTCCCTATAAGGAAAGGTTAAAGCGCTTGGGGCCCTTTAGCTTGGAGAAACAACGGCTGAGGGGTGACCTGATCGAGGTTTATAAGATTATGTATGGGATAGAGCAGGTCGGGAAAGAAGTCCTTTTCTCCCTTTCTCACAACATTTTATTTATTTATTTATTTATTTATTAGTTTGATTTATATCCCGCCCTCCCAAAGGCTCAGGGCGGCTCACACGCGGCAAAGCCAAGTGCAAAATACAATACAGTATATAATAAATAAAACATTTAAAATCACAATAAAACCTTCCAATAATACGGTGCTATACCTATATTAATCATCCAAGATGGGGACAACCCCCCCAGGTCTGGTGGCCAGCTGTCTCAGTAGCATGGTCTCCCACTACACTGTCTCAACCTTCTGCCAGGGCCTGCTTGTCCCCGTTCTTATAGGGCCGCCGATGACTTGAACAGAACTCCTTCTGGGCACTCCATGAAATTCGTGAGCGGTCGGGTTAGAACAGATAAAAGGAAGCCCTTCTTCACCCAAAGACTGATTAACACATGGAATTCACTGCCACAGGAGGTGGCGGCAGCTACAAGCATGGGTGGCTTCAAGAGGGAATTGGATAAGCATATGGAGCAGAGGTCCATCCGTGGCTATTAGCCACAAGGTATTGATAGGAACTCTCAGTCTGGGGCAAGGGATGCCCTGTCTTCTTGGTGCTTGGGGGGGCAACAGTGGGAGGGCTTCTAATGTCCTGGCCGCACTGGTGGACCTCCTGATGGCCCCTGGCATTTCTGGCCACTGTGTGATACAGAGTGTTGGACTGGATGGGCCTTTGGCCTGATCCCACATTGGCGTCTCTTATGTTCTTATAAGAGGGAACTGGATAAAGATATGGAGCAGAGGTCCATCCGTGGCTATTAGCCACAAGGTATTGATAGGAACTCTCAGTCTGGGGCAAGGGATGCCCTGTCTTCTTGGTGCTTGGGGGGGCAACAGTGGGAGGGCTTCTAATGTCCTGGCCGCACTGGTGGACCTCCTGATGGCCCCTGGCATTTCTGGCCACTGTGTGATACAGAGTGTTGGACTGGAGGGGCCATTGGCCTGATCCAACACTGGCTTCTCTTGTGTTCTTACGCCAGAAACCTTATTTTTGATGAGATACTGCTGCCGCCTGCGGCTCGCAGAAGCCAGGGTGAGAGAGTACCGCGACTCGCCCTCAGGATTTTCCACTGTGAAATTTGGGGGTGGGGCCACCATGGGACCTGGGAAAAGACAGCTCAGAAGGCATTTAAATGCCTTTTGTGTTCCCTTTCACAGGGCAAGAGAGATGTCGGGAGATGTATCAGGCTTTGTGTTGCGCAGTGTTGACCAATGTTCCCTCTAAGCTGTGGAGTCTTGTGAGCAAAAATTCTACTTTGTGAGCTCCTGGCATTAAAGTTGTGAGCGAGCGATTTGGCTACTGCATACATTAGTTTGCTTTGGAGTCATACTTCCTGAGCTAAGAGAAAAATGTGTGAGCTGGAGGCTAAAAAACTGTGAGCTAGCTCACACTAACTCAGCTTAGAGGGAACACTGGTGTTGACTGTGTCTTTATAGAATGGGGGTGTTCTGCATAAAGCGCCCCAAGAGCCTATTAGTGGCAGTGCTATGCATAACCAGGGCTGCCTCCAACATTTTTGGGGGGGGTCCTAGGCAGACGGGACCATGCCTGCCTGCCCAACACCTAAAATAAGAACATCAGAAGAGCCCTGCTGGATCAGAGCAGCGGTCCATCTAGTCCAGCCTCCTGTCTCACACAGTGGCCAGCCAGTTGCCCTGAAGGGCCAAACAAAGAGGACATAGAGGCCGAGGCCTTCATAAGAACGTCAGAAGAGCCCTGCTGGATCAGACCAGTGGTCTATCCAGTCCAGCATCCTGTCTCACAAAGTGGCCAACCAGTTCCTCTGGAGGGCCAACAACAGGTCATAGATCCTGAGGCTTTCATAAGAAGAGCCCTGCTGGATCAGACCAGTCGTCCATCTAGTCCAGCCTCCTGTCTCACACAGGGGCCAACCAGTTCCTCTGGAGGGCCAACAACAGGGCACAGAGGCCGAGGCCTTCATAAGAAGAGCCCTGCTAGATCAGACCAGTGTTCCATCTAGTCCAGCATCCTGTCTCACACAGGGGCCAACCTCTTCCTCTGGAGGTCCAACAACAGGGCACAGAGACCGAGGCCTTCATAAGAACATCAGAAGAGCCCCGCTGGGTCAGACCAGTGAGGGTCCATCCAGTCCAGCCTCCTGTCTCACACAGTGGCCAACCAGTTTCTCTGGTTGACCAACAACAGGGCATAGAGGCCAAGGCCTTCATAAGAACATCAGAAGAGCCCTGCTTAGTCAGACCAGTGCTTCAATTCTGAAATGAGAGGGGTGGGCCCACAGGCCTGTTTGCAGATCAGTCCTGTGGTGCCCTTATGGTTTACGACACAATCCCAGTGCCTTTGAAACAGCTGTAGAACAGTCAGAAATTCAATTATCGCAAGTGTCTACCACTGGGCGTGGGGGGGAAGCTGCACCTGTTGAATTTCTGCTTGTTATGTAGCCGAGGAGGATGCAATATGCTCACAAGCATCCTCTGTTATGGGAGGGGCCGCGGCTCAGTGGTAGAGCCTCTGCCTGGCATGCAGAAGATCCCAGGTTCAATCCCCGGCATCTCCAGTTAAATGGGCCAGGCAGGACGTGATGGGAAAGGCCTCCGCCTGAGACCCTGGAGAGCTGTAAAGAAGGGCCATGGCTCAGTGGAAGAGCCTCTGCTTGGCATGCAGAAGATCCCAGGTTCAATCCCCGGCGTCTGCAGTTAAATGGACCAGGCAGGACGTGATGGGAAAGGCCTCCGCCTGAGACCCTGGAGAGCTGTAAAGAAGGGCCATGGCTCAGTGGTAGAGCCTCTGCCTGGCATGCAGAAGATCCCAGGTTCAATCCCCGGCATCTCCAGTTAAATGGACCAGGCAGGACGTGATGGGAAAGGCCTCCGCCTGAGACCCTGGAGAGCTGTAAAGAAGGGCCATGGCTCAGTGGTAGAGCCTCTGCCTGGCATGCAGAAGATCCCAGGTTCAATCCCCGGCGTCTGCAGTTAAAAGGACAAGGCAGCGGGTGAGGTGAGCTGCCAGTCTGAGTGGACAATAACTGACCTGGATTGGACCAATGGACTTTCAGTGTAAGGCAGCTTCATGTGACTTCATAGGATCCTTAGAGGTTTCTTGATTTTGAGAATTACAGTCTGGGCTAAACCCTGCCTGAGAC
The DNA here is from genome assembly GCF_001447785.1 of Gekko japonicus. Classification (NCBI taxonomy): domain Eukaryota; kingdom Metazoa; phylum Chordata; class Lepidosauria; order Squamata; family Gekkonidae; genus Gekko; species Gekko japonicus. Next base: position 72,147 of record NW_015175978.1, read on the forward strand.
CAAACTAGGAATGCCAGAGTGTAGCATGGGGTCAGGAACAATGTTCCCTCTAAGCTGTGGAGTCTTGAGAGCAAAAATTCTACTTTGTGAGTGACTGGCATTAAAGTTGTGAGCAGGTGATTTGGCGACTGCATAAATCAGTTTGCTCTGGAGCCCTCCTTCCTGAGCTAAGACAAAAATGTGTGAGCCAGAGGCTAAAAAACTGAGCTAGCTCACACTCACTCAGCTTAGAGGGAACACGACTCAGGAAGCAATCCTGGAGGTTTTTTCTCATCTTCTGGGCATGGAACAGCAGTCACTGGGAGTGTGGAAGGGGAGGTATTTGAGAATTTCCTGCCTTGTGCAGGGGGTTGGACTAGATGACCCTGGAGATCCCTTCCGACTCTATGATTCTATGATTCTATGAAATGTGTTCTGGTGGTGATGGAATTATCAGCTTCTTTCTTGTTGCTTCCCGCTCTTACAACTTTGTCGCTAGTACAGGTTGGAAAGTCTGAAAATTATAGCATGCGGAAGGCCGATCTGAATGGCACACGCCAAAAGATAGTGATTTGTGGTAACGAAGCTTTTTTTAAAAAAATGTGTATTTTGTGGGGTAGCCAGGACGAGCTGACTGTGTTACCCTAGGAAACCTGTTTTCTTACTGTGTGTCCAGGGCGAGGGCAGGAGCAACCTGAATCTGAACCTGACATTGAGGCTTGCCTGCCAATTGTTGCGGTTTGACGGATATGATTTTCTCAGTCATCCTTAGTAACTGGGACTCAAATGCATATTATTGTGTCTCGAGTATCCAAACACTGGAATTCGTACTATTGAGGATGTGGATGTCTTCGCAGGGCCTCTGAGTGGACACAGTTGCCCCCAGCTGCATTCACCCACATATTTCCCCTCCCTTTTCTTTCCCCCCTTTTAAAAAATATATATTTTTTAATTTCCAAATTCTAAAACAAACAAATCACAAAAAAAGCAATAAAGCCACTGAGGGGACATAGAAACCAGTTCGGAACCATAATGACAAATACAAGGTAATTCAGGAACAGAGATTGATAACGATGTGAAAGAGAAGTTCAAAAGTGCAACATTTTAAAAATTATCTAAAGAGCCAGTTTGATGTAGTGGTTAGGAGCGCGGACTCTAATCTGGGAGAACTGGGTTTGATTCCCCACTCCTCCACATGCAGCTGCTGGTGTGACCTTGGGTCAGTTACAAGTTCTTTCAAAGCTGTTCTCAAGAGAGCTCTCTCAGCCCCACCTACCTCACAGGGTATCTGGTGTGGGGAGGGGAAGGGAGAGGAGTTTGTAAGCCGCTCTGAGACTCCTTTGGGTAGTGAAGGGTGGGGTATAAATCCAATCTCTTCTTCTTCTCTCTTCAAGTGAAAATAGAAAGACAGCTTTACAGGGCGACTCTGCCAATAGCGTACATTCTCGGTTACACATAACAATGTTTTGATAGCCTGCAACAGGGAAGTCAAAAATAAATGAGATCATGATAACATTTATTTTTTGGAAGGATATCATTATTAGTAAGGTAGGAGACTATCGGGAACCAAAGATAACACATTTTTCCTGACTACGTTCTGTTTGAGCACTAGAACAAAACTGCATTCACCCACATATTTACACTCCTAGCATTCCAGAGGACCAAGACCAACTAATAATAAAAAATGAACATTAGAGCATAAGAGAAGCCAATGTTGGATCAGGCCAGTGGCCCATCCAGTCCAACACTCTGTCACCCAGTGGCCAAAAAGACCACGTGCCCTCAGGAGGTCCAGCAGTGGGGCCAGGACACTAGAAGCCCTCCCACTGTTGCCCCCCCCCCAAGCACCAAGAGGACAGAGCATCACCTGCCCCAGCCTGAGAGTTCCTATCTATACCTTGTGGCTCATAACCACTGATGGACCTCTGCTCTGTATGCTTATCCAATTCCCTCTTATAAGAACATCAGAGAAGCCAATGTTGGATCAGGCTAATGGCCCCTCCAGTCCAACACTATGGCCAAAAAGACCAGGTGCCCTCAAGAGATCCCCCAGTGGGGCCAGGACACTAGAAGCCCTCCCACCATTGCCCTCCCCCAAGCACCAAGAAGACAGAGCATCACTTGCCCCAGACCGAGAGTTCCTATCTATATAGCCATGGATGGACTTCTGCTCCATATAAGAACATAAGGGAAGCCAATGTTGGATCAGGCCAATGGCCCATCCAGTCCAACACTGTGTGTCATACAGTGGTCAAAAAGACCAGGTGCCCTCAAGAGATCCACCAGTGGGGCCAGGACACTAGAAGCCCTCCCACCATTGCCCCTCCGAGCACCAAGAAGAGAGAGCATCACTTGCCCCAGACTGAGAGTTCCTATCTATATCTTGTGGCTAATAGCCACGGATGGACCTCTGCTCCATATAAGAACGTAAGAGAAGCCAATGTTGGATCAGGCCAATGGCCCATCCAGTCCAACACTCTGTCACCCAGTGGCCAAAAAGACCACGTGCCCTCAGGAGGTCCAGCAGTGGGGCCAGGACACTAGAAGCCCTCCCACTGTTGCCCCCCCCCCAAGCACCAAGAGGACAGAGCATCACCTGCCCCAGCCTGAGAGTTCCTATCTATACCTTGTGGCTCATAACCACTGATGGACCTCTGCTCTGTATGCTTATCCAATTCCCTCTTATAAGAACATCAGAGAAGCCAATGTTGGATCAGGCTAATGGCCCCTCCAGTCCAACACTATGGCCAAAAAGACCAGGTGCCCTCAAGAGATCCCCCAGTGGGGCCAGGACACTAGAAGCCCTCCCACCATTGCCCCTCCGAGCACCAAGAAGAGAGAGCATCACTTGCCCCAGACTGAGAGTTCCTATCTATATCTTGTGGCTAATAGCCACGGATGGACCTCTGCTCCATATAAGAACGTAAGAGAAGCCAATGTTGGATCAGGCCAATGGCCCATCCAGTCCAACACTCTGTCACACAGTGGCCAAAAATACAGAACACTTTCCCTATGAGGAAAGGTTAAGGCGTTTAGGCCTCTTTAGCTTGGAGAAACGACGACTGAGGGGTGACATGACTGAGGTTTATAAGATTATGCATGGGGTAGAGCAGGTAGAGAAAGAGGTACTTTTCTCCCTTTCTCACAATACAAGAACTCGTGGGCACTCCATGAAATGGCTGAGCGGTCGGGTTAGAACGGATAAGAGGAAGTACTTCTTCACCCAAAGAGTGATTCACACTTGGAATTCACTGCCACAGGAAGTGGTGGCGGCTACAAGCATGGACGGCTTCAAAAGGGAATCAGATAAGCATATTGAGCAGAGGTCCATCAGTGGCTATTAGCCACAAGGTATAGATAGGGACTCTGGGGCAAGTGATGCTCTGTCATCTTGGTGCTTGGGGGGGTCAACAGTGGGAGGGCTTCTAATGTCCTGGCCCCACTGTTGGACCTCCTGATGGCACTGGTATTTCTGGCCACTGTGTGACACAGAGTGTTGGACGGGATGGGCCTATGGCCTGATCCAACATTGGCATCTCTTATGTTCTTATGTTAACTAATAATAAAAAGCGCAGCGATTCTGTTCCACCCGGGGTACCAGCCTCACAGTGGTGCCCAGAGATCTCCTGGAATTGCAATTGACCTCCAGGCCACAGAGATCAGCCCCCCACCCCCCGAAGGTAGACTGTATGGCATTACACCTTCCTGGGCTCTTTCCCCTCCTCAAACCCCACCGTTGCCAGCCTTCACCCCCTCCAAATCTCCAGGAATTTCCCAACCTGGAGCTGGTAACCCTGGACTGGGTGCAGGCTAACACTGCGTCTTGGTTAAAAGAAAGGGCGTCAATGCAAGCAATGTCACTTCCCGAAAAGAATACTGCTTCAGAAGGGAAGCAGTGAGCAGTGCCTCACAAAAGCACACCCCCTGCCACAAATTGGGTTAGCGTAATAATTCCACAGAAGGAGCTGCAGTGGCTCAAGTGGTTAAGACGCTGAACTGCAGGCCGTGGAAGGTCGGTAGTTCGGCCGTTCGAGACCCGAGTGTGCCACATGACGGAGTGAGCTCCCGTCTATAGTTTCAGCTCCTGCCAACCTAGCAGTTCGAAAGCAAGAAATTGCAAGTAGATAAATAGGTACCATTTCGGTGGGAAGGTAACAGTGTTCTGTGCGCCTTGGCGTTTAGTCATGCCAGCCACATGACCACGGAAACATCTTCGGACAGCGCTGGCTCTTCGGCTTGGAAACAGAGATGAGCACCGCAACCCTAGAGTCGGACTCGACTGGCTTTCGAGCAAGGGAACCTTTACCTTTACCTTTAATAATTCCACAAGCACACCCCTGCCAGAAGGATTGGAAGTTTCATTAGAACGAAAGCAGAACCTCTCCTGGCCTCTGCTTGAACATGGACTAACAGCCTACAACCAGCAGAGGAATGTGAAAGGAAAGGACAATACCTGCTTTGTGGTCTTAAGGGACCAGGGTTAAATAACTAAATAGTTCGATAAGAAAACATCACCAAATTCACAATTTGCCATGGCATAACAGTTAGGTTGTTGTAGCCAGTGGTTAGGAGCATGGACTCTAATCTGGGAGAACCAGGTTCGATTCCCCACTCCTCCACATGCAGCTGCTGGTGTGACCTTGGGTCAGTCACAAGTTCTCTCAGAGCTGTTCTCTCAAGAGCAGTCCTCCAAAGAGCTCTCTGGGCCCCACCTACTTCACAGGGTGCCTGTTGTGGGGATGGGGAGGATAAGGAGTTTGTAAGCCGCTCTGAGACTCCTTTGGGTAGTGAAGGGCGGGGTATAAATCCAGTCCCTTCTCTTCTTCTTCTCTTAGTCTTTAAGGTGCTACGGGGCTTGTGCTTTTTGCTACTGCCGCAGACAGACTAACACAACTACCCTTTTTGAAAAAAGCATACAGTGAGTAAGACTTCAGTTTAAAATCTTCTAGTTTCTCGCTCAGCCCACTCCTGAACCTCAAAGCAGACCAGATAGCTTCAAAAGAGAATATCAACGCTGCTAAATATAACAGCACACACACACACACACACACACACACACACACACACACACACACACCGATTTAGAGAGACAGCTGCCAACAGCCTGGAGTAAAAGTGCTCTGTCCCTTTAATAGAACTTGAAAAGGGTGCTCTTTACCAGGTGATGTGAAAAAGGCAAATTCCACGCTGGCTGTAATTAGAACCGGGAGAGGGAATAAAGCTTCCGCTATAGTTACTGCCCTTGTACAAATCTGTGTTGAGACCACACTTGGAATGTTGTGTACGGTTCTGATCACCGTGCCTGCCTGGGAAAGGAGATTGGAGTGCTTGAAAAGGGACAGAAAAGGGTAACCAAAATGATCCGGTGGGGGACAGCAGCTGCCCTATGAGAAGCAGTTAAAATGCAAAGGGCTGTTGAAGAAGAAGAAGAAGAAGAGGAGGAGGAGGAGGAGGAGATGATTGGATTTCTACCCCGCCCTTCACTACCCAAAGGAGTCTCAGACTGGCTTACAAACCCCTTTCCCTTCACCTCTCTACAACAGACACCCTGTGAGGTAGAAGAAGAAGAAGAGATTGGATTTATACCCCGCCCTTCACTACCCAAAGGAGTCTCAGAGCGGCCTACAAACCCCTTTCCCTTCCCCTCCCCACAACAGACACTCTTGGAGGTAGAAGAAGAAGAAGAGATTGGATTTCTACCCCGCTCTTCAGTACCCAAAGGAGTCTCAGAGCGGCTTACAAACTCCTTTCCCTTCCCCTCCCCACAACAGACACCCTGTGAGGCAGGTGAGGCCGAGAGAGCTCTCTCGAGGACTGCCTTTGAGAGAACAGCTCCGAAGAAATTGTGACTGACTCAAAGTCACACCAGCAGCTGCATGTGGAGGAGCGGGGAATGAAACCTGGTTCTCCCAGATTAGAGTCCGCGCTCCTAACCACTACACCAACTGGTGGTGGGGGGGAGAGGGGTGCACACCACCTCCCCGCTTCTTCTCAAAAGCAAGAGGATCCCTTTAAATGCTTTTGGGAAGAAGCGCGGGGCCTTTAAGGAAGGGGTCTGGCCTTTAAAAAGGGGGGGCAGAGTCCCACTGTAGCTACGGGCCCCACTGTAGCCACGGGCCAGGATACCGGTCTATACAATTATGCAGGATACCGGTCTATACAATTATGCATGGTGCAGAGAGAGTGAACATAAAATCAAAGAGATGGAAGGGGCCATGGAAGCCATCTAGTCCAGCCCCCTGCTCAATGCAGGATCAGCCTAGAGCAGGGGTGTCGAACTCATTTGTTATGAGGGCCGGATCTGACATAAATGAGACCTCGTTGGGCCGGGCTATGTGTGTCATAAAATGTAATGCCAGGGAGTGGCGATGTAAAGTTTATAAAGGACACAAACACAAAGGTGTTTTTTAATTAACTTAAAAACATGCTTACAACATTAGCACTCTTGCAATATTTTGTTTATTTAACAGTGTCTGATAACAGACACCTCTTGCTCTGAATGATTGCATCAAAATGTCTGTGCTGTTGCAATCCTGAGTATGCTGTTCAGGTGTGTTACCTGTAAGCGGCAAACCTACATTGGCGCAGCAGCAGCAGAACTGGAAGAAACAGCAGAAGACTGCCAGTTCCACTGCGGGCCTGATAGAAGCCCTCCGGGGGCCTGATCCGGCCCCCGGGCCACATGTTTGACACCCCTGGCCTGGAGCATCCCTGTTTGTCCAGCCGCTGCTTGAAGACTGCAAGGGAGGGGGAACTCACCACCTCCCTAGGCAGCCAATTAGACTGCTGAACTGCCCTTACTCTAGAAGATTTTCCCTAATAGCTGGTACTTTCCCACCCCTAATTTAAACCCATTGCAGACAGAAACAGTTCTCCCTCTCCCGGGATACTAGAACCAGGGGTCATTTCGTAGAAAAAGAGGAGCATAGGGCAGCTTCACATGTTCAGAGGTATGCTCGACAGGGGTCATTTCATGCCGGAACACGCCAGAACGGCACTCCGGCAGTAAGGAACCAGGGGGCGCCCCCGCCGCCGCCTTTCCTAGCCTACCTGCCTAGGCAGACGGGCAGAGAAGGCCTGAAGGGAAAGAAAGGCATTTTAAACATGTCTGGGTTCTCTGCCCAATCTTCTCTCAGGGAACAATGGTGCAATAATGATGATGCAGTAGTGATGGTGCAGTAGTGGCGGGTCCTACTCAAAAGCCTGGCGGAAGAGCTCCGTCTTACAGGCCCTGCGGAATTGCACAAGGTTCCGCAGGGCCCGGATCTCCTCTGGAAGTTCATTCCACCAGGTAGGAGCTGCCACTGAAAACGCCCTGGCCCTGGTAGCAGCAAATCTGATATCCATGGGGCCTGGAATCACCAGATGATGATGACTCCCCGACCGTAGTGCCCTTGGGGGAACATATGGGGGGTCTTCTTCTTGTCAGGGGGTGTGGCATATGCAAATGAAGTGTGGAAATGAGCTCCTGCACCTCTTTTTCTACGAAATGACCCCTGATGCTCAACAGTGGTGCCTCTTGGGAAATGACTCTTCCAGCTTTTGAAAATAGGCCTTCAGGTGCTGTGGGTCATGATCGTCTGATTCAGTATAAGGCAGCTTCATGCCTGTTTGTGAGATGGGGCCAGATTAGTCTGAGGCAACCACTTCTGTGTCTTTGTTGGATTGGGTTGGATCTGATCAGTGCCTTGAAAGGATGTTCACTCCATGACGTCAGCGTAATTTTAAAAATGTGAGCATGCATAATGATTGTTACAGTAGAAAAGAGCAAGAGTCCAGTAGCTTCTTAAAGATTAATAAGATCTGTGGCGGGGCGGGAGCTTTCATGAGTCACTGCTCACTTTCTTCAGATACAGCTAGAATGTGACTCCATCTGTCCTTATATCTTGGAAAGTGGAGTGATTTCAGATGCTGAATGACAATAGCAGGTGTGATTGGATTAGGTGTGATAAGCAGAGCACCAGCAGGCATGCAAAAGTTAGCATTGATAATGAGACAGGAAACCTAGGTCTCCATTCAGTCCAGGAAGATGAACTGTCTTTTTTATAATGTATTTATTCATTTCCCCCCATTTGAATTTCATTTATTTGAACAAGTAATTTACAGGAATGATAAAGATTAACAATCAACAATTACAGTACAATCATGTTGGGGGAATAACCATCAAAAGTTAATACCTAATGGTATAATAACTACATAGAGTGCAGCAATAGAATTAATTATATCCTTTAAAGGTTGTAACAAATCTAATTAAACAAACAATGACTAACTATAAGCAGCTATATCTAAAGCTCAAGGAAGAATAACTACTGAAGAAAATCATAAAAATAATATATGTTTTGGGTGGGAGAAGAGGAAAAATGATTCATTATTTGCAATGAAATCTATGACTGGGTACCACATCTCTACAAAGCAGGAAACATAATGGTCCAAATCAGCTTGTGTTTGTTGATCCAAAAAAATTTCCATGGTAAATATATCCCAATTTTTTAAATACCTGTCTAATAAAGATGGTGGGTTTTTGCCCTTCCATGATGCTGCAATAACTAAGTGTGCAGCAGCCCATAATAATGCTATCAAATTGCATCTTAATATTGGAATCTCAGGATTGTTCCATAAATTCAACAACATTATCTCTGGCTTCAAAGGAACCAAATACTCTGGGATTATTGTGTAGTGGGTTGCCGCATGGATGGACGACAGACAACGACGTAGTGCATGGCACGCTTTATTCGGTACACAACAAAGAACCCAGAACAACGGCCGGCAGGCCAACTATATACAAATCCAGGGGCACACCCCTGGGTCCCATTGGCGGGTTTGAATCTCCCGCCACGGTCCCATTGGTTCCCCCAGTGGAGGGACTAGGATCCTAGTCCCCATTGTTATTCCCGCTTCAAGCTCAGGGTGTTCGCTGGCCCCCAGTGGTGGTCAGCGTACACAATAGGGATAGTATAAACTTGGGTTTGAACGAGATGCCAAAAGGATTGCATATATTTACAAGACCACCATGTATGGAGATGAGAACCCACTTCCCCGCATTGCTTCCAGCATATTGAAGGATGAGTAGGTTTCATACACCGTTACCTGTGATGGTGTAAACTTTTGTGTGCATGCACACTTCTTTGGATACATATCTGAAAAAGTGTGCGTGCACATGAAATCTTATACCTGGAATTAAACTTTGTTGGTCTTAAAGGTGCCGCTGGGCTCAAACTCTGTGCTGTTGGTGCAGACCAACACAGCTACCCACCTGAATTTATGTTACATGTGGAGCAGAGGTCCATCGGTGGTTATTAGCCACAAGGGATAGATAGGGACTCTCAGGCTGGGGCAAGGGATGCTCTGTCTTCTTGGTGTTGGGGGAGTCAACAGTGGGAGGGCTTCTAGTGTCCTGGCTCCACTGCTGGACCTCCTGATGGCACCTGGTATCTTTGGCCACTGTGTGACAGAGTGTTGGACTGGATGGGCCTTTGGCCTGATCCAACACTGGCTTCTCTTATGTTCTTATTATTGGATAAGCATATGGAGCAGAGGTCCATCAGGGGCTATTAGCTACAAGGTATAGATAGGAACTCTCAGGCTGGGGCAAGGGATGCTCTGTCTTCTTGGTGCTGGTCTCCCACTGTGGCCAACTGGTTCCTCTAGAGGGTCAACAACAGGGCAAAGAGGCCAAGGCCTTCAGAAGAATATCAGAAGAGCCCTGCTGGATCAGACCAGTGAGAGTCCATCCAGTCCAGCATCCTGTCTCACACTGTGGCCAACTGGTTCCTCTAGAGAGCCAACAACAGGGCATAGCTAAGGCCTTCAGAAGAACATCAGAAGAGCCATGCTGGATCAGACTAGAGAGGGTCCACCTAGTCCAGCCTCCCATCTCACACAGTGGTTAGCCAGTTCCTCTGGAGGGCCAACAACAGGGCACAGAGGCCGAGGCCTTCAGAAGAACATCAGAAGAGTCATGCTGGATCAGACCAGTGAGGGTCCATCTAGTCCAGCATCCTGTCTCACACAGGGGCCAACCAGTTCCTCTGGAGGGCCAACAACAGGGCAGGGAGTCTGAGGCCTTCCCCTGATGTTGCCTCCTAGAGGTGGGCCTTCTCATTGCCCTGCATGGACTTCAGGGGAAATTTAACATAGGTGTTCTACTGCATCAAATTTCCTGGGGTGCGGCTTCCAAGAAAAAGGGGACGAAAGCCCAGAAATGGCTTGCACAGAAGACAGAGATGGTGATAGTCAATGTGTGAGAGTTTGTGCAGTTTAGACAGCTACAGGAACGGAGGGAGATTTAGAACAGATGACTGCTACTAAATCATAGAATGGTAGAGTTGGAAGGGATCTTGCAGGTCATCTAGTCCAACCCCCTGCACTCTGCAGGAGCATAGCAGAAAGATGACATACCTACAACATCCCCGAAAGATGGTCGTCCAGCCTCTATTTGAAAACGTCCAGCGAAGGAGCATCCACCACCTCCTGAGGCAGACTGTTCCACTGCTCAGCCACTCTTACAGTTAGGAAGTTTCTCCTGATATTCAGCCGGTAACGACTCCCTTGTAATTTCCACCCATTAGATCTAGCCTTGCGATCCGGAGCAAGAGAGAATAGATCCGCTCCATCTTTTACAGGGCAGCCCTTCAAATACTTGAAGACTGCAATCATGTCCCCTCTAAGCCTTCTCTTTCCCAGGCTAAACAGACCCAACTCTTTCAGCCTTTCCTCCTGTAAGACCTGGATTCCAACTGTTAGATCGCGCTAACAAAGGACTCGTACAGTGATTCAGCAAGTGATTCAGCTTTATTGGAAGTAACGAGCAAGCACTAACTCAGTAAGAAACCAGAACAGAAAACAGTGGGAGCTTATGCTCCTTTTAAACATAACCGGGCTAATGTAGCCACGCCTATTTACAAATAACAACCAATGAGATTGCTAGAATAAAGACCAATGGGAGTCTTTCCCTCCTAGGGAATGGTATCGTTCTGATTGGTCGCTGTTACGAAGCGACCAATAGGAAGTTCGCTCAGAGGAGCCCTGGTCTGGCTCGAAGCTTAACACGGGAGTCCTATGAGGTGATTCATGTAATCATTTCAATACATTACAATTCCTCCCCCCTAAGTTAAGCCATCATCCCAATTGTTTTATTATTTACAAACATGCAATCAACCTTTGTACATCAGTTATTCCAACAGTATTTACACTCATAGTCCTTCAGATAAGTCGGCATTTGCCGCGAACGCTGGGACCTGCGGAGCGGTGCAGGCACCACGGGCAGACAAGGTTGTGGGTCAGAGTGGGGTTCACTACAGCCTGGATCAGGCACAGACTCGACTGGGATTTCAGCCCCGCACACAGGGTTCTGCCCTGACTCGGGGACAGTACCGGGCCTTTCGGTACTCACCGCCTGCTCTGGGGGTGTCCACTCGACATCAGGGGATTCAGCCGTCGGAGAGTCAGCGCTGTCCCTAGCCCAACGTCTCCTTAACTGATCTATGTGGCGCCGCCATATTCGACCGTCAGCTAACTGCACCACATACATTCGAGTACCCACAGAGTCGGATATAACCCCAGGAAGCCACAAGTGCCCGTTTGCATAATTTCGTGCGAAAACCTTGTCCCCTTTTTCAAACATGCGCACCTTCGGTTGCGCCGTGGTACGCTCGGATTGCTCTTCAGTGAGGTCTGGGTGCATTCGGTTCAAACGGGTCGTGAGTCTCCGCCCCATTAACAATTCGGCCGGACTACGGCCTGTAGCACTACAGGGGGTGGTGTGCTGCAGCAAAAGAAAGGAGCCCAGCCTCTGGCTCCAGTCCCCTTCGTCCATTTTACCCAGGGCCTCTTTGGCCGTCCTGACCATCCGTTCGGCTTGGCCATTAGATGCCGGATGGAAAGGGGCCGAAGTCATTTGGCGTATGCCATTACTCGTGAGGAAGAGCCTAAATTCCTCAGACACAAATTGAGGCCCGTTGTCACTGACGATGACGTCAGGCAACCCGTGGGTGGCAAAAAGTCGGCGGAGCGCATGGATCACAGCAAGTGATGTGGTCGATTTCATATGCACGACCTCCAGCCATTTGGACATAGCGTCCACCACAATTAGGAACATTTGCCCTTGGAGAGGGCCAGCAAAATCTATATGCAATCTGGCCCAGGGTTTACCAGATGACTCCCAGCCTTGGGGTGTAGCTTGTGGGGGATCGGGTCTGACTTGCTGGCATTTGGGACACCCTCGTACCCATTCTTCGATCTCTTTGTCCAGCCCCGGCCACCAGACATACCCTCTGGCCAACGCTTTGGTGTGTACCATACCGGGGTGACCCTCGTGCAGCGACTCTAACACTCTCGTCCTGAGTTTGTCAGGAACCACCACCCTGTTCCCCCATAATACACAGCCCTTAGAAATGGATAGTTCATTTTGACGGCTTTTGTAAGGGCCGAACTCCGGTTCAACGCTTCCAACCGGCCACCCCCTCCAAACCCAGTTTAATACTCGGGACAGCACGCTATCCTTGGCCGTGTGTGCTGCAATGTCCCTGGATGATACCGGGGGTCGAGGAAGCTCCTCAATTGCCAAGACCTCACAGGCGGGGGCAGGGTCTGCGCCAATGTCCGGCACCGGGCACCGGCTGAGGGCATCCGCATGCCCAATCGCTTTCCCAGGCCGGTGCTCTAAGTCAAAATCATAAGCCTGCAAAAATATCGCCCATCTAAGCATGCGTGGGGACATGATGTTTGGCAATTGCTTATCGGGCGCAAAAATCCCCAGTAGCGGCTTGTGGTCAGTGACCAGCAAAAATCGTCTGCCAAAAATAAAATCATGGAACTTTTTGACAGCCGCTACCAACGCCAGACCCTCCTTGTCTATCTGGGCATAGTTCCGCTCTGCCGCAGATAGTGATCTAGAATAAAAAGCGATAGGCGCTTCGCTCCCATCAGGCATCAGATGGCTTAAAACTGCGCCTACTCCAAACGGTGAAGCGTCAGCAGCTAACACCAGGAGCTTGTGTTCATCATAATGCGTGAGTACGGCATTAGATGTCAGCAGCTCCTTGACTCCCACAAAAGCCTTTTCCTCGGCCTGCCCCCACTTCCATTTTGCCTCCTTGTGCAAAAGCGCGTGCAAAGGGGCCGCCACTGATGCCTTATGCGGTAAAAACGCATGATAAAAATTCAGGAGTCCTAAAAAGGATTGGAGCTCCTTCTTACTCACCGGCCTGGGGGCGTTTTGGATTGCAGATACCTTCTCATCCGTGGGGTGGACTCCCTCTGCGTCAATGCGAAACCCCAGGAAGTCCACACTTTCCACCCCGAGCGTGCATTTTGAGCGCTTAACTCTGAGGCCGGCATTTTGAAAACGCCTGAGGACCTCTTTAACCCGGTCCAGTAGTTCCTGTTCAGACCCGCCCGCAATCAGCACGTCGTCAAAATAGGGCACTGTGCCAGGTACCCCCCTTAGTAGACGTTCCATGAGGCCCTGAAAAATCCCAGGTGCTACGTTGACCCCGAATTGCAGCCTGTTCACTTTAAAAGCCCCTTGGTGGGTTACAATTGTTTGGGCCTCGGCAGCCTCCGGGGTGACAGGCAACTGCTGGTATGCCTGGGCCAGGTCAAATTTGGCGAAAATCTTGCCACCCCCCAGGGAAGCCAAAATGTGGCTTATTACCGGGACCGGGTACGAATGTTGCTGCAGCGCCTTGTTAATCGTACATTTGTAATCGGCGCATAGTCGTATGGACCCATCTGATTTGACAGGGGTTACGATCGGGGTCTCCCATTTGCTGTATGGTACTGGCTCTAAAACCCCTTGCTCAACTAGTTTGTCAATCTCTTTTTCCACCTTATGTTTGAGAGACACAGGTACTTTCCGATACTTCAACCTAATAGGTTTGACTGACGGATCTAAGTCAAACGCAACCGGGGGGCCCTTGTACCTTCCCAACCCTTCGGCAAATACATCAGGGAACAGGTCGTACAGCATGCCCCATTTATTTTCAGACATCCTGTTAATCCCAGAAATACCGATGCCCAATGGCTCAAACCAATCTAACCCTAGCAGGTTAACCCGGTCTCCCTCTGCAATCAGGAATGACAGTTTAACACATTTCCCCTTATACTCAACAGTAACAGAGTCCCGTCCGGCCAAGGGAATTCGGTTGCCCTGGAAGTCGGACACTCTGGTTCCCGCAGGCTGGAGCCGCCGCCGGCTTCGGTTCGGGAACAACTGGCGCCAGGACGCGGCAGAAATCACCGTCACGGACGATCCTGAGTCCACCTCCATTGTACAGGGTCGGCCGTCGAGGAGTGGAGTCACGGTGATCTTGCCCTGGCTGCTGGTGCGATTTACGGCCGATGCGCTCGACAAGGTCGCCGTCAACTGGCAGCTTGCTTCCGATGCTGAGGAACGGGTCTTGCCTTGGGTGCTGACTGGAGTGCCCCTCTGCGCTGACCGGTTGTTAGTTGAGGGATCCTTCTTCGCTGATCTGCAGACTCTGGCCAGATGACCACGCCGCCCACACGCTCTGCAGTCGACATCACGAGCCCAACAGGAGCCGCGCTGGTGCTTCCCGCCACAACCGGAGCAAGGCTTGACGTTGGTAGTCTTCGCTGGGGTCCGCTTGCCTCGAACCGCGTTGACGTCATCATCCGCGTCTTCGCCCTCGCTGTCTCGTTGAGCGTGTATACTGGGCTCTGCCACCCGCTGGCGGACCTCCTTCGTGGACTTCTCCGCTGCTTCCGCGGCCACGGCCTCTTCGTAGGCCACTGCCCAGGTCAGGGTGGTGCGGGCGAACAGCCTCTGTTGCAGCCTTTCATCTTTGAGACCGCAGACGAGACGGTCTCTGAGGGCTTCCTCCACGTTGTGGAAATTACATGGCCGTGCGGCTTTGCGAAGGGCCGCCACGAAATCTGCGATGGTCTCGCCTCCGGCCTGGTTCCGCTTGTAAAAAGCGTGCCGGCAGGCGATCTCCGACGGTTGTGGAGAATAGTGAGCCTTAAGCTTCTCCGTGATGTCAGCGTAGGTGACAGTCTTTATATCAGTTGGGGCCACCAACGACCTGGCTATGTCGAAGGTCCCCTTCCCGCAGGAACTCAGGAGGCATGCTCGTTTCTTCGCCTCATCGGTGATGTCGTGGGTCTCCAGATGGAACTCGAACCTGGACAGGTAGGAGTCCCAGTCTTCTGAGGAGGGTTCGAAGCACTCGAACTTCTGGCTTCCAGCCATCGGGGGAGACTTGGGCACCGGAGCTGGTGGCGCCTCCGCCGGATCGGCTGCTGTGCTCTGCCCGCTTTCTTCCGAGTCCGAAGTGTGGATGTCCGCAGGGCTGCCTACCTGCTCTAACATCCCATCCTCGTCGCCAATTGTTAGATCGCGCTAACAAAGGACTCGTACAGTGATTCAGCAAGTGATTCAGCTTTATTGGAAGTAACGAGCAAGCACTAACTCAGTAAGAAACCAGAACAGAAAACAGTGGGAGCTTATGCTCCTTTTAAACATAACCGGGCTAATGTAGCCACGCCTATTTACAAATAACAACCAATGAGATTGCTAGAATAAAGACCAATGGGAGTCTTTCCCTCCTAGGGAATGGTATCGTTCTGATTGGTCGCTGTTACGAAGCGACCAATAGGAAGTTCGCTCAGAGGAGCCCTGGTCTGGCTCGAAGCTTAACACGGGAGTCCTATGAGGTGATTCATGTAATCATTTCAATACATTACACCAACCCTCTCACCATCCTGGTTGCCCTCTTCTGGACACGCTCGAGCTTGTCAACATCGGTGCCCAAAACTGGACACAGGACTCCAGGTGAGGTCTGCCTGACCATAGCAGAATAGAGCGGAACGACCACCTCCCCTGATCTGGACACAATGCTTCTGTTAATGCATCCTAAGATTGCATTAGCTTTCTTCACAGTCATATCGCACTGCAGGCTCAGTCATTAAGGTCTGTTCAGATACAGCTTGGGTAAAATATGGTGCCATCCTATAGAGAATTGCACCCCTCTAAGTCCAAGTAACAGCGTTCCGTGCACCTTGGTGTTTAGTCATGCCGGCCACATGACCATGGAAACGTCTTCGGACAGTGCTGGCTCTTCGGCTTTGAAACGGAGATGAGCATTGCAACCCTAGAGTCGGATTCGACTGGCTTTCGAGCAAGGGAACCTTTACCTTTACCTTTTTAAGTCCATTGAAATCAGCAAACTTAAAGGAGAGTGACTCTGCTTAGGTTATTGTCTGGTGGGTAAGAGTGTTAGTCTGTAGTGGCAGAACCAAAAGCAACCAAATTAGGATGCTTAGGATGGCATTGACAAGGATGTTCGATGCTGTATGGAACTAACAGAGCGCCCTATCCAGAGGAGCTGTTTTATCAGACCAAACTAGAAAGGAGAAGGTTAAATGCAACATGGATTAATTATAGGGTTGTCAGGTCGCTTTCCCTGCGCGAGTGGGGGGGGGGGAGTAGGGGATGTCATCGCGCTAAGCATGTCACCAGTGAACGCTCTAGCATTCAGCTTGAAAACTATGATACCATAGAGTTTTCAGGCTGAATACTAGAGCGTCACCACCAGGTGATGTCATTGTGCCAGGTACATCGGCCGGATCCGGGCACTTTGGGGGCAGGGTTCCCCCAGCGTCCGGATCTGGGCCGGCGGGTCGGGGGCCCTTTGAGCAGGCAACACCCCCCGCCCCGGGGGACCTGTCAGCCCTAATTAATTATGTTCAGTTGCAGTACCTGTTCCTGAAGAAGAACTGTGGAAATGGGATATTACTGGTGCCCCGTTAACAGAATTGCCTGGTCTCCATCAACATAAGATTATGCCTGGGATAGAGCAGGTAGAGAAAGAGGTACTTTTCTCCCTTTCTCACAATACAAGAACTCATGGGCACTCCATGAAACTGCTGAGCGGTCGGGTAAGAACGGATAAAAGGAATGGATAAAAGGAAGCCCTTCTTCACCCAAAGAGGGATTAACACATGGAATTCACTGCCACAGGAAGTGGTGGAGGCTACAAGCATTAGACAGATCCAAGAGGGAATTAGATAAGCACAAGTGGAGACCCGCGAGAAACTTGCGGGATGGTTATCCTATTCCTCACGCCTTTGCTTCCTCCTGTCTCCCCCTACCTCTCTCATACTCTTTCTCCCTTCTGCCCGCCCCCCCTTCTTTCTCTCTCTCATCCATGTATGGTTTGGAGGTTGGAGTCTATGGCATTATACTGGTCTGTAGTTTCTCCCCTCCTCAAATCCCACCCTCCCCAGGCTCCACCCCTCAAAGG
>NW_015175978.1:89877-92194 GCF_001447785.1 Gekko japonicus
ACCCTTAAGTGGGGCCCAAAGTCCCCCCCCCCCCCCCCAGAATTACAACTGAACTCAAGACAGCAGAGATCTGTCTGCCTGGAGAAAATGACTGCTTTAGAAGGTGGACTCTGTGGCATTATACCCAGCTGAGGCTTCTCCCTTCCCCAAACCCAGCCCTCCTTAGAGTCCACCTCAAAACCTCTAGGGACTCCCCAGGCTGGCCCTGGCAGCCCTTGTCAGGCCAGGCCCCAAGGCTCCCTCCCTCCCTCCGAGGCCAAAAGAGGCCTGGAAAGGGCCCTTCCCCCACCCGTTGACTGACAGAGCCAGTTAGAAGCCTCCCCCCTCCCCCCGCCGCCCATTGATGCCTGGAGTTAGATCCCTGCAGAGGCCATTTCAAAAGGTATTGGGAGGAATTCAGCCATCCCTGAAGGGATTTTTTTACTTCTTGGATTTTTCTGCAGACACAGGCAGTATGCTGAATATGTGGGGAAAGCTGTTGGGGCAGAGGGAGCTTCCTGTTATTGGAAATAAGTATCCGCACAAAACGCCCTCTGTTGGAATTAGAATATAAGATATGGAGCAGAGGTCCAGCAGTGGCTATTAGCCACAAGGTATAGATAGGGGCTCTGGGGCAATTGATGTCCTGTCTTCTTGGTGCTTGGGGGGTCAACAGTGGGAGGGCTTCTAATGTCCTGGCCCCACTGGTGGACCTCCTGATGGCGCCTGGTATTTCTGGCCACTGTGTGACACAGAGTGTTGGACTGGATGGGCCATTGGCCTGATCGAACATTGGCTTCTCTGATGTTCTTATAAGAGGGAATTGGATAAGCATACGGAGCAAGAGGTCCATCAGTGGCTCTTAGCCACAAGGTATTGATAGGAACTCTCGGTCTGGGGCGAGGGAGGCTCTGTCTTCTTGGTGCTGTTCTTATCAGACCTTATTGCTTCTCTGGGAAGGAAGATTAGGAAATCTGTTGGGACTCGGAGGTGTTTTCAGTATTGGATGGACACCAGAGATATTTTGTATAAACGTCTTCATTCAGATTGGAACGCTTGATCAATATTTACAAGTTGTTGCTGTTTTTTAATAAATCCTTTGTTATTATATTCACGGGTTTCTGGTCTTTGGTTTGTTTTTCCACCCGGAAGCTGGCAAACCTTGTTGGGCAGGATTTGGCCATTTGAACGTGCCCTCCTAGCTGAATGCAGCATTATTTTCTGGGCATCTTGCAAGCAATGCTCCCTCTAAGCTGTGGAGTCTTGTGAGCAAAAATTCTGCTTTCTGAGCTACTGGCATGGAAGTTGTGAGCAAGCAGTTTGGCTACTGCATACATCAGTTTGCTCTGGAGCCATCCTTCCAGAGCTAATACAAGAATGTGTGAGCCAGAGGCTAAAAAACTGTGAGCTAGCTCACACTAACTCAGTTTAGAGGGAACACTGCTTGCAAGCAAGCGAGAGTGTGAAGACAGGCAACCTAATTTTGGGGGGCGGGGCGGAAGTGGGGAAGACGGCCTGGTGTACGGGTTAAGAGTGGCAGACTCTCAAGCTGGAGAGCCGGGTGTGATTCCCGACTCCTCCGTATGAAGCCTGACCTTGGCCCAGCCACAGTTCTCTCTGAGCTTTCTCAGCCCCACCTGCCTCACAAGGTGCCTGTTGTGGGGGAGAGGAAGGGAAGGCGATTGTCAGCCGCGTCGCGACTCCGTTGGGTAGAGAAAAGCAGGGTATGAAAACCAACTCTTCTTGTTTAATCAGAGCATCGACGTGACATCCCACAGACTGGGCGCGGAGGTCTGTCTAATTATCCGACTTCACAAGATACTCAGTGGATTAAAATGGATTCAACCGGAGGAGGGGGGGGGGGGAGCATTTTTTCCTTCTTTGTTTAAGTAAAGGATTATGTTCTAATATCCCCAAATTACTTTTAGGAAAATTCTACTCTGTTTCAATTAGGTTTAGAGTAGGGGGGCCTTCCCACATCCTTTGACATTCTTAACTGTCTCCTTCCTCTTGGGGGGGGGGAGAATCTCCAGACGGTGATGAATTAATTTGGTTGTGACAGGGCCTGGTGGCGCTTTGATATCTACCACCCCACCACATCCCCGGACTCTCAGAAATGGGAGGTAGTACACTGGAACGGCTTTAGGACTCTGTCTGGCATGGGGAAGAAGAAGAGGAGGAGGAGGAGGAGGAGGAGGGATTTATACCCTGTCCTTTACTCGGAATCTCAGAGTGGCTTACAAACTCCTTTCCCTTCACCTCCCCACAACAGACACCCTGTGAGGTTGGTGGGGCTGAGAGAGCTCTGACAGAAACTGCTCTTTTTCAAGGACAGCTC
>NW_015175978.1:92703-95840 GCF_001447785.1 Gekko japonicus
GCTCTGTCAGGAAGAGCCGGCGAGAGATGCCTGGATTATTTATATCGTTCTTCTAAAGAAGGTTCGTAGCCAGGGTCTTTGACCGGTCACTCGCTGTGAGGCTTGTCTCCAGGCTACGTCTGGAATCTGAAAATGTATTTTTCAATAGATCTGTTCCAGGGACTTGTCGTTTTAAAGTGGCACTTGGGTGGAGTGAGTGGCACTTGTGCCAACAAAGGAAGCCACAGACCCGCATCGGCAGGGAAAACAGGAGATGCCGGGGCAGTTTAGCATTTGGCGTGGGAACGTCCTTATTAGGACTGACCACCGGTTGTGAATGATTCACCTTTGGACTGACTAATGGCTAGGTCTACATAAATG
The DNA here is from genome assembly GCF_001447785.1 of Gekko japonicus. Taxonomy (NCBI): domain Eukaryota; kingdom Metazoa; phylum Chordata; class Lepidosauria; order Squamata; family Gekkonidae; genus Gekko; species Gekko japonicus. Next base: position 93,064 of record NW_015175978.1, read on the forward strand.
CGCACAGCATCGAAATCTCAACATAGGTGTCTTTTGGGGATGCAAGAAATTAAATCAGAAATTTTAAATTCCCGAAATTAAACCAGAAATTAAATTGGGTTGAAATTAAATCAGAAGAGTTTTGGGCTATATTATTAGGAAGAACTTCCTGACAGTTAGAGGGGTTCCTCAGTGGAACAGGCTTCCTCGGGAGGTGGCGGGCTCTCCTTCTTTGGAGGTTTTCAAGCAGAGGCTAGATGGTGTTTCCTTTTCAAGAAGAAGAAGAAAGAGGAAGAGGAGGAGATTGGATTTATACCCCGCCCTTCACTGAGAGCAGCTTACAAACTCCTTCCCCTTCCCCTCCCCACAACAGACACCCTGCGAGGTAGGTAGGAGAGAGCTCTCCCGAGGACTGCTCTTGAGAGAACAGCTCTGAGAGAACTTGTGACTGACCCAAGGTCACACCAGCAGCTGCATGTGGGGGGGGAGTGGGGAATCGGGCCTGGAGAGGGTGGAGTTTGAGGAGAGAGGGAGATGATGCTGTAGAGTCCACTCCAGGGGAACTGACCTCTGTAGTCTGGAGCCCAGTTATTCCGGAGAACTCCAGTCCCCACTAGGAGTTCCGCAGCCGCACTAAGCTACCTCAGAGGGTCGTTTTGAGGGTAAAACGGAGGTGGGGGGAAACTGTGCCATCTGCCCTGAGTGTTAAGTCGCGAACTTAACAAAGAGTCGGAGAGTGATTCAGCTAGAATGCGGCTTTTATTCTTCGTTACTTCTCCAACACGGTACAACAATCGCCAGCCAGAACCCATCAAAAATATATACACTGGCTTCTCTGTATTTAAACATTCCCGGCTAACGTAGCCACACCTCCTGTACAAATAACAACCTATGAGGTTGGAGAGATAAAGGCCAATCACAAGCGATCCCGCTTTGTAACGTGATTGGACGACACTGCCTGGGCTAGGGCTCCTATTGGATACATTAGGATCCGTGGTCTCCCGTCCAAGTCCTAACCAGGGCCGACCCCGCTTAGCTTCCAAGATCTGAACATATCAGGCTAGCCTTGGCCATCCAGGCAGGAGACATTCAGAGGTGGTTTGCCATTGGTCCTTTCCGCACTTGGATCTCATTCCTGGTTTTATCAGAGTTCAGCGCGATCTCTGAGACCTGTGTGGCTGTACAGGCTCAGGGCACTTGTCAGCTTGGGGGACAGTGTAAGACTCTGAGACCCCAGAGTCAGGAGCACTCTCGTAACTCGTAATGGGTCCTTGAGTAGGGGACTGCCCTGCCTCGCGGACAGTACTGGGGCCCTCGGGCACATCAGTACTCACCTCCGGTGGAGGTTGTGGAAGGTCCTCGGGTTCCTGAAACTCAGTTGGCAGCGAGGTGGGTTGGCCAGTTGCCCACCGCTGCCGCAACTGATCGACATGCCGTCTCCACTTGCGCCCATCTGCAAGTTGCACCACGAACATGCGGGACCCCAATAACTCGGTAACCGTGGCTGGTAGCCATAAATGTCCCCCTGCGTAGTTTCGGGCAAAAACAGTATCTCCGCATTCGTATGTGCGGACCTTGGTGGCAACACTCTGCTGCTGGGGCCTTAGGTCATTTAAGTCTGGATGTAACCTATCCAGCAAAGACGCTAGGCGTCGCCCCATCAATAACTCGGCCGGGCTGCGGCCTGTAGCAGAGCACGGAGTTACGTGCTGGCGTAGGAGGAAAGACGCCAGTTTAACCCCCCAATCCCCGGATGTCAACTTGGCAAGCGCATCCTTGGTCGTGCGGACCATACCTGCCTGCCCGTTCGAAGCAGGGTGGAAAGGGGCAGACGTGATTTGCCTAATCCCATTGTTGGTTAAGAACTGGGCAAACTCCTGGGATACGAATTGAGCACCGTTGTCGCTCACCAGGACATCGGGCAAGCCGTGCGTAGCAAACAATCGGCGCAACATATTTATAACAGCGGTTGAAGTGGTGGTAGACATTGGCGCCACTTCCAACCATTTCGAAAATGAGTCCACAACAATTAGGAACGTCTGACCTTGCACCGGGCCCGCCAAATCAATGTGCAGCCTGGACCAAGGCTTTCCCGCCGATTCCCATTTCTGTGGGGTGGCGGTTGGCGGTTCAGGTCTTGCCTGTTGGCATGGCGTACAACCCCGGACCCATTCCTCAATGTCAGTATCCAACCGGGCAAAACAAACAAGATATGAATAGGGGTCACAGTGTGCAGATACATTTTAACAAACAAGAAATCACTGTGATCAATAACAATGACACATTTAATAAATGTAACATGAAAACCAAGTCCAACTTATTCAATATCACAATTTTGCATGTAAACAGAGTCCAACTTATTCATTATCAACAGAGTCCAGTATATTCCTCTGTTACTCAATGAGTACACCGGTATTTATACTCATTTCAGCTATCTTTCTCAAGAGTAATCTTACAAAGTTCTTATGAAGTTCGAGGATGTTGTCTTCTATGGATTATCAATTCCATTGCATTTCTAGTATAGGAGCAAGCCAATAATTTAAATGTCTATTCGTAGCAGCCAGTCCATAATTTTATGTGGCAACAAGCCTACTGTAAATTGGCTGGTATTTGCTCTCCATGTCACATTGTTGGCCAATAGCTCTCTATGAAGTAAAAGGAATTTTTATAAAGTTCTTATGGAGTTGGAAGGGTAGTCTTCTATGAGTTATCCTGTAAAAAGCATAGTTATAAGGAGTAGAAACAAACATGAAGCTGAATGTAAGAATTGTTATCTCTTTTAACTATAATCAACAATT
>NW_015175978.1:97020-97477 GCF_001447785.1 Gekko japonicus
GGAAACAACTGGTGCCACGTCTGCGTAGACAAAACGGTCACCGCCGACCCGGAGTCCACCTCCATCTCGCACGGCGCGCCGTCAAGACAGAGGGTGACATGAATTTTTTCGTGGCTCTCGGTACGTAGAACGGTAGCTTCAGTTGACAAGCTACCGGTCATCTAGCAGTTGCCTTCGTTCGGTGCGGCTCGGGGACATTGATGCCGGAGAGGAGATGACTCTGGTGACGGACTGTTTGCCACCCTGCAAACTCGGGCGACATGCCCCCGCTTTCCACACGTTCGGCAGTCGAGGCCTTTTGCCCAGCAATGCTCGCGCCGATGCTTCCCGCCACAGCCGAAGCATGTCGCACTCTCCACAGGTTTCTGTTGGGTCCGCTTGTTCGCTCCCGCCTTCACCGTGCAGATGTCGTCATCGGAGTCACCGCTCGCGTCGCTGGCCCTCTGCTGGTGGACGC
>NW_015175978.1:97506-107700 GCF_001447785.1 Gekko japonicus
CACGTCAGTGTAGTTCTTGCAAACAATCGTTGCTGTAGCCGCTCGTCCCTCAGGCCACAGACGAGCCGATCACGGAGGGCCTCCTCCACATTTGCGAAATTGCAAGGCCTCGCCGCCTTGCGTAGAGCTGCCACATACTCAGCTATGGACTCGCTCGGATTTTGGCCCCGCTTGTAAAAAGCGTGCCTGCAGGCGATCTCCGATGGCTGTGGAGAGAAGTGTGATTTCAGCTTATCCGTTAAGTCTTTAAAGGATACAGCTCTGATGTCAGCTGGTGCCACCAGCGACCGGGCGATGTCGAACACATTCTTCCCACACGAGCTGAGAAGGGTCGCCCTCTTCTTCTCCTCCGTCGAGATGTCATTCGCCTCGAGGTGGAACTCAAACCTCGCTAGGTAAGCGTCCCAGTCTTCGGTATTCGGTTCGAACACTTCGAACTTCTGGCTGTTCGCGGCCATCCTTATGCGCACAAGCGGAGCCACCGGAGCGGATGGTGCTTGCTGCTGACCGTCCTCTGCGATCTCACTGTTGTCCGTCGTGGGGTCTGTACTAGCGGGGCTGCCTACCCGCACTAGGATCCCACCCTCGTCGCCAATTGTTAAGTCGCGAACTTAACAAAGAGTCGGAGAGTGATTCAGCTAGAATGCGGCTTTTATTCTTCGTTACTTCTCCAACACGGTACAACAATCGCCAGCCAGAACCCATCAAAAATATATACACTGGCTTCTCTGTATTTAAACATTCCCGGCTAACGTAGCCACACCTCCTGTACAAATAACAACCTATGAGGTTGGAGAGATAAAGGCCAATCACAAGCGATCCCGCTTTGTAACGTGATTGGACGACACTGCCTGGGCTAGGGCTCCTATTGGATACATTAGGATCCTAGCCCAGGGCGAAGCTTAACATTGAATCTCTATTAGGCAATTCGCATAACAGTCCATGTGAATACAATCCATCTGAATACATAACACTGAGCATCTTGTGGAGTGGGTGGGTGGTTTCGCTTTTCAGTTTGCCTGGGCTTAAGTACTTCCAAAGGAATGACTCGCCGGATCAGGCCGAGGCCTGCCGAAATTTCATTTTCCTTTCCCACAAGTGGAAGAGAAGAGAAGAGATTGAATTTATACCCCGTCCTTCACTACCCAAGGGAGTCTCAGAGCTGCTGACAATCTCCTTTTCCTCCCCCTCCCCACAGCAGACACCCTGTGAGGTAGGTGGGGCTGAGAGAGCTCTCTTGAGAACTGCCCTTGAGAGAACAGCTCTGAGAGAACTTGTGACCAACCCAAGGTCACACCAGCAGCTGCAGTGGAGGAGTGGGGAATCAAACCCGGTTCTCCCAAATTAGAGCCTGCGTTCCTAACCACTACACCAAACTGCAGTCCCAGAGGACAGAAGCGACAGTTTCGTTAGCATTCACAGGCCTCTTTGGCATCCTTCCAAGGGTCGCCCTCAGTCAAGGCAATGCAGTAGCCCAGACAGAGCAAGTGAAACAGAGCCTCACCTTCACCAGACAGCAGAATCGGTGCCTCTCACCGCCTCGGGGTTTAATCTATTTCAGATCTTCCACCTTTATGTTAATTGTTATAACGAAGCTCATTAGCTTCCCCCTCCCTGTGCTCTTTACTTAATATGGTGGTAGTAATTAGTTGCAAGAGTCTTCTCTGTGGGATTCTGCTTGATCATCGGCTTACGAGAATTAAATCCTTTTTTAAAAAAAGAGAGAGAGAAAGAGAGAGAGAAATGAAAACCAGGAGAAAGCGCCCAGTGGCTTATTTCCCATGCATTTCGCGCCGCGTCCGTCCCGCGTGCGCCAGCAACGTCCCGTACGCTAGCGAATGTGAACGAAATATTATTTTTGGCTTGAAATGCAAACCCCGCGATCAAATGCATGACAAATCGGGATCAGCATTTCTTTCTGGGGAGCTGGCGGAAGATGAAATCGCGGCTTAATGAAACCCTGCAGGTAGAGGCGAGAGGATTCGTCCCCTGGGATGAAAAGAGAAACGTGGGGGGAGGGGAGAGATCTGTGATAAAGAGCCAGAGATGCAGATTTCTCAGTATTCCTCTGAGGCCACCTCTCCTCTGAATAAGTTCCGTTTTCTTATATCTTGGAGAAGAAGGGGACATCGAGGGCAGGTCATGAAGGCATGAAGCTGCCTTATACTGAATCAGACCTCTGGCCCATCAAAGACAGTATTGTCTATTCAGACTGGCAACCGCCGTCCGGGGTCTCAGGGAGGGGTCTTTCATCTCACCTGCTACCTGGTTTTGGCCGGGGACTCAATTTGGTGCCGGGGACTCAAGAAGTGCTCTGCCGGTGAGCCACAGCCTCCTCCCCAATGTTATTTCCCAGGGCTGGGTTCAAAGTTGTGACCTCTCCCTCCACCTGCGCATCACTCAATCCCATGCACAGGAATTATCAAAGAAACATTCCTGTTTTATTTCTCATACTAGGGGCAAGGCCCATTGCGGGAAGAGACAACGAGCCCTAGTGAGAGTCCTCATAAGGGCCCGTCGCCTCTATGGCCCCTGCGGCAGCAGGCAAGGGAAGCGTGGCACGGCCGCCTCCCCTTGTCCCCGAGCGCAGCCTGGGCCAGAGGCAGGCCCCCCCCCCAGCAGGGCCCGCCGCCTCTGTGGGCCAGGTGGCGATGGGTGAGGGAAGTGCGGCGTGGCCACCTCCCCCTGTCCCTGAATCCATCCAGGCCAGCGAGGGCGGCGGAGGGAAGGCTGGCGGAGGCCGAACAGCGTCCTCGAAGAAATGCCCGCAGTGTCCCCAGGCTAGGCTGCAGTGGCCCCGGGAAGCACGATGTGGCCTTCCCCCTCCCCGGTCCCCAAGGTGAGGCGGGGCGTGCCACCAGGGCGGCAAGGGCAGGAGCAGCACTGGGAACCCCAGCAAAGGCCCCCCCTGCAGAAGTGCACGCGACGCCCCTGGGCACAGGGAAGCGCAGCGCGGCCATCCCCTTCTCTCCCCGCCAACTGGGTGCCACCACCACTCGGACCCCTCCCCAGTTCTGGAGGGGCCGACCAGCCTCGTCCCTCCCCCCCACCCCCCCCAGCCATTGGGACGCCAGGAGTCCTGAGCGGCAACTGTTGGCCCAATGGCTGAGGGAGCGCATTTCTTCTCGCCACCCCATAGGATGGTGGCCACCCCAAAACCCAATTATTATAAGGAGAGATAACATATCAAGGCAAGAGACTCGCAGCCCTGGCTGAACCACCTGGACCACCGTCATGTATAAGAAGATAAGAACATGAGAGAAGCCAATGTTTGATCAGGCCAGTGGCCCCTCCAGTCCAACACTCTGTGTCACACAGTGGCCAAAACCCAGGCGCCATCAGGAGGTCCACCAGCAGGACCAGAACTCCAGAAGCAGAAAGTGCAGAAAAGGGCAACTAGAATGATAAAAGGGTTGGAACACTTTCCCTATGAAGAAAGGTTAAAATGCTCGGGGCTCTTTAGCTTGGAGAAACGACGGCTGAGGGGTGACATGATCGAGGTTTACAAGATTATGCGTGGGATAGAGCAGGTTGAGAAAGAAGTCCTTTTCTCCCTTTCTTACAATACAAGAACTCGTGGGCACTCCATGGAATTGCTGATCAGTCAGGTTAGAACAGATAAAAGGAAGTACTTCTTCACCCAGAGGGTATAGACATGTGGAATTCGCTGCCACAGGAGGTGGTGGTGGCTACAAGCATGGACAGCTTCAAGAGGGGATTAGATAAGCATATGGAGCAGAAGTCCATCAGTGGCTATTAGCCACAAGGTATAGAGAGAGGAACTCTCAGGCTGGGGCAAGAGATGCTCTGTCTTCTTGGTGCTTCAACAGTGGGAGGACTTCTAGTGTCCTGAGCCCAGTGCTGGACCTCCTGGTGGCACCTGGTAATTTTGGCCACTGTGTGACAGAGTGTTGGACTGGAGGGGCCATTGGCCCGATCCAAGATTGGCTTCTCTCATGTTCTTATGTTCTTATCAGATCTTGGAAGCTCAGCAGGGTCAGCCCTGCTTAGCACTTGGATGGGAGGCCGCCAAAGAAGTCCAGGGTTGCTACGCAGAGGCAGGCGACGGCAAACCCACCTGTTCATCTGTTCATCTTTTGCCTAGGAAACCTTCCAACGTCCACCCTAAGTTGGCTGTGACGTGATGGCATTTCCCACCACCACAGTGGGGGGGCTTCTGGGGTTCTGGCCCCGCTGGTGGACCTCCTGATGGCACCAGGGTTTGGCCACTGTGTGACAGAGTGTTGGACTGGAGGGGCCATTGGCCTGATCCAGCATGGCTTCTCTGATGTTCTTATGTCTGGGGCAGTGATGGTCTGTCTTCTTGGTGCTTGGGGGGGGGGCAACAGGGGGAGGGCTTCTGGAGTTCTGGCCCTGCTGGTGGACCTCCTGATGGCACCAGGGTTTGGCCACTGTGTGACAGAGTGTTGGACTGGAGGGGCCATTGGCCTGATCCAGCATGGCTTCTCTGATGTTCTTATGTCTGGGGCAGTGATGGTCTGTCTTCTTGGTGCTTGGGGGGGGGGCAACAGGGGGAGGGCTTCTGGAGTTCTGGCCCTGCTGGTGGACCTCCTGATGGCACCAGGGTTTGGCCACTGTGTGACAGAGTGTTGGACTGGAGGGGCCATTGGCCTGATCCAGCATGGCTTCTCTGATGTTCTTATGTCTGGGGCAGTGATGGTCTGTCTTCTTGGTGCTTGGGGGGGGGGCAACAGGGGGAGGGCTTCTGGAGTTCTGGCCCTGTTGGTGGACCTCCTGAAGTTTTCTGGGTTTTGGCCACGGTGTCACACAGAGTATTGGACTGGATGGGCCATTGGCCAGATCCAACATGGCCTCTATTATGTTCTTATGTCTGGGGCAGTGATGGTCTGTCTTCTTGGTGCTTGGGGGGGGGGCAACAGTGGGAGGGCTTCTGGAGTTCTGGCCCTGCTGGTGGACCTCCTGATGGCACCTGGGTTTTGGCCACTGTGTGACACAGAGTGTTGGACTGGATGGACCATTGGCCTGATCCAACATGGCTTCTCTGATGCTCTAATGTCTGGGGCAGTGTTGCTCTGTATTCTTTGTGGTTCGGGGATGCAGTCTCAATACACCCGACCACAAGGGTCCGTAGCCTTTGGAGCCTGCAGGTACCTTTGGAATCTGACACAGCTTGGTGGGCACAAATACAAATGGCTGATGCAGGAGGCGGAGCCAAATAAAATGTCTGGAAAAGAGGTCGTGAATATCTCTAATAGCCGCTCTTCAACATTACGGGCTTTGTTTAACAGGATGCCATTGAACATGAACATATTGCCTTAAAATATTTCCTTGCACACGCATACAGTAACGCAAGGAAGATCCTTGTGCTGTGGCAGCAGCCGCTGCTGCTGAAGCAACTTTTTAAAAATCCACACAGGCAGTCAGATCTCCATTGGCCAATCAGAAGCCTCGCTGAGCAGCTTGGTGCAGTGGTTAGGTGTAGAGGTTTGGTGTGGTGGCTAGGAACGGGGACTCTAAATCTGGGAGAACCAGATTAGATTCCCCTCTCCGCCTCCACGTGCAGCTGCTGGTGAGACCTTGGGTCAGTCACAAGTTCTCTCGGAGCTGTTCTCTCAAGGGCAGCCCTCGAAAGACCTTTCTCTGCCCGACCTACCTCACAGGGTGTGTGCTGTGGGGAGGGGAAGGGAAAGGAGATTGCGAGCCGCTCTGAGACTCCTTTTGGGTAGTGAAGGGTGAGGTGTAAATCCAATCTCCTCCTCCTCCTCCTCCTTCTTCCCCACTTGGCCCAACCTGCGTTCTACAAACACTTGATGGGTACCCTAGTGTCGGTGGGCACCCTGTGGGAGATTCCCGCTTTACAACACCCCTGTAGGGTAGGCCAACATGCAGGCTTACCCAAGCCTGCCCAGCAAGTTGTGACCCAGGGGAGATTCGAACGGGGGTCTCCCAGCTCGCACTCCTGCAGCCCAATCCTGTGCCTGTCTGCAGGAAGGGCTTTAGTTCCATCCCTGGCCTCTCTGCTCAAGAAAGCTCACGTGCAGAAGATGCTGGGAATTAATTTCCTCTACCTGAGGCCCTCGAGCGCCACGGCCAATCCGGGTGGACAAAATGCGCCGCCAGCGGCTTTGATGTCTGACTTGGGTCGGTATCATTAGAGATGCTTAGAATCCTTGCATGGCTAAGTCTCCCGATTGGCACTTTTCCTCTCAATTAGCCAACGGTCCCTTCTGGCGGCTGAGAAGTTTTGCAGAACCCTGCGTGAACCAGAGAGCTGGTTCGGAAACGCCAGCCCTTTGATAGATTTCCGTAACACAAAACCCATTTCCACAGCTGGTGAACTGTAGCCTGAGTTGGAAAGGAGGCGGGGGGGGGGGAGACTACAGAAGGGAGCCCCCCCTTCCAGACAGACAGAGCTAGGGGGGCAGGTAAAGGGCCAAGGAAACAGGTTAATCCCCCCCCCCCCGCAGGACTGAGAACATGGGGGGCAGGCGGGAGCCGCTCTTCAGCGGTATCTGGATGGCTGCGTTACCAAGGACACTGACATGTGACAGACACCCGTTAATCCTGGACTTCAGATATTCAGCAGAGAAACGTGGGGAGGGAGAGATGAAGGGCTCAGAGCAATTTCATAGCCACTGGAAGGCAGGGCAGCCGGAAACTTGGTGTCATGCGTTGCTTTAGAAAGCAGCCGGATGGATGGAAGGAAGGAAAGAAGGAAGGAAGGAAGGAAGGAAGGAAGGAAGGAAGGAAGGAAGGAGTTCCTGAAGAAGTCAAGGTCATGTCCCCGTCACCCCGTTTTATTTGGGGAATGACTAGGGTTGCCAGCCTCCAGGTGGGGCCTGGAGATCTCCCGCTTTTACAACTGGTCTCCAGCTGAGAGAGATCAGCTCCCCTGGAGGAGAAGAAGAAGAAGAAGAGTTTGGATTTCTACCCCGCCCTTCACTACCCAAAGGAGTCTCAGAGTGGCTGACAAACTCCTTTCCCTTCAATCTCCAATCTCTTCTTCTTTCAGAGCTGTTCTCTCAAGGGCAGTTCTCAGCAGAGCTCTCTCAGCCCCACCTACCTCACAGGGTGCCTGTTGTGGGGAGGGGAAGGGGAAGGAAACTGTAAGCCGCTCTGAGACTCCCTTGGGTAGTGAAGAGGAGGGTATAAATCCAATCTCCTCCTCTTCTTCTTCTTCTTGGCATGTTTAAGAAGAGTGATACAACTTTTGTGTCTTTACCCTTTAGACTCCCCACCTCTGATGTTTTGTCATTTTCAGTATTCCTTCCATAAAGGCAAGAGCATGTATCATATATCTGAATTTCTTCTTGCCCAGAATTTCTTCTGGCACACATAGATTAGCACACACAGAGCGAGTTTGGTGTAGTGGTTGAGAGCGCCGACTCTAATCTGGTAGAGCCGGGTTTGATTCCCCACTCCTCCACTTGCACCTGCTGGATGACCTTGGGCAAGCCGTAGTTCTGACAAGAGCTGTCCTTGAAAAAGAGCCGTTTCTGTCAAGAGCTCTCTCAGCCCCACGTACCTCACAGGGTGTCTGTTGTGGGGAGGGGAAGGAGTTTGCAAGCCACTCTGAGACACCTTTGGGTAGTGAAGGGCGGGGTATAAATCCAATCTCTTCTTCTTCTCCTTCTATACAAACATGTGCTGCAGACAACCACTGGGATTGTAACCTTTCCTTATAAAAGCAATCAGGGTCTAATTGATCTGCATTAAAAGGGAGTGTGGGGGGGGGAGAAGACCCTTGTCAGGAGCAGACGGCAGAGCCGCCGGGTGCCTCCGGTCCAGGCCACACAGGGTTTCCTGCCTCGGCTTTTTATTTGTGTGTCCCTTGGCGATTGCCCTCCAGGACCTCTTGGTCTCTGCCTCCATCTAGGCTCTCCATCACATCTGGCAAGGAGAGCATCTCGCAGGTCACACCTGCTAAAGAGCCTTGACTTATGGAGGCGGCGGGAGAAAATGAACTTTGCCAACAGCCGCCCGGAGGCACCTGGTGCCTTGTGCGTAGAAGGTCAGGAGGAAATGTGGTCGATCCCTGATGTAAAGGGGGTGGGGGGGCTGAGCCGCCTCCCCCCCCCCTTTAGGGCTGATGTATGGGCCGAAAGTGCTGGAATAAGGTTTTCTCCTGGACCCCTCGGTGGCTAATGGAGTCGGCTGGCAGTATTTTATGGATCCGATATAAAAGCCATCCTTTTAGGTGACAGCTTTACTAGGTCAGGAGAGAGCTTTATAGCCCGTCTACCTCTTGCTTAATCCTTCTCTTTCTGCGGCAATCATCTCCTCTCCCCTTAGCACAAAGACGGGAGAAGACACAATGCTCCCTCTAAGCCGTGGAGTCTTGTGAGCGAAGATTCTACTTGGTGAGCCACTGGCATTAAAGTTGTGAGCGAGCGCTTTGGCGGCTGCATAAATTAGTTTGCTCTGGAGCCCTCCTTCCTGAGCGAAGACGAGAATCTGTGAGCCGGAGGCTAGAAAACTGTGAGCTAGCTCACACTGACTCAGCTTAGAGGGAACTCTAGAGAAGAGGCCGGGGGAACAAACCAGTGCCATGGTCGCTCTGTTTGGGGGCACGCGTTCCATGACGCAAGGTTGGCCCAACACAAACACCGAACTGGGCACCGGGTACTATCAAATCCAGGTTCTGGAAACCTCTTTTCATATTTTTTAAAAAAATCAAGCTTCTAAACCAGGGTTGCAGACTTGGGAATTTGGGTCCAAGACCGCACAGAGGACACTGGGCGACAGTGTTCCCTCTAAGCTGAGTGAGTGTGAGCTAGCTCACAGTTTTTTAGTCTCCAGCTCACACATTTGTGTCCTAGCTCAGGCAGGATGGCTCCAGAGCAGACTAATTTATGCAGTAGTCAAATTGCTCGCTCACAGCTTTAATGCCAGTAGCTCACAAAGAAGAATTCTTGCTCACAAGACTCCACAGGTTAGAGGGAACATTGCTGCGCGATTCCGCATCTGGCATTCGCTCCGCATTTTCTCAACACGGAGGGAAAGGTGCCGCTCAAAACCACATTCAGACACCCCCGGGGCAACGCCGCACTGACTGTGAAGTCACCCCTGAGCGGCCATAGATCTATGCAGAAGGTGCCATAAAACCCGATGATGAACGAAAGCGAAAGCGGCATGCAGTGTAGAGGGTACCCTAAAATGCAATGATGAAAGAAAGTGAAAGCAGCATGCAGTGTAGAGGGTACCATAAAATGCCATAAAACCCGATGATGAAAGAAAGCGAAAGTGGCATGCAGTGTAGAAGGTACCCTAAAATCCGATGATGAAAGAAAGCGAAAGCAGCATGCAGTGTAGAGGGTACCATAAAATGCCATAAAACCCGATGATGAAAGAAAGCGAAAGCGGCATGCAGTGTAGAAGGTACCCTAAAATCCGATGATGAAAGAAAGCGAAAGCGGCATGCAGTGTAGAGGGTACCATAAAATCCAATGATGAAAGAAAGCGAAAGCAGCATGCAGTGTAGAGGGTACCATAAAATCCAATGATGAAAGAAAGCGAAAGCAGCATGCAGTGTAGAGGGTACCATAAAATCCAATGATGAAAGAAAGCGAAAGCAGCATGCAGTGTAGAGGGTACCATAAAATCCAATGATGAAAGAAAGCGAAAGCAGCATGCAGTGTAGAGGGTACCATAAAATCCAATGATGAAAGAAAGCGAAAGCAGCATGCAGTGTAGAGGGTACCATAAAATCCAATGATGAAAGAAAGCGAAAGCAGCATGCAGTGTAGAGGGTACCATAAAATCCAATGATGAAAGAAAGCGAAAGCAGCATGCAGTGTAGAGGGTACCATAAAATCCAATGATGAAAGAAAGCGAAAGCAGCATGCAGTGTAGAGGGTACCATAAAATCCAATGATGAAAGAAAGCGAAAGCAGCATGCAGTGTAGAGGGTACCATAAAATCCAATGATGAAAGAAAGCGAAAGCAGCATGCAGTGTAGAGGGTACCATAAAATCCAATGATGAAAGAAAGCGAAAGCAGCATGCAGTGTAGAGGGTACCATAAAATCCAATGATGAAAGAAAGCGAAAGCAGCATGCAGTGTAGAGGGTACCATAAAATCCAATGATGAAAGAAAGCGAAAGCAGCATGCAGTGTAGAGGGTACCATAAAATGCCATAAAACCCGATGATGAAAGAAAGCGAAAGCGGCATGCAGTGTAGAAGGTACCCTAAAATCCGATGATGAAAGAAAG
>NW_015175978.1:109100-111090 GCF_001447785.1 Gekko japonicus
AAGCGGCATGCAGTGTAGAGGGTACCATAAAATCCAATGATGAAAGAAAGCGAAAGCAGCATGCAGTGTAGAGGGTACCATAAAATGCCATAAAACCCGATGATGAAAGAAAGCGAAAGCGGCATGCAGTGTAGAAGGTACCCTAAAATCCGATGATGAAAGAAAGCGAAAGCAGCATGCAGTGTAGAGGGTACCCTAAAATGCAATGATGAAAGAAAGCGAAAGCAGCATGCAGTGTACGGGGTATCCTAAAATCCAATGATGAAAAGAAAGCGAAAGGGGCATGCAGTGTAGAGGGTACCATACAATCCAATAATGAAAGAAAGTGAAAGCAGCATGCAGTGTACAGGGTATCCTAAAATCCAATGATGAAAGAAAGTGAAAGCAGCATGCAGGGTAGAGAGTACCATAAAATCCAATGATGAAAGAAAGCGAAAGTGGCATGCAGTGTAGAGGATACCCTAAAATCCGATAATGAAAGAAAGCGAAAGCAGCATGCAGTGTAGAGGGTACCCTAAAATCCAATGGTGACAGAAAGCAAAAGCAGCATGCAATGCAGAGGAGAATTTCTGTTCCAAGCTGGATTTGGTAAAAGAATGGAAAAGCCAATGCAAAATCGCTCACTGTGCGACATCTCGGGAGAAGAAATGGGGTGTAGAAATACACAAGCAATCATCTGTTGGAATCTTGGTAATGGCACGTTTGGATTTTTGGAATATTGATGGTGTTAATAATCTGGCTAACTGTAATTATTTTCGTCTGTGTCCAGTCTATTTGCTGTGTCCTACAGATATATACCGTGCCCCTAATGGAATGACATTTTCACTGGCCCTATAAATTGTTGGTTCATATTCAGTTCTCGTAAACTTTATTAGTCTCTCTCTCTCATTCCCTCCCTCTTTCTCTTCCTCTCTCTGTCTTTCTCTGTCCTTAGGAGTTAGGGATTTTTTGTGGGCTCTACATAGGATTGCCAACTTCACGGTGGGGCCTCTTGGAATTACAACTTCTCTCCAGACGACAGAGATCGATTCCCCTGGATAGAAAAAAATTGGCTCCTTTGGAGGGTGGGCTCTAATGAAGAAGAAGAGGAGGAGGAGGAGGAGGAGGAGGAGGAGGAGGAGATTGGATTTATACCCCGCCCTTCACTACCCAAAGGTGTCTCAGAGCGGCTTACAAACTCCTTTCCCTTCCCCTCCCCACAACAGACACCCTGTGAGGCAAGTGGGGCTGAGAGAGCTCTTGACAGAAACAGCTCTTTTTCAAGGACAGCTCTTATCAGAACTACGGCTTGCCCAAGGTCATCCAGCCAGGTGTGAGTGGAGGAGGAGTGGGGAATCAAACCCGGTTCTCCCAGATTAGAGTCCACGCACTTCACCACGACACCAAAAATGACAATTGTATTCCACTGAGTTTCCCCCCCTTCCCTAAAGTCCACCCTCTTCAGACTCCACCCCCAAATCTCCAGGAATTTCCCATCCCACAGTTGGCAACCATAGCTAGTAGAAGTGAGGGGGACAGGCCTCTTGCGGATCCTATGATCTGATCTCCCCGCCATTTGTAGGAGAGGAAACAACCACCTGATGGGCACGTTTGAAATTGGGTAACCAAAGAGGTTGAAAACAAAGGAAAACCTTGTAGGTAGAAATACCAAGGTCAATTCTAAAAAAAAGGCTAAAATGATACCGGATCACAGTATTGTTGTTGTTGTTGTTGTTGTTGTTGTTGTTACTACTACTACTTTTATAAGAAGAGTTGTTACTACTACTACTTTTATAAGAAGAGATTGGATTTATACCCCGCCCTTCACTACCCAAAGGAGTCTCAGAGCGACTTACAAACTCCGCGCACTTAACCACTACACCAAACTGGTGGTGGTGGTATTATTATTGTTGTTGGTTCAGGGCTCTTTTTGTAGAAAAAGCCCAGCAGGAACTCATTAGCATAATAGGCCACACCCAACAGCAGGAACTCATTAGCCTATTGGGCCACA
>NW_015175978.1:111257-121985 GCF_001447785.1 Gekko japonicus
GCGTTTCTGCTGTTGGGTGTGGCCTATTATGCTAATGAGTTCCTGCTGGGCGTGGCCAACTTGGGAGCCAGCCGGAACTCCATTGCTGTGCGTTCCTGCCCAAAAATAGCCCTAGTTGTTGTTGTTGTTGTTGTTGTTGTTGTTGTTGTTGTTGTTGTTGTTGTTGTTGTTGTTGTTATTATTATTATTATTATTATTATTATTATTATTATTATTATTATTATTATTATTATTATTATTATTATTATTATTATTATTATTATTATTATTATTATTATTATTATTATTATTATTATTATTTCTGAGTCACCCTATCCCTGAGTACACAGGGCTAGTCTGGGCGATTTACAACAAAACATTCAGATTAAAGTCAACAATCTTTAATCAAATCATGACTTAAAAACTGTGCATAAAAATCTATCCATTTTACTTACATATCTAGGTACCTTCCTCTAGAGTTACTTGTAAAATGATTCCTATACACTTGGGGATGTCTCAACACACTTACAAGCATCTTTCCTATGATTGGGTACACTTATTGATAGCGTAAAATACATGTACAACAAACGTGCTGTGGCCACGAGGTTTTCCCCTTTGGTTGACCTTTGTATAGTGTGTGTGTTAAATAGCATCAAGTTGCTTCCACCTTATGGTGACCCGCTGAATCAATGACCTCCAAAATGTCCAGTGGCACCTTTAAGACCAACAAAGCTTAATTCTGGGTATGAGCTTTTCTGTACAGGCACACTTCTTCAGATATCTGAAGTATCAAAATATTCGGGTAAGTGCACAAAAGCTTGTACCCAGACTTAAACCCCGGCGGTCTTAAAGGTGCCACCAGACCCAAACTTTGTTCTGTTTCTTTAGACCAACATGTCTTCCCACCTGAAAAAGTCCTATAGTTTGGTGTCGTGGTGAAGTGCGCGGACTCTAATCTGGGAGAACCGGGTTTGATTCCCCACTCCTCCACATACACCTGCTGGATGACTTTGGGCAAGCCATAGTTCTGGCATAGCTGTCCTTGAAAAAGAGCAGTTTCTGTCAGAGCTCTCTCAGCCCCACCTACCTCACAGGGTGTCTGTTGTGGGGAGGGGGAGGGAAAGGAGTTTGTCAGCCTTCTTCTTCTTCTTCTTCTTCAGCTAACAGCCTTCCTCAGATCTTGCAGACTGAGGGCCTTTGTGGCTTCCTTGACTGAGTCAATCCATCTCCTGTTGGGTCTTTCTCTTTTCCAGCTGCCTTCTGCTTTTCCTAGCATGTGTGTCTTTTCCAGTAACTCTTATTTGTACGATGCACACCATATAATGTGTTGAAGTGATAGGGTTGCCAGGTCCCCTGGGGGGGGAGGGGAAACCCCCGCTATTTGGATCGGTTCCCCGCTGGCCCAGATCGGGCTGCCGGGGGGAATCCCACCCCCAAAGTGCCAGGAGCATGGAGACGTGCCCGGCATCATCACATCGGGCATGTGGGGGGGGGGGATGCTCTGTCATTCTAGGAAAATCTCTATGGTTTTCCCTCGAATGATACTGGCCCCGCCCCAACGTGGCCGATGTGATGACGTCACTTCCGGGTAATACTTGGCAACCCAATTAAGTGGTCACACGTCTGACCAAAGCACTGAACACCCAGATGTCAAAACTTGTCCATGGAATGAGTATCTCTCTTTGTTGTTATAATGTATTAGGGCCATTGGAGATCACTTTCGAAATACTAATCGTTAGTGGTCCAAATTTCTCTATAAGCCAGGTCAGGAGAAAGCATTGTCCCATGGTGTAAATAGCCACATACAGAGCCCGTAATGTTGCGTCCGAGAGGGTCCTATTTATGTGTTTATTTGTGTTATTTATACAGTCCATTTTCTCACTTGGACTCGAGGTGGATTACACAGAGAGAATAAATACAATCGATGGATGAGGCACTGAATAAACAATGAAACAGAATTAGGATTGTAGAACCCACCAGAAGCACAAAAATAGAACTGAACCAAAGTGTCTTAACAAGAAGAAGAAGAAGAAGAAGAAGAAGAAGAAGAAGAAGAAGAAGAAGAAGAAGAAGAAGAAGAAGAAGAAGAAGAAGAAGAAGAAGAAGAAGAAGAAGAAGAAGAAAGATTGGATTTATACCCTGCCCTTTACTACCTGAAGGCGTCTCGGAGCCCCTTACCATTTCCTTTCCCTTCCCCTCCCCACAACAGACACCCTGTGAGCAGTGTTCCCTCTAAGCTGAGTTAGTGTGAGCTAGCTCACCATTTCTTAGCCTCTGGCTCACACATTTTTGTCTTAGCGAAGGAAGTATGGCTGCAGAGCAAACTGATTTATGCAGTAGCCAAATCCCTCGCTCACAACTTTCATGTCAGTAGCTCACAAAGTAGAATTTTTGCTCACAAGACTCCACAGCTTAGAGGGAACATTGCCTGTGAGGTGGGCGGGGCTGAGAGAGCTCTCTCGAGGACTGCCCTTGAGAGAACAGCTCTGAGAGAACTTGTGACTGACCCAAGGTCACGCCAGCAGTTCCGAGTGGAGGAGTGGGGAATCAAACCCGGTTCTCCCAGATTAGAGTCCGCGCTCCTAACCACGACACCAAATTGGTTGTACTGCAAAATTTCATAGTAGGATCCTAGTTTCAACAAGCTATACACAGTATAATGTCTGCTAAACTCTCCTATACAGAAGAAAGACAAGGGAGAATAAAAACATTGGGAGAAAAATTCAAATCCACCCTCTCTCCAAAGCCGGCTCTTGTTTGGAAAAGCGTCTTTGATCAAACGAGATGTGTTTCAGTAGTTCCAGCACACAAGTATTTCATTGCATGAAAGCACCAACATATATAGAAAATTCAGGCTTGGGGATTTTTCTCTCCTTTTGTCATATTCCACACAGTCAAGATTTTGTCCAGATCACTGTCAACACCCCTACTGATAGCGAGGGTTAATTCTTTTGGCTTGCTTTGATTTGTTCGTTTTCTGCAGTCTAAAATGTTCTATTGTGTATCCATCGCCGCAAGAGGGAGGCGTAGGTGGGTTGTCTGAATTCCAGACAACCTGCCTACGCCACCCTCTTGTCTCCTCTTCTCCCTCCTGTTGTTGGCAATGCGCTTCTGGCTATTTTATTTATTTTTAATGTGGTGGGGATGCATAAGAACCAGATCAAACCAAGGAGCATCTAGCCCATGACCCCGTTTTCACATGCAGCCTACTGGAATGCCGGCGGGAAGCTTTCTAGCAGAATTTGGAGGGATTGACTACCCTGTTGTGCCTCTCCAGTAGCCGATCCTCAGAGACAGACTGCTTCTGAACATGGGGAGTGAGGTTTCGATTTAGTCTGTGCAAAGTGTGAAGGCATCCAACTTCTGTTTACAAATGCATGCGTTAGATGCTTAACTTATCCAGAGCCAGGGGAGGGTAGCGGTTAAGAGTGTCGGACTACTAGCAGGGGTCATTTCCTGCGGGAGCGCACAGGAGCGGAGCTCCGGCAGTAAAGAGCCCAGGGGGCGGGCACATGCAACAAGCCCCACCCCCTGCTCCCAGCAGCCCTCAGTCAGAGCAAGAAGCAGCCAGGTAAGTTTTAGAGCCCCCCTCCCGGCCCCCTGGTCCAAAACAGTCCAGTGGCACCTTTAAGACCAAGTCTTATTCAGGTACAAGCTCTCCCTCCTCTGCGAGGACAGATCTGCACGTCCCCCCCCCCAATAGCTAGCAATCCAAAACAGTCCAGTGGACTGTTGGTGTTGAGCGGTGGGTGTTGCCTTCTGACACATTTCTGGTGATGTCAGGGGGTGTGGCATATGCAAATAAGTTATGCTAATGAGTTATGCTAATGAGCTCCTGCACCTCTTTTTCTACGAAATGACCCCTGCAAACTAGTATCTGGTAGACCGGGTTCAGATCCCCACTTGTGTTTGGAAGCTCGCTGGGTGACCTTGGGCCGGGTCCACCCTTTTCACCCTAACCTTCTCTGCCCTTGGGCCGGTCACTCTCTTTCAGCCTACCCTTCCTCACAGAGTTGGATGAATATGTTGGGAAAATAGGCAAAAAATACTTAGATATTAAGAGATTGCAATGGATCTTTGCTTCACTGGAGAGGAGGCATTTCTTTCTGTTTAAAAAGCTTTATTTCTAAAGGGAAGGGTTCACGGGAAAATCTACAAAATAACAAAGGCTACATCTCTACAGCTTTACAGACCGACCACACGGTCTCTCAACAACAATGGAGATTCTCCTTCCTCTTGACCCCTAGAAGGAAATCACCTTATTACATTAACCAATGCTGTTTGTAAACAGACTTCAGTTTCCCGGGCTTTGATCGCATTGGATCTGTGCCAGATTTCCTTCCAGGTCAGACTAAACCATAGTACACAAGGTATACAGATTAACCCTATAATGACTGGAATTTAGACCTTGCAACTCACATATTTGCAACAAAAACAGAGGCTAATACTGTGAGCCACCTTGGGTCCTCAGGAGAAAGGCGGGGTCCGGATATTCAAAATGGGTTGCACAGTTACAATCCCCAAAACCCATGAGAATAAAAACCTTGGGTAAACGTTTTTTACTAATCATACACGCCATGGAATTCCATAATGAAAGCCAGGGCCTTTGGATTGCAAGACCTGAGCCGGTCTGGTGTAGTGGTTAGGAGCGTGGACTCTAATCCGGGAGAACTGGGTTGGATTCCCCACTCCTCCACATGCAGCTGCCGGTGTGACTTTGGGTCAGTCACAGCTTCTCTCAGAGCTGTTCTCTCAAGATCAGTTTCTCTCGAGAGCTCTCTCAGCCCCACCTACCACAGAGGGTGTCTGTCGTGGAGAGGGGAAGGGAAAGGAGATTGTAAACCGCTCTGAGACTCCTTCAGGTAGTGAAGGGCGGGGTATAAATCCAATCTCCTCCTCCTCCTCTTCTGTTAACAATAGGGCAATTTGGAGGTAATTCGTTAAGAAGGCCGCCATAAGCTGGAAACGACTTGACGGCCCATAACACGAACACATGCAAAACTCAGCGTTGTCACTGTGTAATGTGTGGAATAGGTTTTGTGATGGCTTCGTAGGGATGCCAGCCTCCAGGTGGGACCTGGAGATCCCCTGGAATTGCAGTTCACCTCTGGAATACGCAGATCAATTCCTCTGGAGAAAATGGATGCTTTGGAGGGTGGACTCTGTGGCCCCATGCCCCACTGAGGTCCCTGCCCTCCCCAGGCTCCACCCCCAAATCTCCAGGAGTTTCCCAACCTGGAGCTGGCAACCATACTCCCCCATACTCCCTGCTTCCACTAGATTTGGGGGAAGGGCTTCCCCACAATCCTCCGGCCATGACTAACAGGAATATGTGACGTGCCCAGGGCTATTTTTGGGCAGGAACGCACAGGAACGGAGTTCCGGCTGGCTCCCAAGTCGGCCATGCCCAGCAGGAACTCATTAGCATAATAGGCCACAACCAACAGCAGGAACTCATTAGGATTGGCTACATTAGGGGTGTGTGGCCTAACATGCAAAGGAGTCCCTGCTACAAAAAAAGGCCCTGGGTTTTGACAACAAACAAGGGAAACAGAATAAGAAGGGAAAGGTGGGTGTGGCTGGATGACCACACTTCTGGTAACATGGGGGTGCGGCCTAATGTGCTAATGAGCTGTGCTGTCGTGGGTGTGGCCTAATAGGCTAATGAGTTTCTGCTGTTGGGTGTGGCCTATTATGCTAATGAGTTCCTGCTGGGCTTTTTCTACAAAAAGAGCCCTGGACGTGCCACAGATATGTCGGCCAAGAAATCGCTTCCCCCCTTCCCTTTGGGTCAAAATGGTCCTTACGAAACTGTTCTGGGGCAGAGGACCTTGCAGAGAGACTGGGGGGCTCTCCCTGCTGAGGGACCACTAGTGGTTGTACGGGGGGGGGTAATATTGGTTGGAAAAACTGGCCAAATCGTTAAATATTCAGGGATTGCAATGGATCTTTGCTTCACAGGAGAGTGTAAAAATCTTTCTTTTCTTCTATGTAACAATCTTTATTCCTAAGGGAAGGGTTCACAGGAAATCTACAAAACAACAAAGAGACCTAAGACCACATTTTTACACTCTGACCACACGGTCTACAACAATGGAGATTCTTCTTCTTCTTGACCCCCTAGAAGGAAATCACCTGGCTGCAATAACCAATGATTGTTAGTAGATAGGCTTCAGTTTCCCGGGCTTTCTCTCCATTGGCTCTGTGCCATGTTCCCTTCCAGGTCAGTCTAAACAATAGCACACAAGGCAAACACACAACAACCCTCTAATGACTGAATTTCAGACCTTGCAACCAGAGTTCCTTCTAAGCTGAGTTAGTGTGAGCTAGCTCACAGTTTTTTAGCCTCCGGCTCACAGATTTTTGTCTTCGCTCAGGAAGGGATGGCTCCAGAGCAAATTACTTTATGCAGCAGCCAAATCGCTCTCTCACAACCTCAATGCCGGTAGCTCACAAAGTAGAATTTTTGCTCACAAGACCCCGCAGCTTAGAGGGAACATTGCTTGCAACACACATATTTCCAACAATATTGCAAGATCCAGGTTTGGAAACTTCTGGAGATTTGGGGATGGAGCCGGGGGAGGACAGGGACCTCAGTGAGGTACAATTATGGTCGCCGGGTCCCCTCAGCTTGCCGGCGGGGGGGGGGGGGGAGATTTGGAGAACATTCCAGGTTGGGTGGGGAAGTTGCACGACGTCCCCGACGCGAAGACATCTCGTGGAAGTGACATTCTCACACTGGGATGTTGCACAACAACGTTCTGCATTTTGGGCATAACTCTATGGGGCTTTTGGCCAAAAAGCAGAGCATCATCACGCGACATCCCAATAGGATGACATCCCTTCCACGTGGTGTTATCACGTGCGGGGGGGGGACGTCACCATGGCAATGTCCCTCTTTGGGGGCAGGGCTTCCCCGGCAGGCCAGCTGGCCAGTGGCGGGCAGAAGCCCGAAAAATCGGGGAACCCTTTCCCAAACCAAGGGTGTGCTAAGTACAGTTTGGTGTAGTGGTTAAGACTCTAATCTGGGAGAACTGGGTTTGATTCCCCACTCCTCCACTTGCACCTGCTGATGTGACCTTGGGTCAGTCACAAGCTCTGGCACAGCTGTTCCTGAAAGAGCCGTTTCTGTCAAGAGCTCTCTCAGCCCCACCAACCTCACAGGGTGTCTGTTGTGGGGAGGGGAAGGGAAAGGAGTTTGTAAGCCTCTCTGAGACTCCGAGTGAAGGGCGGGGTATAAATCCAATCTCTTCTTCTTCTTCACAGAGCCCACTCTCCTAAGTATCCATTTTCTGCAGGGGAACTGAGCCAGTTTGGTGTAGTGGCTGTGTGTGGACTCTAATCTGGGAGAACCGGGTTTGATTCCCCACTCCTCCGCTTGCACCTGCTGGATGACCTTGGGCAAACCACAGCTCTGACAAGAGCTGTCCTTGGAAAAGAGCAGTTTCTGTCAGAGCTCTCTCAGCCCCACCTACCTCACAGGTGTCTGTTGTGGGAAGGGGAAGGGAAAGGAGTTTGTAAGCCCAGGGGTCATTTGGGGGGGGGACGTGGGGGGACACCATCCCCCCGGGTGAGGTGCGGGAGGGCGGGGCCTGGAGCTCCCAGCTGGTGCCCGCTGGAGGTCGCCGCCGGCTGTGGGGAGGACACACTTCCGGTGATGTCAGGGGGTGTGGCATATGCTAATGTCTGTTGTGGGGAGGGGAAGGGAAAGGAGTTTGTAAGCCGCTCTGAGACTCCCTTGGGTAGTGAAGGGCGGGGTAGAAATCCAATCTCCTCCTCTCCTCCTCCTCCATCTCTGTAGTCTGGAGACAAGCTATAATTCCAGGGGATCCCCAGGTCCTACCTGGAGGCTGGCATCCCTGCTCCCTGCCCCAGTGCTGATCTTTTGGGAAAGGGGAGGTGTGTCCATCGGAAGCTTCCAGAAGAGAGGGCTGCTTAGATTTTTTTTCAAGCTAGAACTCCATCTCCCCGAGCACCTACACTGAGCGCAGATTGGCTGGCAGATGGTCGACAGGGTCCTTGGCAGCAGGGACCAAGCGCCTTCCGTCATCCAGCCCTGTGAGTTCAGAGCTCCAGCTCCATGTGGCTCTGTCAGGCCAGCTGCTCCTGCCTTTCTCTGCGGCACATCTGATCGGTGCCATCAACCTCACTCACGGTCTAGCAAAATGACGCGCGCACCCAGCCCCTTGATGGGCGTTTTGCTCGGCTGTAGGCAAGGCCTGATTCCGGAGCCAGCCAGGGCGTGCCCAAAGATGTCTTTGGTGTAGTGGTTAGGAGCACGGACTCTAATCAGGGAGAACCGGGTTTGATTCCCCCCACTCCTCCACATGCAGCTGCTGGTGTGACCCTGGGTCAGTCACAAGCAACGCTCCCGCTAAGCTGTGGAGTCCTGTCAGCAAAAATTATATTTTGTGAGCGACTGGCATTAAAGTTGTGAGCAAGTGAATTGACTGCTGCATAAACTAGTTTGCTCTGGAGCCATCCTTCCTGAGCTGAGACAAAAATGTGTGAGCTGGAGGCTAAGAAACTGTGAGCTGGCTCACACTAACTCAGCTTAGAGGGAACACTGGTTACAAGTTCTCTCAGAGCTGTTCTCTCAGGAGCAGTCCTGAGGGCTCTTCTGATGTTCTTATGAAGGCCTCGGCCTCTTTGCCCTGTTGTTGGCCCTCCAGAGGAACTGGTTGGCCCCTGAGACAGACACAATACTGGACTAAATGGACCACTGGTCTGATCCAGCAGGGCTCTTCTGATGTTCTTATGAAGGCCTCGGCCTCTTTGCCCTGTTGCTGGTCCTCCAGAGGAACTGGTTGGCCACTGAGACAGACACAATACTGGACTAAATGGACCACTGGTCTGATCCAGCAGGGCTCTTCTGATGTTCTTATGAAGGCCTCGGCCTCTTTGCCCTGTTGTTAGTCCTCCAGAAGAACTGGTTGGCCCCTGTGTGAGACTGGAGGCTGGACTAGATGGACCCTCACTGGGCTGATCCAGCAGGGCTCTTCTGGTGTTCTTATGAAGGCCTCGGCCTCTTTGCCCTGTTGTTGGCCCTCCAGAGGAACTGGCTGGCCCCTGTGTGAGACTGGAGGCTGGACTAGATGGACCCTCACTGGGCTGATCCAGCAGGGCTCTTCTGGTGTTCTTATGAAGGCCTCGGCCTCTTTGCCCTGTTGTTGGCCCTCCAGAGGAACTGGCTGGCCCCTGTGTGAGACTGGAGGCTGGACTAGATGGACCCTCACTGGGCTGATCCAGCAGGGCTCTTCTGGTGTTCTTATGAAGGCCTCGGCCTCTTTGCCCTGTTGTTAGTCCTCCAGAGGAACCAGTTGGCCACAATGTGAGACACAATGCTGGACTAGACATACCACAGGTCTGATCCAGCAGGACTCTTCTGATGTTCTTACCTAGGAGAAGGCCTCAGCCTCTCTGCCCTGTTGTTGGCCCTCCAGAGGAACTGGCTGGCCCCTGTGTGAGAGAGGATGCTGGACTAGATGGACCCCTGGTCTGATCCAGCAGGGCTCTTCTTATGTTCGTACGAAGGCCTCAGCCTCTAGGCCCTGTTGTTGGTTGTCCAGAGGAACTGGCTGGCCCCTGTGTGAAACAGGACTAGAGGACGCACTGGTCTGATCCAGCAGGGCTCTTCTGGTGTTGGGTGCTGGAGAAACAAAGGCAACTTTCTCTTTTCACCCCTCCGGAGGATGGGCCCTTTGCCTCCATCCCCTTTCCTTCAGGTCCAGACTGCTTGCAACCCCTCCTTCAGCCATACCAAAAGTGAAGACAAGGAAACCATCCAGGGGAGCTGTATTAATATTTGCACTGAGGCAGAGCCGGTAATGTCAGTTTTTAGGGTGAACAATGACGTCCCACTGGAGCAGATGCCGAGCCAAAGTCCCTCTTTATCTTCTCAGCTGCCTTCTGCCTTGATCTTCCACATCAAAGGGCCTTTCCTCTTTTTCTTAATCAAAGGATCCTTTTCTTCCCTCCGAAGGCTCAGAAATTTGAATTTTTACAGCGGGCGTGCCAATGTTGGAAGTAATTAGATATGTTGTTAACTTTGTCGCCACTGAGGAGTAAGTCTGGGGGAACCCAGATGGAGATCTGGTGGATTTGTTTTCCCATCCCTTTAAACTTATAAAGGTACTCTCAGGTGCTGTCTGAATATTAAGGCCCCGATCCGGCTGAAGTTAGTTGTGAGCCATGACTGAGACACCACGTGAAACTGATTTGGAGTGTTGAACGAGGGGCGATTGTGTGTTGGCTTTTCCCTCCGTTGTTTTACCAAAGGTGCAGCTCAAAGCCAGATTCGGATACCCCGGGGCAAGGCCATATTGACTGCAAAGTCACCCCTGAGTGGCCATAAAACTGCCATAAATCTATGCAGAAGGTACCATAAAACCCGATGGTCAGAGAAAGCAGAAGCGGCATGCAGTGTAGAGGGTACCATAAAACCCGATGGTCAGAGAAGTACCATAAAACCCGATGATCAAAGAAAGCAGAAGCGGCATGCAGCGTAGAGGGTACCATAAAACCCGATGGTCAGAGAAAGCGGAAGCGGCATGCAGTGTAGAGGGTACCATAAAACCCAATGAGCAGAGAAAACGAAAGCGGCATGCAGTGCAGAGGGTACCATAAAACCCGATGATCAAAGAAAGCAGAAGCGGCATGCAGCGTAGAGGGTACCATAAAACCCGATGATCAAAGAAAGCGGAAGCGGCATGCAGTGTAGAGGGTACCATAAAACCCAATGATCACAGA
>NW_015175978.1:123845-139905 GCF_001447785.1 Gekko japonicus
AGAAGCGGCATGCAGCGTAGAGGGTACCATAAAACCCGATGATCAAAGAAAGCAGAAGCGGCATGCAGTGTAGAGGGTACCATAAAACCCAATGAGCAGAGAAAACGAAAGCGGCATGCAGTGTAGAGGGTACCATAAAACCCGATGATCAAAGAAAGCAGAAGCGGCATGCAGCGTAGAGGGTACCATAAAACCCGATGATCAAAGAAAAAGAAAACGAAAGCGGCATGCAGTGTAGAGGGTACCATAAAACCCAATGAGCAGAGAAAACGAAAGCGGCATGCAGTGTAGAGGGTACCATAAAACCCAATGAGCAGAGAAAACGAAAGCGGCATGCAGTGTAGAGGGTACCATAAAACCCAATGAGCAGAGAAAACGAAAGCGGCATGCAGTGTAGAGGGTACCATAAAACCCGATGATCAAAGAAAGCGGAAGCGGCATGCAGTGTAGAGGGTACCATAAAACCCAGTGATCAAAGAAAGCAAAAGCGGCATGCAACACAGAGGGGAATTTGTGTTCCAACGAGGGTTTGGTAAAACAATGGAGGGAAAAGCCAATGCAGAATCGCCCTAGGATCTGGGAGACCCAGGTTCGAATCCCTCCTCACTCTGCCATGGAAGCTCGCTGGGTGACCTTGGTCTCGTTACACACTCTCAGCCTAACCCTACCTCACAGGATTGTTGTTGCGGGGATAAAATGGAGGGGTATAAATGGAGGAAGTAAATTAATTAAATAACGAAATAAGTTAACAGGACTGAAATGAGTCATGACGGTCAGACCTTTCATTGGGTTCTGTTGGGCTGAGAGTGAAAGAGGAGGCAGGCGTTTTGCCTGTGGCTGTTTTTGTCATGGGAGCGCAATGTGAATCGGGGCCACAGTGTGTGTGTGTGGGGGGGGGTAGCCCTTTCCCCTTGCAGTGTTTTCACAATCTGCCCCCCCCCCCAAAAATCTGGGCTGCTTTTTTACCTGTTGGAAGATGGGAATAAGCGTGCAATCCAACCGGACAAATCAGATCACAAAATGGCATGGCCTCGTTGTCGGGATATTTGGTTAACATAGCAGAGTTTTACCCAGTCGTAAAAGCGTGATCCTGAGTGCCGTAAATCAATCTCCCAAGAAGTATATTGCAAAAAAAAAAAAAGGTAAACTTACTATTATTCAAGTAGATCTAGTTCGCATTCAGGTTGGCATTGGAAAGAGAGCGAGAAGCCATTGAAAGGAGAGAGAGCCAGTTTGGTGTAGTGGTTAAGAGCGGTGGACTCTAATCTGGAGAACTAGGTTTGATTCCCCTCTTCTCCACATGCAGCCAGCTGGATGCCCTTGGGTCAGTCATGAGTTCTCTCAGAGCTGTTCTCTTAAAAGCAGTTCTCTCAGAGCACTCTCAGCCCCACCTACCTCACAGAGTGTCTGTTGTGGGGAGAGGAAGGGAAGGAGATTGTGAACTGCTTTGAGACTCCGAGTGGAGGGTGGGGTATAAATCCAATCGCCTCCTCCTCCTCTCATCCTCGTCCTCCTCTTCCTTCTCCTCCTCTAAAGAGTACTTTCCTTATCACAAACGGCCAGCTTGTCCCGTGTCTTGTGTATGGGAGAAGGAGGGCATTGTCTCTACAGGAGAGACTTGCAGAAACATGCATCTCCATAGAAGGCCATGTGAAGAAAGGGAAAGGACAAAGCGAGAGAGGAGGGGGGTCAGAGGCAATGTTCCCTCTAAGCTGTGGAGTCTTGTGAGCAAAAATTCTACTTTGTGAGCTACTTGCATTAAAGCTGTGAGCGAGCGATTTGGCTACTGCATAAATTAGTCTGCTCTGGAGCCATCCTTCCTGAGCTAAGACAAAAATGTGTGAGCCGGAGGCTAAAAACCTGTGAGCTAGCTCACACTAACTCAGCTTAGAGGGAACACTGGTCAGAGGGCAGCTCCCAGCTCCAACCCCCTCCTCATCTCAGTCGCCCTCCTCTGCAATGTCCTTTCGGAGCTACGGTGACCAGAACTGTAGACAGTCTTCCAAATGAAGCTGCACCGTAGATCTATATCGGGGCATTACAATATCGGTCGTCAGGGGCTGATCAAGGCTCACTGGTGCCCTAAGCACTGACCCATCTTGTTGCCCCCCCTCCTTTCCACACTGACCCAGTCCATTTTAGTCGTTGACCTGTCTGACCAGATATACAATGCAGGTTGCAGCAATACAGAAATGTATTCATATGATCAGTGGTCGTTTCGTAGAAAAAGAGCTAGGGGAACTCATTAGCATAACTCATTAGCATATGCCACACCCCATGACATCACCGGAAGTGTGTCATAAGGCCACACAGCCCGCCCCCAACGGTCCCGGCTGCTGCCGCCGGCCTTGCAGCTCCACTGCCAAGCCCCATGAGGGGCCCGGCGGTGGACCTGCAAGGCCGGTGGGAGTGCAAGGAAGCCCGGCGAAGGCCCTCCCTGGCCCCAGGCAGGCAGGAGTGGGGAGAGGCAGGGAGGAAGCAACCTACCCTCCCTCTTCTCAGTCATGGCCCCCCCCGTACCTCACCCGGGGGGACTGCGATCCCCCACGACCCCCCCCCCAAAATGACCTCTGCATATGATAACACAACATACAGTAAGAACTAAGCCAAGCTTGGGCTACAGAAAGTTCTTTTCGCCCTTTCCCCAACTCTGTGGTGCCCCCTTTGGCCCTGGCGCCCTAAGCACCTGCTTAGTCTGCTTCATGGTTAGTCCGGCCCTATCAGTCGTCACAATACCGGGCTAGTAGCCACTGATAGACGCGTCCTCCACGAATCTGCCTAAGCCCCTTTTAAAGCCACCTGTGCCGGTGCTGGTGGAACTGCCTCCCCGATTGCGAGCCACCCCGGAGGTACGAGCCACGTTGGGCCACGCCGCCAGAGTCCCCGGTCCTGAAGCCCGCGGCAGAGCAGGATTGGGCCCTCTGGGCTCTTCACGGCTGTCTCTTCTCTCCCCCTTCCCCGCAGGTACCTGAGGGCCCTGTACCTGGGGCTCCAGAGCCGCTGGCAGTCGGAGCACCGCCGGCGCCACTTCTACTGGAGGATGATGTTCGAAAGCGCCGACATCAGCATGCTGCGGCTCCTGGAGACGTTCCTCAAGAGCGCCCCCCAGCTGGTGCTGCAGCTGAGCATCATGGTGCAGCAGAGAGACATCCATCCACTGCAAGGTGAGCGGAGCCCAGCGGGAACGCAAGAGAGCTGGCCGGCTGGCTCGGACCCCGGTCTGGCAGCCACCCGGAGAGCCAGTTTGGTGTCGTGGCTAAGTGTGCGGACTCTAATCTGGGAGAACCGGGTTTGATTCCCCCACTCCTCCACTCGCACCTGCTAATGTGACCTTGGGCAAGCCATAGTTCTGATAAGAGAGCCAGTTTGGTGTCGTGGTTAAGTGCGCAGACTCTAATCTGGGAGAACCGGGTTTGATTCCCCCACTCCTCCACTTGCACCTGCTGGATGACCTTGGGCAAGCCATATTTCTGTCAGAGCTGTCCTTGGAAAAGGGCAGTTTCTATCAGAGCTCTCTCAGCCCCGCCTTCCTCACAGGGTGTGTCTGTTGTGGGGAGGGGAAGGGAAAGGAGTTTGTCAGCCGCTCTGAGACTCTGAGTGAGTAAAGGGCGGGGTATAAATCCAATCTCCTCCTCCTCCTCCTCCTCCTCCTCCTCCTCTTCCTCCTCTTCTTCTTCATCTAGACACCCCCGGGAAGCCCCCGTCAGGCAAGACAGTGATGGCCTGCCCCCGTGGTCAATGTTCCCTCTCATTCTCCCCCCCGCCTCACTGAGCAGAGCAGTTCACATACTGACCAGAATATGACTCTTGTTATCTTAAAACCTTCAGCAATTTAAGGAAATAGATGAATTAGTATGAATCATATATGACTTAACATCACGTAAAGCTCCGACTTGTTTAAATTAATAAATCGTTCATTATTAAACGTGTTTCATATTACTAAACATACCGTTGGTTATTTAATACATGCATAGAATACAATTGATACATAGACAGACTGGGGATTTGAAGGAAACTCCGCAATCCCAGAAAAAAACTTCACCATTCCAATGGTCTGAAAAATGTGATTTCTACATGTCCATAAGGAAGAAGAGAAGAAGAGAGAAGAGATTGGATTTATACCCCCTCCCCACAACAGACACCCTGGGAGGTAGGCGGGGCTGAGAGAGCTCTTTCGAGGACTGCCCTTGAGAGAACAGCTCTGAAAGAACTTGTGACTGACCCAAGGTCATCCAGCAGCGGCAAGTGGAGGAGTGGGGAATCAAACCCGGTTCTCCCAGATGAGAGTCCGCACACTTAACCACGACACCAAACTGGTGTACACCAAAACCACTACACCAAAGCAAGTAAATCCAGTCCTTAAGACTTGAGGCAAACCATGAAAAATGAGCTGCGGTCGCAAATCCAGTCCTCAAGGCTTGAAACAAACAATGACGAGCTGCAGTCTTTTATTATTAAACATACCGTTGGTTATTTAATACATGCATGAAATACAATTGATACATAGACAGACTGGGGATTTGAAGAAAACGCCGCAATCCCAGAAAAAAACTTCACCATTCACAATTTAAACCATTTGGAGCTTTACGTGATGTGAAGCCATATATGAGAGCTGTGGTGGCTCAAGTGGTTAAGACGCTGAACTGCAGGCCGAAAGGCTGGTAGTTCAGAAGTTCGAGACCCGAGTGCCACATGACGGAGTGAGCTCCCGTCTCCCAGCTCCTGCCGTTCAAAAGCAAGAAATTGCAAGTAGATAAATAGGTACCACTTCGGTGAGAAGGTTACAGCGTTCCGTGCGCCTTGGTGTTTAGTCATGCCGGCCACATGACCACGGAAACGTCTTCGGACAGCGCTGGCTCTTCAGCTTGGAAATGGAGATGAGCACCGCAACCCTAGAGTCGGAGTCGACTGGCTTTCGAGCAAGGGAAAACTTTACCTTTACCTAAGTCATATATGAGTAATCTTAAAACAGGCAACACACAGGGCAAGATTCTGCGTAGTTCCAGACTGCTGTTGAGCAGGGCTGCCTGCGTCAATGAGAGGCCACTCGGGAGCACAGCTTCGAGGCAACACAGCCCGCGTTCTCCAGCAAAGCCCGCTCTCCCATCTCACCCCACTGCATCCCTGTCCAGACTTCTCCGTGTCCAGAACTCTGGGAGAGGGCCAGCATCGAAAGGGCAACAAAGAATAGTGATGCCACAGAAAAGAGCAAGAGTCCAGGAGCACCTTAAAGAGTAATAAAATTTGTGGCGGGGTAGGAGCTTTTGTGAGTCACGGCTTGCTTCTCTGTCTTCTTGGTGCTTGGGGGCCACAGTGGGAGGGCTTCTGGAGTTCTGGTCCCGCTGGTGGACCTCCTGATGGCACCTGGGTTTTGGCCACTGTGGGACACGGAGTGTTGGACCGGATGGGCCATTGGCCTGACCCAACATAGCTTCTCTTGTGTTCTTATGTTTGGGGCAGGGATGCTCTGTATTCTTGGTGCTTACGGGGACACAGTGGGAGGGCTTCTGGAGTTCTGGTCCTGCTGGTGGACCTCCTGATGGCACCTGGGTTTTGGCCACTGTGGGACATAGAGTGTTGGACTGGATGGGCCATTGGCCTGACCCAACATGGCTTCTCTTGAGTTCTTATGTTTGGGGCAGGGATGCTCTGTATTCTTGGTGCTTGAGGGGACACAGTGGGAGGGCTTCTGGAGTTCTGGTCCCGCTGGTGGACCTCCTGATGGCACCTGGGTTTTGGCCACTGTGTGACACAGAGTGTTGGACTGGATGGGCCACTGGCCAGACCCAACATGGCTTCTCTTGTGTTGTTATGTACTTAGTAGAAGGCAATTTTCTATCTTCATGTCACACCGGTCATTTAAAAAAAAGCCATTTATGTTTGGGTCCATCACAGGCTCCTGTGTAATAAGTTCCAAAGGTTTGTTATAAATTGCACGAACATTCGTGGACTGGTTGCCTGCAACCTTTCATTAACAGACCAGCTGAGAGTCCTTTTCCTCTGCTTCAGGGGGTAGCCAGGTTGATCTGCAGAAGGAGAGCAAGTCCAGTAGCGCCTAAGAGACCAATAAGATCTTCCTCTGTTGCCAGTTTGGTGTAGTGGTTAGGAGCGCAGACTCTAATCTGGGAGAACCGGGTTCGATTCCCCACTCCTCCACTCACACCTGCTGGATGACCTTGGGCAAGCCACAGTTCTGCAAAGAGCTGTCCTTGAAAAAGAGCAGTTTCTGTCAAAGCTCTCTCAGCCCCACCTACCTCCCAGGGTGTCTGTTGTGGGGAGGGGAAGGGAAAGGAGTTTGTAAGCCGCTCTGAGACACCTTTGGGTAGTGAAGGGCAGGGTATGAATCCAATCTCCTCTTCTTCTTCTTCCCTGTTTCCCATCTTTGCTTTAATGAGCTCAGAGGTCATTTCGGGGGGATCGCAGTTCCCCCGGGTGAGGTACGGGGGGTGGGGCACATGACGAAGCCCCGCCCCCTGCTTCCAGCCCTCATTCAGCCAGGAGGAGGCAGGAGAAGAGGGAGGGTAAGTTGCTTCCTCTCTGCCTCTCCCCACCCCTGCCTGCCGGGGGCCAGGGAGGGCCTTCGCGGGGCTTCCTCGCACTCCCGCCGGCCTTGCAGGTCCACCGCCGGGCCCCTCATGGGGCTCGGCAGTGGAGCTGCAAGGCCGGCGGCTGCCGGGACCGTTGGGGGCGGGGTATGAGGCCTTTTGACACACTTCCGGTGATGTCAGGGGGTGTGGCCTTATGACACACTTTCGGTGATGTCAGGGGGTGTGGCCTTATGACACACTTTCGGTGATGTCAGGGGGTGTGGCCTTATGACACACTTTCGGTGATGTCAGGGGGTGTGGCCTTATGACACCGCCGGGCCTTATGCTGTCAGGGGATGTGGCATATGCTAATGAGTTATGCTAATGAGTCCCCCTAGCTCTTTTTCTACGAAACGACCCCTGAATGAGCCACTATCGTGTGTCTCCTCCCTCGCACACATCCCAAAGTAAAACATTTCACAAGGGAAAGACCTGTCACCTGATGCTGTTGTCCTGCCCCCCCCCCTTTCTGCACTTCCACCATCCTTCTCGAGCCCCACTACCTTTTTCTTGACCAGGAATGTCTAGAAAAACAGATACACCAAAAAGCTAAAGGCAGGTGTGATCCTCTTCCTTCCCCTCCCCTTCTCGCAGCGTTTCGGGTTATCTTCATGTCCACTGCCAGGGCTCTTTTTGTCGAAAAAGCCCAGCAGGAACTCATTAGCATAATAGACCACACCCAACAGCAGAAACTCATTCGCATGTTAGGCCACACCCTTGACAGCACAACTCATTAGCACGTTAGGACGCACCCCCATGT
Organism: Gekko japonicus; assembly: GCF_001447785.1. Classification (NCBI taxonomy): domain Eukaryota; kingdom Metazoa; phylum Chordata; class Lepidosauria; order Squamata; family Gekkonidae; genus Gekko; species Gekko japonicus. The sequence continues at coordinate 131,193 of NW_015175978.1, forward strand.
TACCAGAAGTTAGGGTTGCCAGCCTCCAGGTGGGGCCTGGGGATCTCCCGCTTTTACCACTGATCCCCAGCCGACAGAGATCAGCTCCCCTGGAGAAAATGGCTGCTTTGAAGGGTGGACTCTGTGGCATTGTACAATGCGGAGGCCCCTCCCCTCGCCAAAACACACCCTCTCCTGGCTCCACCCCCAAAGTCTCCAGGTATTTTCCAACCCAGACTTGGCAACCCTACCAGAAGTGTGGTAATCCAGCCACACGCACCTTTCCCTTCTTATTCTGTTTACCTTGTTTGTGGTCAAATGATTTCCAGGGCTTTTTTTGGAGCGGGAACTCCTTTGCATGTTAGGCCACACACCCCTAATGTAGCCAATCCTAATGAGTGTCTGCAGTTGGGTGTGGCCTATTATGCTAATGAGTTCCTGCTGGGCGTGGCCAACTCAGGAGCCAGCCGGAACTCCGTTCCTGTGCGTTCCTGCCCAAAAATAGCCCTGTCCACTGCTCAGCTTTCCTTCCACTCCTCATCCATCCTGTGTCCTTCATCCATGGGCACAACCTGCCACCCGATGACAACTCCTCATGCTTCCGTCTTCTTTCCCGTCTCCACATCCCTTTCCCCACCTTGTCCCCACCCCCGTTGGCCCTTTGTGCACCGAGAGCTTGCTCCGGAGAATCCGAGGAGTCAAGTTTTAAGGACTGACTTCGCAGTTGCCTGCATTCCCCCTGCACTGGTTTATTCCCCTCCAGTTTATTTATCAGTGGCCCCGTTCACACGCGGAAGTAGCTGCGGGAGAGCCACGGGTGGTGGGTGGATTATTCGAGCGCGATCACACCGCCACATCTGGCAAGTGGAGCGCACCCGCGGCCAACCCGTGGCTTCCCGCGGAAAACCCGGAGTTAAAAACTACCTGCTTCGAAGTACTATCTTCCAGTAAATGCATGGCGCGGGCAGGCGTCTGATTGGAGACGTGCTGGTAGCCCGTCGCATCCAGCAGCCGTCCGCGCCGGGCGCATGCGCACAAATGCAGTCCTGCTGTGTTGCCTCGCTGGTCTGATCGGCTGCTGACGGCCAGAGGGAGCCGCGGGGGAACGTGAGATCATGCTACTGTGCTTGTTTTTTCTCCACAGCTAAAAGTCTTCGTTCCCCTGCGGATTATCCGGCCCGTCTGACCAGGGCCAGTGTATCCTGTATGCATTCTGCATCTACAAGCAAACCCCACATTTTTCAAGTTAACTGGCTGCCAACCCCTCCCTCCCTCCCTCCCTCCTTCCCTCTGTGATTCTACAAAAAGAAATGGGAGGGAGGGGGGAATCCAGGCCCACACATGCAAGACTGACACATTTGGGACCAAAGAATCCCCTAGTCTTTTACAGGGGTCATTTCGTAGAAAAAGAGGTGCAGGAGCTCATTAGCATAACTCATTAGCATAACTTATTTGCATATGCCACACACCCTGACATCACCGGAAGTGTGTCAGAAGGCGACACCCACCGCTCAGGTTCCACTGGACTGTTTTGGATTGCTAGCTGGGGGGAGGAACATGCAGATCTGCCCTCACAGAGGAGGGAGAGCTTGTGCCTGAATAAACCTTGGCCTTAAAGGTGCCACTGGACTGTTTTGGGTTGCTAGCTATCTGGGGGGAGGAACGTGCAGATCTGCCCTCACAGAGAAGGGAGAACTTGTACCTGAAGGCAGGCTGGGGGGGGGGGCTCCGGAACTTATCTGGCTGCTTCTTGCTCCTCGTGTCCCAACTGAGGGCTGCTGGGAGCAGGGGGTGGGGCTTGTTTCATGGGCCCACCCCCTGGGTTCCTTACTGCCGGAGCTCCACTCCTGGGTGCTCCCGCGGGAAATGACCCCTGGTCTTTTATATCTACTGCTTCCTTCTTTTGCTCTCTCTGGCTTTTTAAACGTCTGCCTGAGCGGGAGGACACATCCTCTTTTGTCTTTGGAGAAGGAGGGAAAGAAAACAGAATGGGGAGGGTGTGTCAACATAAAGAGAGAGAGGCAGAGACAGGGGTGGGCAGTGAGCGGCACTTAAATACCCACAGAAACTATTCTAATTTAGAAAGGATTCGCGATTCGAAAGTGGATGAGAACAAAGAATCGCAGCAAAAGGAGTTTTGGTAACTGCGGGGCAACGGTGTGCTGGAAGCGGTCTGAATGCAGATTCCTGTACTTTTTAAACGTCTGCCTGAGCGGGAGGACACATCCTCTTTTGTCTTTGGAGAAGGAGGGAAAGAAAACAGAATGGGGAGGGTGTGTCAACATAAAGAGAGAGAGGCAGAGACAGGGGTGGGCAGTGAGCGGCACTTAAATACCCACAGAAACTATTCTAATTTAGAAAGGATTCGCGATTCGAAAGTGGATGAGAACAAAGAATCGCAGCAAAAGGAGTTTTGGTAACTGCGGGGCAACGGTGTGCTGGAAGCGGTCTGAATGCAGATTCCTGTAAAACAAATGCAGGAACAAGAGAAAGCCCCCCCCAAAAAATGGAAGTAAAAGTGGGAGGGAATGCAGAACGGGAAGAATAGGATGCGCTCAGAAACGGAGGCAAAATACGGTTGCAGAAAGGGCCGTCGTTTCTTTTTCCATCTCTGCCTTCTAATCTTCCTCCTCATCTGCCTTTGTCCTGGTCTTGCCCCCGCCATTGTTCTGCCATCTCTTCCCTCCAGCTCCACCTCTGTTCCTCCTCCCCTCAATCCCTCGCTCGGTAACACCGTTTCTCTCCCCTTAATTCCCTGCCTCCCCTTTTTCTCTTTCTTCTTGAACAGGCCTCTCCGCTTCAGCCTCGTTGGTCTCCCTGGCGTGGACTCTGGCTTCTTACCAGAAGGTGCTGCGGGATTCCCGGGAAGACAAGCTCCCGATGTCCTACAAGGGGGCCGTGGTGCAGATCCTCTGGCACCTCTTCACGATCGCCGCCCGAGCCATCGCCTTCGCCCTCTTCGCCTCCGTGTTCCAGCTCTACTTCGGCATCTTCATCGTCACCCACTGGTGCATCATGACCTTCTGGATCATCCAAGGTGAGACGGATTTCTGCATGTCCAAGTGGGAGGAGATCATCTACAACATGGTGGTCGGCATCATCTACATCTTCTGCTGGTTCAACGTCAAGGAAGGCCGCAGCCGGTGCCGCATGTGCATCTATTACGTCATCACCCTGTCGGAGAACGCCGCCCTCACGGGGCTCTGGTACTGGCAGCGGGACAAACGCGGGTTCCCCGAATCCAACGCCTTAATCATTGTCTGCGTGGTCACCTCCAGCTTCGCCTTAGGGGTTTTCTTCATGTTCATCTACTACTGCCTCTTGCACCCCAACGGAACCATTTTCAGGCCCCAGGACTCAAGCTGCATTTGCAGCGAGGAACGCACGGCCGTCCCCTGTGCCGTGGGGGGCCCCGTGGATGTCATCACCAGCCCGCCGCGCTCTTTACCGAGGACTACAGGGGCCGAGAGGGAGGGGGTGCCTGGAGACCGAGACAGCTGTGTGCCAGTCTTTCAGGTCAGGCCCAGCGTGCCCCCGACCCCCATTGCCCGTGCCCCGCGGACAGAGGGTCCCGTCATTCGCATTGACTTGCCTCGGAAGAAGTATCCTGCCTGGGACGCCCATTTCATTGACAGGCGCCTCCGTAAGACTATCCTGGCACTGGAGTACACCTCTCCGGCGACGCCACGCCTGCAGTACCGCAGCATAGGGGCATCTCAAGAGCTACTGGAATACGAGACCACGGTGTAACGTGGCCAGGAGCTGTGGAGCCCCTGAGTGTGGGCTTCAGGGGCCCTTCCTGAGCCGGGAGGGTTGTTCGGGGCTCTCTGGGCCGTCTTGTGTCGTCTCCAGGGTGAGGTGCTAAAGGCCCGGAGAGCAGCAGGGGCCTCCCATCTCGTGTTAGCAAGTTTGGTTCGCCCTTCCTCCTTCCCGCAGCGCTGAGAACTCCCTCCCTCTGTTGCGCTGGGCCCCTCTTGTACGTGTGAGTGTGCGTGCGTGCGTGGGGACAACTAGCCAGGCCAACTGGTGCTATTTTCCCTCTACAAGCTCACCGTACAGTCTATGCTGAGCTAAAGTTCCCCACCACCACCGCCTCCCCCTCGGGCTGGCCGTGCCGTTCTCTCCTTCTGCCCCCGGAATCCGCATCGTCGACAGGCCCTAAAAAAGGGGACACCCCCTGCCCCGTCCTCCTCCAGATGAAAAGGAGGCCGGGTCCTCTCCTGAAATACCTCACCTGTTACCTGAGCCCAGATAGTCCAGGCCACTGAAAACCACAGATTCTGTTACCTCCGGTCACCGGGGGAAAGGGCTGATAAGACGGGGGGGGGGTAGGGAAGTTACAGAATCTATGTGTGGCAGACTGCGGCATTCGTTGCAGTATCACGTGGTCCCCGGGGGAGCGGCTGTAAGACAAGAAATTAACCTCCATTTGCTGTGTCGCACGTGCCAGTCTCTGTGAGGTCTGGGGTCAGAGGTCTTGGGCACAGACCGAGGGCTACGGGGGCCGGTGGAACACGCAGCTACCGGTTTTCCAAACTGAAGAAAGTGGCTCACGTCTTAGAGCTCTGCTTGGCCAAGTCCGAAGACTTCCTCTGGCCCAAGCGGCCCCTTCTGGGCCCCCTTCGTCGTAGGAAGCCATTTTACGTCCGAGGAAGGCTTCAGACTTGGCTGAATCAGAGAACGCGAGCCCACATTTAGGATTCTCAGAGAGTCCGGGCCATCCCATTCTTCCACCCAACACTGGCTATCATTTCCTGGATTAAAAATGGCTCTGGAGAAGGGGCCTCGAGTCGGGTTGCCAACCACAGGGTGAGGACTGGAGGCTCTCCCGGAATTACAAGTGATCCCTGGACCAATGCTCCCTCTAAGCTGCGGGGTCTTGTGAGCAAAAATTCTACTTTGTGAGCTCCTGGCATTCAAGTTGTGACCGAGAGATTTGGCTGCTGCATAAATTAGTTCGCTCTGGAGCCCTCCTTCCTGAGCTAAGATACAAATGTGTGAGCCGGAAGCTAAAAAACTGTGAGCTAGCTCACACTAACTCAGCTTAGAGGGAACAGTGCCCTGGACTACAGAGGCGAGTTCCGGTTTTGGAGCGGCGGTTTTGGAGGGCGGACTCTAGGGAGGGTAGACTCCCCTCCAACGCTCCCTCTAAGCCGTGGAGTCTGGTGAGCTTTGTGAGCTCCTGGCATTAAAGCTGTGAGCGAGCGATTTGGCTGCTGCATCAATCAGTTTGCTCTGGAGCCCTCCTCCCTGAGCTAAGACAGAAATGTGTGCGCCGGAGGCTAAAAAAACTGTGAGCTGGCTCACACTGACTCGGCTTAGAGGGAACACTGCTCCCCTCCCTTCCCCAAACTCCGCCTTTTCCAGACTCAGCCCCAAATCTCCAGGAATCTCCCAAGCAGTGTTCCCTCTAAGCTGAGTGAGTGTGAGACAGCTCACAGTTTTTTAGCCTCCGGCTCACATATTTTTGTCTTCACTCAGGAAGGAGGGCTCCAGAGCAAACTGATTCATACAGCAGCCAAATCGCTCGCTCACAACTTGAATGCCAGTAGCTCACAAAGTAGAATTTTTGCTCACAAGACTCCACAGCTTAGAGGGAACATTGCTGGGTGTTGGCAACCCGGGCACCGAGACTTCGCTATGCAGTACTACATGGGACAACGCGGGCACGTCGAGAACAAATCTGGGCTAACCGATGGTGCCCGTGTCTCTCAGAGGGGCGGGGAGAGAGAACTGGTCGTTTGCATATATCCATTTATTTAAATGTATGTAGATGTGAAATTGACACGGAGGGCTTCCAGAACGAACCGAGTTCATCCTAAGCCCCAGCAGTGCAAAGGGTGTCATTTGGATGCCCATCCAAGAGGTGGGGTGGAAGGGTATGGCTACGCTGTCATGGGCCCCCCCCCCCCCCCCGAATCCTGGGAATTGTTGTTTGTGTGCTGAGGAGAGAGGCCTAGGTTCCCTCGCAGAGCTATGGTTCTCAGGTTTCCAGGGGGGGGAGAGACTGGTCGAATTTGAATTTGCATTTTTAAATCAGTTTCGTGCTGCTGCGACGCCGTCTTTCTCGATGCTTGTCTGAACGTTGCTTGGAGAGGATTCATTTAAAGCAGTGCGGAGGCGCAGCGATAGCGGAGCCGCCACGAGAGGGCGATAAGCAGGGCTATTTTGGGGCAGGAACGGAGTTCCGGCTGGCTCCCAAGTGGGCCACGCCCAGCAGGAGATCATTAGCATAATAGGCCACACCCAACAGCAGGAACTCATTCGGATTGGCTACAATTAGGGGTGTGTGGCCTAACATGCAAAGGAGTTCCTGCTACAAAAAAGGCCCTGGGTTTGGACAACAAACAAGGTAAACAGAATAAGAAGCAAAAGGTGGGTGTGGCTGGATGACCACACTTATGGTAACATGGGGGTGCGGCCTAATGTGCTAATGAGCTGTGCTGTCAGGGGTGTGGCCCAATAGGCTAATGAGTTCCTGATGTTGGGTGTGGCCTGTTATGCTAATGAGTTCCTGCTGGGCTTTTTCTACAAAAAGAGCCCTGGGATAAGCCCACACAGACATGCAACAGTATGCTAGCACTGTCGAGGTGTGAAAACGACACCAAATGTAGACAGCTTTTTTGAAGACGGAGTCAGAAGGCCGGGACAACCGGCGGGAAAGACAAATGCAGATTCGACCGGTGACTGTTAAAACAGTTCAGGGGCTGCCTGCGGCATACACGTCCCTTAAGAACGTGCTGAGACTGTTCTTGCGGGAGGAAAGCAGCTCATCAGGTTAACTGCCGGCCGGGAAAGCCCTTCCCCGCCACCAGGTTTGGCTGCTCTCCTCCGCAGGAAAAAGGCAATTATAGCAGAGCCTTGAGAGAGATGGCCTCGAATGGGGATGGGAGGGAGGGGGTTGTTTCCGTTGCAAGGCGCCGTCAATGCACAGGGCGCATCACAGAGTAACATGGACAGACACAAGACGATTTCCTGTCCCCCCGGCAGTTTACAGTCTGATCAGCCATAGGGGAGAGAGGTCACGTTTGCAGGGGAAGGCTGCGGACAAACGGGAGGTCTGCATTTTGGGGTGGAGGATGCGAAGGGGGAGGTCAGCGTGTGTTTTTTAAGGTGCAGCATGAGTCCGATTGGCCACGTCGGCTGTCCGTTAACCCCAAGAACAAAACAAACACGGTGCAGGGCAGGTGGTGCCTCTTATTTGACTGACATTCCAAATGCTGGAGGCAGAACTCTTGAGTTACAGGGCAATCTTCTTCAGGCGTAGGCGTGTGTGTGCGTGTAAAGCTCCGCCAAGTCACAGTTGACGTAGGGCAACCCTTTAGGGTTTCCAAGGCAAGAGGCATACGGATAAACATCTGGAGCAGAGGTCCCTCGGTGGCTATTAGCCAGAAGGTATAGATGGAACACTCTGTCTGGGGCAAGGGATGCTCTGTCTTCTTGGTGCTCGGGGGGCAAGAGTGGGAGGGCTTCTGGAGTTCTGGCCTCGCTGGTGGACCTCCTGACGGCACCTGGGTTTTGGCCACTGCGTGACACAGAGTGTTGGACTGGATGGGCCATTGGCCTGATCCAACAGGGCTTCTCTTATCTTCTTATACGGAGCAGAGGTCCGTCAGTGGCTATTAACCACAAGGTCTAGACGGAACACGCTGTCTGGGGCAGCGATGCTCTCTATTCTCGGTGCTTGAGGGGGCAACAGTGGGAGGGCTTCTGGAGTCCTGGCCCCACTGGTGGACCTCCTGATGGCCCCTGGTTTTTGGCTGCTGTGTGACACAGAGTTTTGGACTTGATGGGCCATTGACCTGATCCAACAGGGCTTATCTTCTTATACAGAGCAGAGGTCCGTCGGTGGCTATTAACCACATGGTCTAGACGGAACACTCTGTCTGGTGCAGTGATGCTCTGTCTTCTTGGTGCTTGTGGGGGGCAACAGTGGGAGGGCTTCTGGAGTTCTGGCCCCACTGGTGGACCTCCTGATGGCTCCTGGGATTTCTGGCCACTGTGTGACACAGAGTGTTGGATTGGATGGGCCATTGGCCTGATCCAACATGGCCTCTCTGATGCTCTTATGTTCTTAAAGGTGGTTTGCCATCGCCCGCCTTTGCGTAGCGACCCTAGAATTCCTCGGCGGTCTCCCATCCAAGTACTAACCAGGGCCGACCCTGCTTAGCTTCTGAGATCCGACAAGATCAGGTTAGCCTGGGCCATCCAGGTCAGATATTCAAAGCAAAGCAAAAAGAAAAGAAAGAAAGTTAAGGGATTTTAACAGGCCCAAACTGCCGTTAATCCACTGAAGCTGAATGTAGGAAAGATTTTTTTTTAAGTGCAGAAAAAAAAAAAAAAAACCCCCCCAAAAAGTCACAACAGGAGCTGAGCAAAAAGAAAAGAAAGAAAGTTAAGGGATTTTAACAGGCCCAAACTGCCGTTAATCCACTGAAGCTGAATGTAGGAAAGATTTTTTTTTAAGTGCAAAAAAAAAAAAAAAACCCACCCAGAAAGTCTCAACAGGAGCTGACTTCCTTGGGCTACAAATCAACTGACTTTTCTGGGGAGTCGCAAGTCCATGGAAGTCGCAAGTCCGTGCAGAACGAGGTGGCAAAATGCATCACCATATCCGTTTTTCTCCCTTCACAAGTCATTAAAGAGGAGGGGGGCTCTCTCCTCGGGGCCATGGTCCAATGATGGTTTTGCTCTTGGGGGGGGGGGGGCAACGGACAGCGCACCTAGGATACCG
>NW_015175978.1:140202-160956 GCF_001447785.1 Gekko japonicus
AAGGTCCCAGGCTCAAGCCGCTGTATCTCCAGGAATTTCAGAACTCAGAGTTGGCAACCCTGCTATCTGTTCTGGCTGGGCGGGGGCTCTCCAGGTCTCTAACAGAGATCTTTCCTGTATCCTTTTCAGTGGGAAATACTAAGAGCAATGCTCCCTCGTAGCTGTGGAGTCTTGTGAGCAAAAATCCCATTTTGTAAGCTCCTGGCACTGAAGCTACGAGCGAGCGATTTGGCTGCTGCCTAAATCAGTTTGCTCCGGAGCCCTCCGTCCTGAGCTGAGACAAAAACCTGTGAGCCGGAGCCTAAAAAACTGTGAGCCAGCTCACACTCACCCATCTTAGGGGAAACGTTGACGAAGAGTGCAGCCTACGGCTGAGAGAAGGCTTCTCCCCCATGGAGAGAAGGGGGAAATCTTTTAGGGGACCCTGATATTCCGGCTCACTGGCACGACCCCGAAGCTGGCTGTTGTAGACGTCCGCAGAATTCAGCCAGCCCACGCCAGAGGAGAGAGACCGAGAAGGTGCACAGGGCCAGTTAAGTCAGAGAGGCCAGCTGCCCACTGAGGGTAAATGACAGCCACATTGTGACGTTGTGCTCTGATGGGCTGGGAAATGAAGCCCTCACAGGGCAAAGCCCTGGCCAAGCAATGGCTATGGGGAAAGGCTGGAGGAGGAGTCCCCAACACAGTGCCCCCACGGACACATTTTCTGGCCCTAGAATTGCCCGGGTGGGGCTTTTGCAGAGCAAGGCTTCAAATCAACTAACGGAGACTTGACTGTCTCTGCAGGTTTTAAAAAGCGTGGCACGGACAGCATCACAACACGACCATCGTCACTGTGTGATCGGAGGGCAGCCATTTTGCAGCCGCCCCCGCCCCCTGCGGCAGCCATTTTTGTGGGGGCCATTTTGTGGCTGTGACACAAAAGAGAGAGAGAGACAGTTTGGTATAGTGGTTAAGTGCGTGGACTCCAATCTGGGAGAACCGGGTTTGATTCCCCACTCCTCCACTTGCAGCTGCTGGGTGACCTTGGGTAAGCCATAGTTCTATCAGAGCTGTTCTCGCAAGGACAGTTCTGGAAAGAGCTCTCCCAGCCCCACCTACCTCACAGGGTGTTTGTTGTGGGGAGGGGAAGGGAAAGGAGTTTGTAAGCCGCTCTGAGACACCTTTGGGTAGTGAAGGGCAGGGTATAAATCCAATCTCCTCCTCCTCCTCCTCCTCCTCTTCTTCTCTGCCAGTGAGCGGACTATAACCTGGGAGGAACCGGATTTGATTCCCCACTCCTCCACATGTACCTGCTGGGGTGACCTTGGGTCAGTCACAAGTTCTCTCAGAGCTGTTCTCTCAAGGGCAGTTCTTGGGACAGCTCTCTCAGCCCCACCTACCTCACAGGGTGTCTGTTGTGGGGAGGGGAAGGGAAAGGAGTTTGTAAGCCGCTCTACCTTTGGGTAGTGAAGGACGGAGTATAAATCCAGTCTCTTCTTCTTCTTCTTAGTAATTTCTCTCAGAGCTGTTCTCTCAAGAGCAGTCCTCGAAAGAGCCCTCTCAGCCCCGCCTACCTCACAGGGTGTCTGTTGTGGAGAGGGGAAGGGAAAGGAGCTACCTTTCATTAACAGACCAGCTGAGAGTCCTTTTCCTCTGCTTCAGGGGGTAGGCAGGTTGGTCTGCAGAAGGAGAGCAAAATTTGAGTCCAGTAGCACCTAAGAGACCAATAAGATCTTCCTCTGTTGCCAGTTTGGTGTAGTGGATAAGTGCGCAGACTCTAATCTGGGAGAACCGGTTTTGATTCCCCACTCCTCCACTCGCACCTGCTGGATGACCTTGGGCAAGCCAAAGTTCTGATAAGAGCTGTTCTTTAAAAAGAGCAGTTTCTGTCAAGAGCTCTCTCAGCTCCACCTACCTCCCAGGGTGTCTGTTGTGGGGAGGGGAAGGGAAAGGAGTTTGTAAGCCGCTCTGAGACTCCTCTGGGTAGTGAAGGGCGGGGGTATAAATCCCATCTCCTCCTCCTCCACCACCCTGGGTCGAAAAGATTGGGGACCCCTGGGCGAGAGCATCTGCCTCTCTCTGTTTTAGTCAGCCGTGCTGGGGGCAGAGGGCGTGAAGATGGCGCGTTCCGTCTTGTGCCAGCATTCGGGGCCAAGGAGGGAGAGTGGGACATTGCACTGTTCTCTCCAAGCTGAGTGAGTGTGAGCTAGCTCACAGTTTTTCAGCCTCCAGCTCATGCACTTCGGCCTCCGCTCAGGGAGGAGGGCTCCAGGTCAAACGAATCTATGCAGCAGCCAAAATCGCTCGCTCACAACTTCAACGCCAGGAGCTCCCAAAGTAGGATTTTGGCTCCCAAGACTCCGCAGCTTAGAGGGAGCCTTGGTGCCGGGGCTGGTTAATACGGAGAACAAGAAAAACTGTGAGAAAGGGACGCTTAATATATGCCTTTAAAGAATCATAGAAAAGTGAACAAAAATAATATATCTAATCATAGAAAAATATATATTGACGGTGATCTCCGGAATGTCTTGCCGTTTCGAAGGAAGATCTTCTTCTGAACAAAGATGTGGGACAAAAACTGTCTCTCAATAGTTCATATCCTCTGGTGACGTCTCACAATTATCAAAGAAGATTTTATGTATAGAAAACTCACCAATAATCATAGCAATCATCTTAGCCCATGGCAGGTTCTACTATACATAATATATACAAGGGGGACCAGCAATTCAAAGTAGTACAACAATAATAATAAGAAATTGCTGTAAGGTTCACAAATCACAATGAATAGACAATAACAACTTGTACAAAAATGATGCTTGATGATGTTTATAATTTCTATGTTTTCAGAACACAGGACGTCAAATACGGAAGGTGAGCGATACGAACATCTCGAGTGGTTGTTCGTTTCGAGACAACTCTTTTTCAACCAAAATTCAGTTCTCTGGTTGTCTTATTGTGTTTAGCTGTGATATCAATCTTATCCAACATCCGTTTCAAAAGCACATGGGCTAACAAGTTTTAACAGCACAAAGGCTAACAAATTTTAAATTCGGACATTACAGCTGTTATGATTATTGGTGTCTATTGAGAGACCGTTTTTGTCCCACATCTTTGTTCAGAAGAAGATCTTCCTTCTTTAAAGACATATATTAAGCGTCACTTTCTCACAGTTTTTCTTCCGGGGAGGCAGGGAGGGCATGGCCGTCGCCTCCCGGGCCAGCGCCACTGGCAGCCAAACCCCAGTGGCATTGCCCTGGCTGCCAAATCTGCCGGACCAGGAGGCGATGGGGGGGGGTCTCTTGTTTAGGATAACAGAACAGCTTGTACCAGCCCTGGGTGACGCTGCTTGGTCAATGAGGAAAGAGTAGCAGATGTCCGGGGGGGGGGAGGATCTTGGCTGCCAGGAAAGGGCCAGCTATCTTGGCGCAGGGTAGAGCACGGGTGGCACCGGGGAAAGGGTTTTGGCAGCCGAGGGGGCGAAAGAGGAGCTGGCTGGCACAGAGTGCTTTGAGACTGGCAAGCAACGCCCCCTCTAAGCCATGGAGTCCTGTGAGCAAAAAGTCTACTTGGTGAGCCACTGGTATTGAGGCTGTGAACGAGCCGTTTGGCTGCTGCATCGATTCGTTTGCTCTGGAGCCACACCCTTCCTGAGCCAAGACAAAAATGTGTGAGCTGGAGGCTAAAAAAAATTATGAGCTTGCTCACACTAACTCAGCTTAGAGGGAACGCAGAAGAAGAGGAGGAGGAGGAAATTGGATTCATACCCCTTCACTACCCGAAGGTGTCTCAGAGCGGCTTACAGACTCCTTTCCCTTCCCCTCCCCACAACAGACACCCTGTGAGGTAAGCGGGGCTGAGAGAGCTCTTGACAGAAACGGCTCTTTTTCAAGGACAGCTCTTATCAGAACTACGGCTTGCCCAAGGTCATCCAGCAGGTGCGAGTGGAGGAGTGAGGAATCAAACCTGGTTCTCCCAGACTAGAGTCCGCACATTTAAGAAGAAGAAGAAGAAGAGATTGGATTTATACCCCTTGCCCTTCACTACCCAAAGGTGTCTCAGAGCGGCTCACAAACTCCTTTCCCTTCCCCTCCCCACAACAGACACCCTGTGAGGTAAGCGGGGCTGAGAGAGCTCTTGACAGAAACGGCTCTTTTTCAAGGACAGCTCTTATCAGAACTACGGCTTGCCCAAGGTCATCCAGCAGCTGCGAGTGGAGGAGTGGGGGATCAAACCCGGTTCTCTCAGATTAGAGTCTGCGAACTTAGCCACTACACCGAACTGGTTGGGGCTCCTGCCCCTCTGCTGGGTGGGGAGCTTGCCTCCGCTCTCTCTCCCGTGTCTCTTAACTGGGACAGCAAACAGTTCTCCACTTTGCCCTCAAGGGGTCGGAGGATCCGACCTGAACCACGACGGTGCAGGCTCAGATCTTCGGAACAGCCACGTTTCTGCAACAGGGGCTTGCATTCTGCAAGCTGGAGAAACGGCAGACCTTTGCGTTTTGTGTATCGATTCCGAGTTCTGAAGCCCGTCTCTTTGCCGGCGCGGCCCCTCTTGAGAATTCAAGCTCATGGCCACCATCAGGACTGGAGTCTTGGCTTGGTAAGCTAGCGCCGAAGGGCCAGTCCTGCATTCTGCAACCGGGTGAAATCACGTCCTTTGGCTTCTTTGCATTTTGTGTGATTCCGAGTTCTGAAACACGACGCGGGCTTGGCCCTTCTGGAATTGCACATTTCTCATGGCTGCTGTGAGGGCTAGAGTCTTCCCTTGGAAAGCTGACGTTCCGGGGCCAGTCCTGACTTCTGTATTTAGGTGGCACAGAGACAGAAGGCTCATGGTACTGTCTTTAGGAGTGTGAGGCAGCAGAGGTGTGGCGTACCAGCTGCTTGCAGGATGCATTGTCCACACCGTTGTTTGTAGGTTCCGAGGAATAATAGAGAGACATTCATTCACACATTCTTTGGAGCATTGGCTCGTGAACGCTTATACCCCCCAAGAGCCATTTTGGTGTTGCGGTTAAGTGCGCGGACTCTAATCTGGGAGAAGCGGGTTTGATTCCCCATTCCTCCACTTGCAGCTGCTGGGTGACCTTGGATCAGTCACAAGTTCTGATAAGAGCTGTTCTTGAAAAAGAGCAGTTTCTGTCAGAGCTCTCTCAGCCCCACCCACCTCGCAGGGTGTCTGTTGTGGGGAGGGGAAGGGAAAGGAGTTTGTCAGCCGCTCTGAGACTCCTTGGGGTAGTGAAGGGCGGGGTATAAATCCAATCTCCTCTTCTTCTTCTACCTCACAGGGCATCTGTTGTGGGGAGGGGAAGGGAAAGGAGTTTGTAAGTTGCTCTTCCTTGGGGTAGTGAAGGGCGGGGTATAAATCCAATCTCTTCTTCTTCTTCTTCTACCTCACAGGGCGTCTGTTGTGGGGAGGGGAAGGGAAAGGGGTTTGTAAGCCGCTCTGAGACACCTTTGGGTAGTGAAGGGCGGGGTATAAATCCAAACTCTTCTTCTTCTTCTTCCGCACACCCCCAAATCCAACAGGAACACTCACTCCCAGAAGCGCGTACCGTCTAAAATGCTACTGCAGACCAATACTGTCACCGTATGAAACTCACCAGGCAGGTGATACCACATACACCTGTCAGGTGTCAGGAACGGACTAGACCCGTTGGCCATTTCCGAGGATCAAGCAAGGCCCACGAGGTGCTTCTGTCTTTCTCTTTCACCCACAAGGGCTTAGTTGCTAGAAAACTCTCAGAGAAATGGATGCTGTTTGTCTAAGGAACCGCTGAGGAGATTTTGAATTTTCTGTCCGTATTGTGACGGACTAGTTTTAAGCATCTTTCTGCTGAGACCTTCTGGAAGTACGTGGCTTAGACCCAAGAGAGTCTGGCTTTTCTTCCCTCCTGTGCCTCCATCTGTATTCACTCTCTCTCTCTCTCTCTCTCTCTCTTTCACAAAAAGTGTATTCCCATGAAACGGTCACTCTCCAACCAGCTTGCAATTCTTCAGATTCTTGGGGGGGACACGCAGCGGTTGATTCATTCCAGCACGTCTTGCCATTCTTAGGAGTCGCTCTCAGAATTACGGCCATGTGGAAACTGGGTCACAGGCGTAGGCTTAGGTGATGGCATTCATTTTGGCCATGTAACTTGCTGGGCCGCAGGGACAATTCCTCCCCACCCCAATCCTCCATCGAACCCTGACAGTTGCCCGCATTCTCTATTTTCATCTCTGAAACCGTCTCCTTTCTTGGAGCGGCCCCCTTTATCCCGGGGGATGAGTAGGACCTTTGGGTTTGGATTTCGGTGCAGAGCAGACAAAAGGAAATACAACTTCTACACAGGGAGTGATTAAAGTGTGGGATTTGCTGCCACGGGGTATAGTGATGGCCGCAGGAGTAAACAGCGTGAAAAAGGACTCAGGTAGATTAATGGAGGAGAAGTCTATCAATGGCGACTAGCTATGGTGGCTGAGGGCAAGCTTCACATTAATAGGCTGTGAATCCCAGTGCCAGGAGGCACCATCAGGGGAAGACCTCGGCCTCTGTGCCCTGTTGCTGGCCCTCCAGAGGAACTGCTTGGCCTCTGTGTGAGACAGGAGGCTGGACTAGATGAACCCCTCGCCTGATCCAGCAGACACTCTTCTTATGCTCTTATGAGGGCCTCGGCCTCTGTATCCTGTTGGGCCTCCAGAGGAACAGGTTGGCCACTGTGTGAGACAGGATGCTGGACTAGATGGACCCTCACTGGTCTGATCCAGCAGGGCTCTTCTGATATTCTTATGAAGGCCTCAGCCTCTATGCCCTGTTGGACCTCCAGAGGAACAGGTTGGCCACTGTGTGAGGCAGGATGCTGGACTAGATGGACCCTCACTGGTCTGATCCAGCAGGGCTCTTCTGGTGTTCTTAGGAAAGCCTCGGTCTCTATGCCCTGTTGTTGGTCCTCCAGGGGAACTGGTTGGCCCCTGTGTGAGACAGGATGCTGGACTGGATGGACCCTCACTGGTCTGATCCAGCAGGGCTCTTCTGATGTTCTTATGAGGGCCTCGGCCTCTATGCCCTGTTGGACCTCCAGAGGAACAGGTTGGCCACTGTGTGAGGCAGGATGCTGGACTAGATGGACCCTCACTGGTCTGACCCAGCAGGGCTCTTCTTATGTTCTTATGAAGGCCTCGGCCTCTCTGCCCTGTTGGACCTCCAGAGAAACAGGTTGGCCCCTGTGTGAGACAGGAGGCTGGACTAGATGGAAGCCCCTGGTCTGATCCAGCAGGGCTCTTCTTTTGTTCTTATGTTGGGGAAGAGATTTTGATGAGTACAGTTTCAATGGCATGCAGCAGGCTAAACCTGGGTTGCGGAAGGCCTAGGGTGGAACCGGTGGAGAGAAAGTCCATAGGTGTCAGCTGCACACTCCAGGCGTCTAGAGGCGAGAGGCTGAAAAGACCAGACAGCGGACGGTGCGGGATGGGTCGAGGGGAAGCTTTCTGAGAATGGGAGAGTGGGACTGACGTGTCTGGAAAGAGCCAGAGGTGAGGGACAGGGGGTTGACGTGGCAGAGAGGGGGGAAGAGGGGCTGGGGAGATGTTCCACGGGGAGAGGACCACAGGTGACACGTGGACATGAGTCATATCCTTATTTATCCAGTTCATTTATACCGCACCTTTCTCCTCGACGGGGACCCAGAGTGGCTTCCATCATTCTCCTTTCCTCCAGCCTGTCCTCACAACAGCCCTGTGAGGTAGGTTAGGCTGAGAGAGCGCGACTGGCCCACAGTCACCCAGCGAGCTTCCATGGCACAGACAGGGATTCGAACCCAGGTCTCCTAGATACCAGTCCAACACTCCTAACCAGTGTTCCCTCCGAGCTGAGTTAGTGTGAGCCGGTTCACAGTGTTTTAGCCTCCGGCTCACACATTTTTGTCTTAGCTCAGGAAGGAGGGCTCCAGAGCAAACTGATTTCTGCAGCAGCCAAATCGCTCGATCAGAACTTTAAGGCCAGCAGCTCACAAAGCAGGATTTTTGCTCACAAGACTCCACAGCTTAGAGGGAGCACTGCTACGCCGCACTGGCTTGTCATTCAGCACACGGACAGGGGTTTTTTTGCACACTAGGTGAGGATACCTTCTGCCCCCCCCCCATGCGCCTCCCACGCATTTTAGGAAGAATGAACAACACAAAATCTGAAAGGTTGTGAGGTCGGTGGGGCTGAGAGAGCTCTTTCGAGGACTGCCCTTGAGAGAACAGCTCTGAGAGAACTTGTGACTGAGCCAAGGCCACGCCAGCAGCTGCATGTGGAGGAGGAGTGGGGGAATCCAACCCGGGTCACCCAGATTAGAGTCTGCACTCTTAACCACTAATTCCTGGGCGTGGGGAGGCCGGTGGCTCCTGCTCCTCCAAGAGGAGGACAGCTGCGCTTCTGAGTGCACTGAAAGACCCGGCGGCGCGCAGCAGTCACCCACCCGGTCAAGAAAGTTGCAGGGCTTTTGGGGGGGGGGGCTGGGTGCCAGTTTGGCACCACTAAGAGCCAGCGCGCTCTAGGCGAGTGCCTAGTTCGCCTAGTGAGCGAGCCGGCCCTGCACACGGAAGCCCAGTTTTGTGGCTCCCATGCAACACCGTAAGCAGGGTCTGCGTTGGCTCGCCGGTCCCATGAAGAGGCACGTGGCGCAAACAGGCAATTAGCAAAGCGTTCCCATTTTCCACAGCAGACTGGAACCCGTGCCGTCTGATTCCCACCTGATGGCCAGACGCAGATGGCAGCCGCGTCCCTGGCTTCAGCCAGAGCTTGGGAGAGAAAGGGAGGTTTCGGAAGGGAGCCGTGGCAGCCACGGGGCTGCAGGATTCGAGGATCCGTTTGGGAACCGGCCTCCCCATCTCCCTTTCGAGAGCGGAGCGGCAGAACCAGGCCCAGGCGGACAGCTGGGTCGTGACGCCGTCTCGTCCCGGGGCTTCCGCTGCCAGGGAAGTGGAGGCCGTGCAGGATTCGTCCTCTTGTGCCAGAAGGAAAGGCAGTCCCTTTTCAGCCTGGTTCTTCTGGCTTCTCTGGTTACCTCCCCAGAGCAGATGACACTTTCCGCGCGGCAGGGCCCTCCCGGCAGATGGCAATCAACGCCCCTCCGTCCGCCCAGCCGGCCACTGTGCCAGGGTGCCGGGCAGATTGGGGCCCCAGCTGCACCCCTCGCCTCCCGAGCACGGCTTTCTCCTCCAGGCACGAACGGCAGCATAGTCTGTTCAAGGGGCAGGACTTCTTTTCTTGTCAAGGCAGCTGCCCATCCTTACTGTAGGATCATTCCTGGGAATGTAAGGTTGAGCGCCTCTTCTGGCAAAGCTTGCCTGGAGGTGGGGGGTGGGGGGGCTGCACACCTCCCCAGATGCACGTCTCGTGGGCCTGGCGGTGTGCAATGATGTCATCCTTTCGGGGGCTGCAGCGTCCACAGTTCTCAAGTTCTCCACTAGACGTCGCCTTACTTCCCAATCCTTTCCAAGTAAAACGTCCGCCCTGCGGAAAGGCTTGGCCTCGCTTTTAAGGTCAAGGGTACCTTTATCATTTGGAAAAGAAAAGCCCCCGTTCTTTGGCTTGGCTGTTTCTGGACCCCACTGGGAGAGGAGGAGAGGAACCACGGATCAGTGGCAGAGTGCCTGCTTGGCACGCAGAAGGTCCCGGTTCCGGTTTAGAAGCCCTGATGCAGCAGAAGTAGGTTAGGGTTTAGGACGCTGGAGAGTCGTAGCTAAGGTTGCCAACTCAGAGTTGGGATCTAAGCTGTGGAGTCAAAAATTCTACTTTGTGTGCTAGAAGAAGAAGAAGAGGATTTATACCCCGCCCTTCACTACCCAAAGGTGTCTCAGAGCGGCTCACAAACTCCTTTCCCTTCCCCTCCCCACAACAGACACCCTGTGAGGCAGGTGGGGCTGAGAGAGCTCTGACAGAAACTGCTCTTTTTCAAGAACAGCTCTGAGTGAACTTGTGATTGACCCAAGGTCATCCAGCAGCTGCGAGTGGAGGAGTGGGGAATCAAACCCGGTTCTCCCAGATTAGAGTCCGCGCACTTAACCACGACACCAAACTGGCATTAAAGCTGTGAGTGGGTGATTTGGCTACTGCATAAATTAGTTTGCGCTGCTGGAGCCATCCTTCCTGAGCAGAGACAAAAACATGTGAGCCGGAGGCTAAGAAACTGTGAGCTAGCTCACACTAACTCAGCTGAGAGGGAACACTGGTTGGGATATTCCTGAGAGCCAGTTTGGTGCAGTGGTTAAGGCCACATGTTTAAATCATAAGTAATGTGCTTTTAAAATAATTAACCCGGCCACTGCCCTAGGAGCGATCAGGCTGCCAGCTCGCTGCCAGGGCAGTGCCAGGGTCAGTTATTTAAAACACAGAGAGCCAGTTTGGTGTCGTGGTTAAGTGCGCGGACTCTAATCCGGGAGACCCAGGTTTGATTCCCCCACTCCTCCACTCGCAGCTGCTGGGTGATCTTGGGCAAGCCGTAGTCCTGGCACAGCTGTCCTTGAAAAAGAGCCGTTCCTGTCAGAGCTCTCTCAGCCCCGCCTGCCTCACAGGGTGTCTGTTGTGGGGAGGGGGAGGGAAAGGAGTTTGTAAGCTGCTCTGAGACTCCGAGTGAAGGGCAGGGTATAAATCTAATCTCCTCCTCCTCCTCCTCCTCCTCTTCTTCTTCCTCCCTTATCTTGCCTCCGCTGGCCAGACCAATGAGAAGAACCACATGCCTTTGCTCGCTCATCCAGCCGCAGGGGTGGGAGGGCGTGGGAGGTGTCTCGGTGCTTTTGCTCCTGCTGGCTTTGCTGCACTCGCAGCTCCCGGGGGCGGGACATGGCTGGAGGGGGTTGGAGAAGGGGTTGCTCCCTCTAAGTTATGGAGTCCTGTGAGCAAAAATCCTACTGTGTGAGCTCCTGGCCTTGAAGTGGTGAGCGAGCCATTTGGCTGCTGTATCAATTCGTTTGCTCTGGAGCCGTCCCTTCCTGAGCGAGCCGGAAGCTAGAAAACCGTGAGCTAGCTCACACAGACTCAGCTTAGAGGGAACACCGATAGCCTCCCCCGAGTCTTCTGGAGTGTGCGAGTGAAACTTCTGTCGGAGATTGGGTGTATCTATTGTATTTTTTCACTGGAGAAGACCCTGATGCTGGGAAAGATTGAAGACGGGGACAGCAAAGGATGAGATGGTTAGACAGTGTCATAGATGCAACGGACATGAAATGGAGCCAACTTCAGAGGACGGCGGAAGACCGGGCGTGATCTGGTCCATGGGGTTGCGAAGAGTCGGACTCGACTGTGTGACTGAACAACAACAATTGTACTTTTAAAAAAAATTGTGACGCCACACCCCATTTCCCCCCAGCTGCCCCCCACACTGATTGGTGGGAGCACACAACCCACCCTCCTGCAAGATTTAAAGAGCCCCCCAGCTGATCTCGATCCCCCACCGGGAGGCCAGTGGAGAAAGAGGCAAGGGTTGCTAGCTGCAGGTTGCAAAATACCTGGAGATTTTAGGGGCAGAGCCGGAAGAGGGCGGAGTTTGGGGATGGGAGGGGCGTCAGTGGGCCACTGTGCCGTAGAGTCCACCTTCCAAAGCGACCATTTCCTCCAGGGGAACTGATCTCTGTTGCCTGGAGACCAGTTGTAACAGTGGGAGATCTCCAGCCATCACCTGGAGGTTGGCGACCCTACTTGTGTGGGGGCAAATTATTTGCGACTAACCTTGAGCAAACATGAGTCCGCCCACCGTTATTTCTTCTGCCGAAGGGACGATTTGGGCGGGGCTTTTTTTTTTTTTTTGGGACAAGCCCAGCAGGAACTCATTAGCATAACAGGCCACACACCCCCGACAGTGCAGCTCATTAGCATATTAGGCCACACCCCATGCCTTCCCTTGGCTTACCTAGGCAAGCCCGACCCTTGGACAGGCCGGGGGAGGCACGGGGAGGCATTTAAATGCCTCCCCGATTCTTCCAGGGCCCCTCCTGGCTCGGCCACTTTAGAGTCGCCGGGGAGGGGGTTGCTCTCCAGGCCTTCCCTCTGTAGCCAGGCACGCGCAGAGGTTTTGGCTGTAGTTGTTGTTCAGTCGCACAGTCGAGTCCAACTCTCTGCGACCCCATGGACCAGATCACACCAGGCCTTCCGGTCTTCCGCCGTCCTCTGAAGTTGGCTCAACTTCATGTTCGTTGCATCTATGACACTGTCTAACCCTCTCATCCTTTGCCGTCCCCGTCTTCTTTGACCTTCAGTCTTTCCCAGCATCAGGGTCTTCTCCAGTGAATGCTCCCTTCTCATTGGGTGGCCAAAGTATTTGAGCTTCAGTTTCATTAGCTGGCCTTCCAGGGAACAGACAGGGTTGATTTCTTTTAGGATGGACTGATTCGATCTTCTTGTAGTCCAGGGGACTCTCAAGAGTCTTCTCCAGCACCATAGTTCAAGAGAATCTATTCTTCGGCGCTCGGCCTTCCTTATAGTCCAACTCTTGCAGCCATACATGACTACTGTAGTGGGTGTGGCCAACTCTGAAACCAGCCGGAACTCCATTCCTGTGCGTTCCTGCCCAAAAATAGCCCTGGATTTGGGACACCCACACAGTCAAACAAACAGGAAAGACAACAGCTTCAGATACTCAGGGTTGTGGGTTTTCAGGTGTTCCCTCTAAGTGTTCCCTCTAAGCTGAGTCAGGGTGTGCTAACTCACAGATTTCTAGCCTCCGGCTCACACGTTCCTGTCTTCGCTCGGGAAGGAGGGCTCCAGCGCAAACTAATTGACGCAGCAGCCAGATCGCTTGCTCACAGCTTGAATGCCAGAAGCTCACAAAGTGGAATTTTTGCTCACGGGACTCCACAGCTTAGAGAGGGAGCATTGGTCTGGTGCTATCTGCCATTGGGACCTAAACCATAAAGCAGCCAGCTTGGGCCCTGGGAGAACGAGCTCTCTCCGTTCCCCAAGAGGCAACCAGTTTACCTGGACACTTCAGCCTCCCTTTTTTTGCATCTCCAGGTATGTTTAGCCTGGAGAGGAGACGACTGAGACGGAATAGGATCACCATCTTCAAGTACTCGAAGGGCTGTCATATAGAGGATGGGGCAGAGTTGTTTTCTGTTGGCCCGGAAGGTCGGACCGGAACCAAGGGGTTGAAATTAAATCAGAAGAGTTTTCAGCTAAACATGAGGAAGAACTTCCTGACACTTAGAGCAGTTCCTCAGTGGAACGGGCTTCCTCGAGAGGTGGTGGGCTCCCCTTCTTGGGAGGTTTGCAAACAGAGGCCAGATGGCCATCGGACAGCAATGCCGATTGTGTGAACTTAGGCAGGAAGGGCTGCGTCCGTGCTGAGTTCTCGTGGCCCTTTCTGACACGCCCAGGGAAATGCTGATCGCCACTTTGGGGTCAGGAAGCCGTTTTTCTCCAGGCCAGTTTGGCAGGAGATCCTGGAGGGTTTTTTGGGGGCCATCTTCTGGGTGTGGAACAGGGGTCACTGGGGGTGTGGAGGGGGAGGTAATTGTGAATGTCCTGCATTGTGCAGGGGGTTGGACTAGATGACCCTGGTGGTCCCTTCCAACTCTATGAGTCCATGATTTTATGAATTGGGCTGCCAGACAAAGGGGCCCCCATGCAGAGGGGATTGCGAAGGGATTGTGGGGGGATTATGGACTATCCTGAATTGATAGGAGTTGCCGTCTCTTCCCTAGAGTGAAGTGACCCATACTTAGCTATGACCTTCCGGAAGAGCTAAGCAATGCAGGTGTCTAGACTGCGAGAACCTGAGCCCATGGCTGGGGGGGAGGGACTCTGTCTGCCCAAAGGGCCCCACTTTCTATGCACTCTAGCTAGCCACGGACTTCTCAGTTCTCAAGCCACGAGCTCTCAAAATCTTTGCAATAATCTCGGAGCGAGTCTGAAATGGATGACCCCTTTGCAGCCAGCGTCCTTCCCCCAGGCTGTGGGGGGAATGGGAGGGAGGGAGAGAGGGGAGAGAAAAAGTGACCAACAGAAGCATCGCCTTCTTTGCCTTGGTGGATGGTTCATCGCACTTGTGCCATTAGGTTCTCCTTGCTGTGCAACAGTTACAAAGTTGTGTGTGTGTTTGAGTGGCTGGCAGAATGACAAGCAGCCTGGAGCGACCATCTCTGGCAAATTAGCCAAGGAGCCAAGTTGTGTGTGTGTTTGAGTGGCCGGCAGAACAACAAGCAGCCTGGAGCAACTGTCTCTAGCAAATTGGCCAAGAAGCCAAGTTGTGTGTGTGTTTGAGTGGCCGGCAGAATGACAAGCAGCCTGGAGCAACCATCTCTGGCAAATTAGCCAAGGAGCCAAGTTGTGTGTGTGTTTGAGTGGCCGGCAGAACAAGCAGCCTGGAGCAACCGTCTCTGGCATTTTGGCCAAGGAGCCCAAGGAAAGGAATCCCCCCTGCTCTGTTACACTATTCTTTTTACTGTCACAGCAGTTTAAATAGGGCTGAATCAAAACCAAGCAGAGAATTAAATCATGAAGACTGATCCTTTCCCATCTTCCCATTCCTGAATGAAAGAAGGCGCTGTTCTCCAAGAGGGCGTGCAGATTCCCGGATTCCGTCTGCACAATACGTCCATCTGCAAGCAGATCTTCCCCCAGTTCCCCACTCCCCAGGTTAAACCCCCCACAGTGGAACCCAGTCAGAAATGGGCATTTGGGGCCAGATGAAAGGCAAGATGTTAAATCTGTGTTCTTTGGGCTGGACGATTCACCTCTCTCACAACGGCCACGAGGTTTCGTCGTGTTCTGCAGGGAGATTGCGGGATTGTGTTTGCAGAGGGACAGCTGGAGCAGATGTGGGTGGGGATTATTCCTTCCCACTCTCCTGTCTAGGGTTGCCAACTCCAGCTTGGGAAATTCCTGGAGATTCAGGGTGGAGCCTCAGTGGGGTCTAATGCCATAGAGCTGAACCACCAAAGCAGCCATCTCCTGCTCTCTGTAGGCTGGAGATCAGTCGTGATGCCTGGAGACCTCCAGGCCCCATCTGGAGGTTGGCAACCCTATTCCTGTCCAATGGAGAATGTTGAGATCACAGTGGTGCACAGGGCAGGTCTGACTTGCCCCGAGAGACCGTGCACTCTTATGTGGATCGACTCCAATCTAAAACCATTGAAACGAATGATTTGGAGTCGTTTCCATAGGACCGTGCAGCTAACTCGTTACAAATCCAAGGACTCTCTTTTTTAATGTCATGTTCTGGCGGCGCAGAAGCATGTTTTTGGGCAGTTGCGGTGTCCAAGGAAAGAGAAGAGTCCACCTGACCATGCCGTTTAGAACTCGGAGCCCAGGCTTACCTGTCGCCGGAAAATGCAGGGCCCCCAGTGGCCAGGGGTGCTAACACGCTGAAACCACATCGTCCCCCCCAACCCCCTTCGCCCTGTGACTTCCCCTGTTCTCCACTCCGGGAATCCATCATCCATTCCCCCCTGTACTGTACATACGTCAAATGCTCCTCCTTCTACGGACTCCCAATTCAGCCGCCTGGGAGATGAAGACCGGGGGGGGGAGGGGGTTTGCGCCAAGGGTCTGAACTGAAACTCTTTTTTGTACGCCACAAACTTTTTGTATATTTTTAAATCCTGCTGCGACATGATATTAAAAAATTCATTTCAATAAAACCTGCCTGGAGAGGAGGTCTTTTTCTCCCCTGCTGATTTCCGTCACGGACTCTCTCTTTTCCCTTCCGACGCCGCGCCATCCGCACGTTCTGACGTCCCAAGCGGGAATGTTGCTTTTACACAGGACGTGAAAATAAGCAAAATTATAAACCGCAAAGGTAGACCATCAAAAGAGACACCACGAGTAAACAGAAGACACCCGTCTATTGCAATATCATAACAATACACTGAAGATGCAGTAGAATTGGTGGTCACAACCAGTGTTCCCTCTAAGCTGAGTTAGTGTGAGCTAGCTCACAGTTTTTTTAGCCTCCGGCTCACACATTTTTGTCTCAGCTCAGGAAGGAGGGCTCCAGAACACACTAATTTATGCAGTAGCCAAATCACCTGCTCACAACTTTAATGCCAGTAGCTCACAAAGTAGAATTTTTACTCACAGGACTCTACAGCTTAGAGGGAACATTGGTCACAACTCAAAAACACTGTTTGCAAATTCAGAATACAATTCGATGATATCCAGCAAGAGACTCCTCTGTAGCCTTCGAATAGAATAGTGTCCAAAAGACCTCAAAGTCCACAAAAAAGGCAGAGGATGTCCCAAAGCATCCAACTCAAGCCGATGAGCCAGCGAAGTACTCAATTATTTATTTATTTATTTATTATTAAGATTTATACCCCACCCTCCCCACAGAGCGGCTTACAAGGGGCAAAGCCCATAAAAACAGATAAAACAATAAAAACATTAATAACAATTAATAACAATTGTACTCAATTTAACAAGATGGTCTCCGGATACATCCCAGATGGTAACAGACAGTTCTCCAAGGATGATGTTATCCTATAGCTCAACCAGGTAAATCCGGTGGTATCGGTCACGCAGAAATTGTGGCAGATCTTCCCGGGCCATCCTTAACCCCGATGTTGTCCGCCTCATTGGTGGCGGTGGTAGTGGCGGCCCCTATGTGAAAGCCCGGCGGAAGAGCTCCGTCTTACAGGCCCTGCGGAACTGCATAAGGTCCCGCAGGGCCCTGATCTCCTCAAGTACTCAAGGCGAAGTACTTAGTGTAGTTACATAGTTATACAAAGGTAAAGGTTTCCCTTGCTCGAAAGCCAGTCGAATCCGACTCTAGGGATGTGGTGCTCATCTCTGTTTCCAAGCCGAAGAGCCAGCGCTGTCCGAAGACATTTCCATGGTCGTGGCCGGCATGACTAGACGCCGAGGCGCATGGAACGCTGTCACCTTCCCACCGAAGCGGTACCTATTTCTCTACTTGCAATTTCTTGCTTTCGAAGTGCTAGGTTGGCAGGAGCTGGGGCCAGAGACGGGAGCTCACTCCGTCACGCGGCACCCGGGTCTCGAACTGCCGAGCTACCGATCTTCTGGTCCGCAACTCAACGTCTTAACCTCTGAGCCACCGCGGCCCTCAGTGGTGGTTACCCCATCCTTATTTATTCACTTTATCATTTATACTTTATTATCTACCAGTTCTCTACTTGAGATGGATTACATGGTATAAAACAATGTGACCGAGTACCATGAGAGATCTAATAAGCAAAGCAATAGGATTAGGGTTACAAAAACTGGAAAAGTGCGATAAAGTATCAGACATGCTATGTCAAGCAATGCGGAAAATGGAATCACAAAGAAATGGTAAGTGTCAGGTGATGCCTATTGGGACCAAAAAATCCCCACTTCAGGTATAGGCTAAGGGGGTCTGAACTTGCTGAAACTGAGAGGGGGAAAGATCTTGGGGTCGTGGTGCATAGCTCAATGGACGTGTCAACCCACAGTGCTGCAGCAGTGAAACAGGCAAACTCCATGTTAGGGATTATTCGGAAAGGGATTGAGAATAAAAGGGCCAGTCCTGTAATGCCCCTATATAGATCTAGGGGGCAGCCTCATTTGGAGTACTGTGTACAGTTCGGGTCACCGTCTCTCAAAAAGGACATCACAGAGTTGGGGAAAGTACTGAGGAAGGCAACGAGAGCCAGTTTGGTGTCGTGGTTAAGTGCGCGGACTCTACCCTGGGAGAGCCGGGTTTGATTCCCCACTCCTCCACTAGCACCTGGCTGGATGACCTTGGGCAAGCCGTAGTTCTGATAAGAGCTGTCCTTGAAAAAGTGCCGTTTCTGTCAGATCTCTCTCAGCCCCACCGACCTCACAGGGTGTTTGTCTGTTGTGGGGAGGGGAAGGGAAAGGAGTTTGTAAGCCGCTCTGAGACTCCCTTGGG
This sequence comes from Gekko japonicus, assembly GCF_001447785.1. Taxonomy (NCBI): domain Eukaryota; kingdom Metazoa; phylum Chordata; class Lepidosauria; order Squamata; family Gekkonidae; genus Gekko; species Gekko japonicus. Next base: position 158,018 of record NW_015175978.1, read on the forward strand.
TAGTGAACGGCGGGGTATAAATCCAATCTCTTCTTCTTCTAAAGAGTTTAAAGAAGCTGATATAACTGCAAATATCTACGCGGACCATAACCCAATTTCGTTGGCATTCCAAGAAACTAAAAAAATAAGTAAATGGAAAGCAAATATAGCACTTCCGAGAGACAAAGATTTCATTAAAAAAACCACTAGTGTGGAAATACAAGAATTCTTTAAAAGGAATTTACAAGAAGAGATTTCAGTTAACACGGTATGGGACACATTCAAAGCATTCTTAAGAAGTTGGTTTATTCACCAAGACGCATGGAGAGAAAAACAAAAAGGGGGGGGGGATGGATAAATTAGTAGAAAATATAAAGGTGGAAGAAGACGAAATGAAGAAAACAACGGAATCAGGCACAATAGAACTGAAAATAAAAATATTACAACTTCAGCTAAATATTTTATCAATGCAAGAAGAAGAAGAAGAAGAAGAAGAAGAAGAAGAAGAAGAAGAAGAAGAAGAAGAAGAAGAAGAAGAAGAAGAAGAAGAAGAAGAAGAAGAAGAAGAAGAAGAAGAAGAAGAAGAAGAGAAGAAGAGATTGGATTTATACCCTGCCTTCGCCCTTCACTCGGAGTCTCAGAGGGGCTTACAAACTCCTTTCCCTTCCCCTCCCCACAACAGACACCCTGTGAGGTGGGTGGGGCTGAGAGAGCTCTTGACAGAAACTGCTCTTTTTCAAGGACAGCTCTTATCAGAGCTACGGCTTGCCCAAGGTCATCCAGCCAGGTGCAAGTGGAGGAGTGGGGGAATCAAACCCGGTTCTCCCAGATTACAGTCCACGCACTTAACCACTACCCCAAACTGGCTAAAAACACTCTGAATGCTGGTTATTGAAGGCCATCAACGAGGAAAGCTCACGTCCTGTTTGTGACCTTCCAGAGGGACACGCTGCCCAGCGGACAGAAGGCAACGCGCTGCTCTGTCAGATCCGATCCAGCAGGCCTCTCTGTATTGTCTTATTTCTCGGGGGTCACTCACAAGGTCACCGTCTTTTATTCCCGTTTAATGCACGGAAGAGAGGTCCCCTGGTGGCGACTAGCAAAGGCTCCCAGGGCTCCCCCAACTGGGTTTTGGCTGGCCTGCATGTGCTTTTAATAGCCAGGCCATGTGCCGCTTCACGCACGAGAAGAGCCACTTGGAAATGCCACGTCGTGGCCCAAGAGACACGGCCGATGTGTTGGCGGGGGGTGATGGTCAGACTGAGTTCCAGCACTTGTCCCCTTGCAAAGATTGAGTCATCTAGATCAGGGCAGAGACAAACACAGATGGTTTTGCCATCGCCTGCCTCTGCGTAGCAACCCTGGACTTCCCTGGCTGTCTCAAGATCAATGCTCCCTCTAAGCTGTGGAGTCTTGTGAGCAAAAATTCTACTTTGTGAGCTGCTGGCATGAAGGTTGTGAGTGAGCCAGGGGTCATTTCCTGCAGGAGTGCACAGGAGCGGCGCTCCGGCAGTAAAGAGCCCAGGGGGCGGGCACATACAACAAGCCCCACCCCCTGCTCCCAGCAGCCCTCAGTCAGAGCAAGAAACAGCCAGGTAAGTTGCAGAGTTCCCCCCTCCCCCCTGGTCCAAAACAGTCCAGTGGCCCCTTTATTCAGGTACAAGCTCTCCCTCCTCTGGGAGGACAGATCTGCACGTCCCCCCCCCCCCAGTTTTTACCAATCAAAAACAGCCCAGTGGGGTAAATAAATAAATTCTGACACACTTCCTGTGATGTCAGGGGGTGTGGCATATGCAAATAAGTTTGCATATGATTTATGCTAATGAGCTCCTGCACCTCTTTTTCTACGAAATGACCCCTGGAGCGAGCGATTTGGCTATTGCATAAATTAGTTTGCTTGGAGTCCTCCTTCCTGACCTAAGGCAAAAATGTGTGAGCCGGAGGCTAAAAAACTGTGAGCTAGATCACACTAACTCAGCTTAGAGGGAACACTGCTCAAGATCTGATGAGATTGGACTACCCTGGGCCATTGAGGTCAAGGCAAAAGATGAACAGAGACGGTTTGCCCTTGCCTGCTCTGGAATAGGATACTCACTCAAGTTCCTAGTCTTGGGTTCGCACAACACAGATGGGTGTGTTCAAAACAACACCCTTTTATTAGCAAGGAGATACAAGGAGGGGAACAACTGGTTTCAGGACAAGGGAGCTCATGCAGTCTACACTTCTAACTCAGTGTAAACAGCTGCTGGTGTGACATTGGGTCAGTCACAAGTTCTCTCAGAGCTGTTCTCTCAGAGCGCTCTCACCCAGCCCCACCCACCTCCCAGGGTGTCTGTTGTGGGGAGGGGAAGGGAAAGGAGTTTGTAAGCCGCTCTGAGACACCTTTCGGTAGTGAAGGGCCATGGGGTATACATCCAATCTCTTCTTCTTCTAAGAACAGAACTAAGGAGCTGGACTGTGAAATTCCTGGAGATTTTGGTGTGGAGCCTGAGGAGAGTGGAGGGAAGAAGGCGCTCAGAAGGAGAAAGCCAGTTTGGTGCAGTGGTTAGGCAGGCAGACTCTAATCTGGGAGAACCGGGTTTGATTCACCCACTCCTCCACATGCAGCCGCTGGTGTGACCTTGGGTCAGTCACAAGTTCTCTCAGAGCTGTTCTCTCAAGGGCAGTTCTCAAGAGGAGGAGGAGGAGGAGGAGGAGAGATTGGATGTATACCCCGCCCTTCACTCAGAGTCTCACCGCAGTTTACAATCTCCTTCCCATCCCCACAACAGACACCCTGTGAGGTGGGTGGGGCTGAGAGAGAGCTCTTTTGAGGACATCCCTTGAGAGAACAGCTCTGAGAGGACTTGTGACTGACCCAAGGTCACCCAGCTGGCTGCATGTGGAGGAGTGGGGAATCAAACCTGGTTCTCCCAGATTAGAGCCCGCACTCCTAACCACTATGCCAATCTAGCTCTCTG
>NW_015175978.1:161514-208312 GCF_001447785.1 Gekko japonicus
GGACGGCAAAGGATGAGATGATTAGACAGTGTCATAGATGCAACGAACATAAAGTTGAGCAAACTTCAGAGGACGGTGGAAGACTGGAAGGCCTGGCATGATCTGGTCCACGGGGTCGCCAAGAGTCGGACTCGACTGTGCGACTGAACAACAACTTCACTTGGAGTCTCAGAGCAGCTTACAATCTCCTTTCCCTTCCCCTCCCCACCACAGGCACCTTGTGAGGGAGGTGGGGCTGAGAGAGAGCTCTCTCAAGGACTCCTCCTGAGAGAACAGCTCTGGAAGAACTTGTGACTGACCCAAGGTCACCCCAGCAGCTGCATGTGGAGAAGTGGGGAATCAAACCCAGTTCTCCCAGATAAGAGTCTGCGCTCTTAACCACTACACCAACCTTTAAGACCAACAAAGCTTAATTCTGGGTAAAAGCTTTTGTGTGCATGTACACCAAGAGGAGGAGGAGATTGGATGAAGCAGGGCTCTAGTCGGGGGGGAGCTCTCAGGTACAGAGCTCCGGAAGAGAACCTCTAGGGGGTGGGGCGGTCACGTGGTGAAGCCCCGCCCCCTTCTTTACCCCGCCCTCTGCTTCGATCCTCATTCCGTTTGGGAATGAGGATGAAGCAGGAGGGTAAGTAGCCGGGCCTTCTGACACACTTCCGGTGATGTCAGGGGGTGTGGCTTTCTGTCACTTCCGGTGATGTCAGGGGGCGTAGCATATGCAAATAAGTTATGCTAATGAGTTATGCTAATGAGCTCCGGCAGCTCTTTTTCTACAACAAGACCCCTGGGATGAAGAAGAAGAAGAGAAGAGGAAATTGGATTTATACCCTGCCTTTCACTTGGAGTTTCAGAGCAGCTTACAAACTCCTTTCCCTTCCTTCCCCACCACAGGCACCCTGTGAGGTCACCCAGCTGGCTGCATATGGAGGAGTGGGGAATCAAACCCAGTTCTCCCAGATTAGAGTCTGCGCTCCTAACCACTACACCAAACTGGCTTTCTACACCAAGAGGTTCTTCTCCCCAGAGTGCAGTGCTCTTTGGGGGGTATACCAAGAGAGGTGATCCCGTAGATACATTGGTTCCAGACCATTTAGGGCCTTAAAGGCTAGCACCAAAACCTTGGACCGGGTCTGGTATTCAACCTGGAATCAGTGCAGCTGGCAGAGCACCGGTTGAATATGCGCTGTCAGTGGGGTGCCGGTAATGACCCAGGCTGCTGCATTTTGGACAAGTTGTAATTCCAGGTCAGTCTCCAAGGTAGTCCTGTGGAGAGCGAGTTACAGTAGTCTAACCTGGATGGGACCATTGCATGGATGACTGTGGCTAGGTCAGGGCGAGACAGGAAGGGGACTAATTGCCTGATCTGGCACAGTTGGAGAAACATGGAAGCAGTGTGGAGGGCCACTATGCTCAGTGCAAATTCACCCTTTAGGCCAGGGTGTCAAACATGTGGCCCGGGGGGCGGATCAGGCCCCCGGAGGGCTGCTATCAGGCCCGCAGTGGAACCGGCTGTCTTCTGCTTCTTCTTCCAGTTCTGCTGCTGCTGCGTCATCGTAGGTTTGCCGATTACAGATACACACCTGAACAGCATACTCAGGATTGCAACAGCACAGGCATTTTGACGCAATAATTCAGAGCAAGAGGTGTCCATTATCAGACACTGTTAAATAAAATATTGCAAGAGTGCTAGTGTTTTAAACATGTTTTTATTTTAAGTTAAAAAAACCTTTTGTGTTTGTGTCCTTTATAAAGTTTATATCTCCGCTCCCTGGCATCACTTTTTATGACACATGTGGCCTGGCTCAACAAGGTCTCATTTCTGTCAGATCCGGCCCTCATAACAAATGAGTTCGACACCCTGGCTTTAGGCAGATGGTTTTTAAAAAGCAACCCTGCATTGCCATCTACTGGCAGAAGATATGTTTGTCCTGAGAACTTTCTTTAATTTCACACGTTTGTCTTCCCCCCCAAAAAACCCTCTACCAAAGAATGAAAAGAAACTTTTCGAGCTTGGAAAAAGCTCGGTAAACAGCTCTGACAGTGTGGAGATTATTACGAATGACAAAGAAGCACCCTTTCTTACCGCAGTGGGATTGCTTGCGCCCAGGGCTATTTTTGGGCAGGAACGCACAGGAACGGAGTTCTGGCTGGCTCCCGAGTTGGCCACGCCCAGCAGGAACTTGTTAGCATAATAGGCCACACCCAACTGCAGACACTCATCAGGATTGGCTACATTAGGGGTGTGTGGCCTAACATGCAAAGGAGTTCCTGCTACAAAAAAAGGCCCTGGGTTTTGACAACAAACAAGGTAAACAGAATAACAAGCAAAAGGTGGGTGTGGCTGGATGACCACACTTCTGGTAACACGGGGGTGCGGCCTAATGTGCTAATGAGCTGTGCTGTCAGGGGTGGGGCCTAATATGCTAATGAGTTTCTGCTCTTGGGTGTGGCCGATTATGCTAATGAGTTCCTGCTGGGCTTTTTCTACAAAGAAAGCCCTGCTTGCGCAAAAAAGTTCCTGACAGTTGGCTGTAAATCAAGCTCAGTGGTCCGGACGTTGCCCTGGCTGAAAGGCATGGCGGCAGAGTGACGAGGGAGTCCAGTTCTCACATAAAGGAGTCTTGCCAGCTGTCCCTCAATAGAGTGTCAACAGCACCCTGCTTCTGGGAAGGGATCCACACGGAATACAGTGAAGGGGTTGCCAGGTCTAGGTTCGGAAATACCTGGAGACTTTGGGGGTGGATCCGGGAGAGGGAGGGGCTTGGGGAGGGGAGGGGCCTCGGCATGGTCCAAGGCCAGAGAGTCCACCCTTCAGAGCGGCCATTTTCTCCAAGGGTGATCTCTGTCACCTGGAGACCAGAGGTAAAAGCAGACCTCCAGGCCCCACCTGGAGGCTGGCAACCCTACGAGCAGGCAGATTCCCATACTTTTGCCAGGCTGCTAAGTTGACAGATGAGGGTTCCATTTGATCCTCACTCTCTGCCTCCGACGTTTCCTGCAACCAAACCGCACAAAACTGCACCCCATGGATATGGATAAGAAGAACCCCTCAGGCCAGTACTTTTAAAAGGAGGGGCAGAACTCCCCACTCCTCTACTTGCAGCTGCTGGATGACCTTGGGCAAGCCATAGTTCTGTCAGAGCTGTGCTCTCAAGGGCAGTTCTCAAGAGAGCTCTCTCAGCCCCGCTTACCTCCCAGGGTGTCTGTTGTGGGGAGGGGAAGGAGTTTGTAAGCTGCTCTGAGACTCTGAGTGAAGGTCGGGGTATGAATCCAATCTCTTCTTCTCTTCATTCGCATAACCCCCCGAAGCCTCTGAAGTAAGAGAAAGTGGCCAAATCTCCAGGAGTTTCCCAAGGAGGAGTTGGCGACCAGATCTGATGGGGTAGAATGACAAGAGATTCCGGGAAGCGAGAGGGAGCGGTCTGGCTGGTGTTCTGTTTTGAGAAACAGGGAAGATGCTACAGGAACACTGATTTCCAGTGGAATCCTAAAATCACCAGTTCCATCCTGGCCTTGCAGTACCACAGGGCTTTGCCACAGGGGCTTGGTTTCGACCCGCTTCCTGGCAGTGGGGGTCCAGGAAGGGATGCCTGTATACCCCCCCCCCCCGTGCTACGTGCGTGTGTTATGGAGATATTAATTGGGAAATTTGGGGACTTCGTCATCAATATTCTATAATGAGAAGTAATAGAGCCTGCTTTTAGAAGCTAGAAAGTAGAACACACTCAGAATGAACTCTGTCCGGCATCATATGTGCGGGAATATGAGGGCATTGTCTCTATAGGAGAGACCTGCAGAGACGTCTGTCTCCGTGGAAGGCCATGTGAAGAGAGGGGGAGAGGACAAAGGGCGAGGAGGGGTCAGCGGGCAGCTTCCAGGTTAGGACAAAGGGAGGCATCCCATTCAAGGAGATAACAGCTATGCAACACTAAGGCTTCGCTCACACACACTAAGTAATCCACTTTCAACCCACTTCCAGTGCCCTTTCCAACTGGATTTTACTGTGCGAACTGGCAAAATCCAGTTTGAAAGTGCACTGAAAGTGGATTGAATGTGGATTATTTAGTGAAGAAGAAGAAGACGAGGAGGAGGAGGAAAAGGAGGAAATTGGATTTATACCCAGGGCCGGCTCACTCACTAGGCAAACTAGGCGATTGCCTAGAGCGGGCCGGCCCTTAGGGCTGCCAAACTGCACCCAGCCCCGTACTCTGGGAGTTTCTTGATTATTTGTGTTTTTCATTCTTCCTAAAATGCATTTATTTTTGAAAATTGGTGGGCGCACGGGGAGGGGGGCGCCAGAAGGGATCCCCGCCTAGGGTGCAAAATAGACTGGGGCCGGCCCTGTTTATACCCCGCCCTTCACTACCCGAAGGAGTCTCAGAGCGGCTTACAATCTCCTTTCCCTTCCCATCCCCACAAAAACACCCTGTGAGGTAGGCGGGGCTCTCAAGAATTGCTCTTGAGAGAAGAGGAGACTGGATTTATACCCCGCCCTTCACTACCCGAAGGAGTCTCAGAGCGGCTGACAATCTCCTTTCCCTTCCCCTCCCCACAACAGACACCCTGTGAGGTAGGCGGGGCTCTCAAGAATTGCTCTTGAGAGAAGAGGAGACTGGATTTATACCCCACCCTTCACTTGGAGTCTCAGAGCGGCTTACAAACTCCTTTCCCTTCCCCTCCCCACAGCAGACACCCTGTGAGGTAGGCGGGGCTGAGAGAGCTCTGATAGAAGCCGCTCTTTTTCAATAACAGCTCTGACAGAACTCTGGCTTGCCCAAGGTCATCCAGCCAGGTGCAAGTGGAGGAATCAAATCCGGTTCTCCCAGATTAGAGTCCGGACACCAAACAGACACAGTGTTTGTGACCGCAGCCTTAACGTGATATAGCGTCCCCCCCAATCTCCAGGCATCCTGACTCGCTCACTCCAACACTCGGCACTTACCAGCCCTGACCGGAGTCCTAGTGGAGACCCCCCTTCTCCAAAACACAGACCCCACTCATACCCCCACACTGCCCCAGGCAGGCCTTTCTTCCTTGCCTCGGTGGGGCGGCTCCATCTGCTTATCAGTCCCCGGCAGGGCAGGAACTTGGCAGCTTGGCTAGGGGCTGGTGGAGTTTCCAGCACAGGATGAGGAAACAAAGGGTGGGCCGAGTAGAGGAAAAGCCGCCTTCCTGGGGACAGGAGCGGAGCAGGGACAGGACATGGAATACGAAGCGAAGAAAGCGAGAAAGGTAGGGGGGACCGGAGGGCGTTTGGGTTCTCTAACAGCCCGGGGGGCTTTTCTGGGGGTGCAGGCTGTATGCCTTACATTTGTAACACTAGCTCATGTTGCTGTTCAGTCGCACAGTTGACTCCGACTCTTCGCGACCCCATGGACCACATCACACCAGGCCCTCCTGACCTCTGTCGTCCTCCGGAGTTTGCTGAACTTCATGTTCGTTGCATGAAATTGCTGAACGGTCGGGTTAGAATGGATAAGAGGAAGTACTTCTTCACCCAAAGAGTGATTAACACTTGGAATTCACTGCCACAGGAGGTGGTGGCGGCAACAAGCATGGACGGCTTCAACAGGGAATTAGATAAGCATATGGAGCAGAGGTCCATCAGTGGCTATTAGCCACAAGGTATAGATAGGGACTCTGGGGCAAGTGATGCTCTGTATTCTTGGTGCTTGGGGGGGGTCAACAGTGGGAGGGCTTCTAATGTCCTGGCCCCACTGGTGGACCTCCTGATGGCACCTGGTATTTCTTGCCACTGTGGGATACAGAGTGTTGGACTGGATGGGCCTTTGGCCTGATCCAACATTGGCATCTCTTATGTTCTTATGCATCGATAACCATCTCATCCTTTGCCGTCCCCGTCTTCTTTGACCTTCAATCTTTCCCAGCATCAGGGTCTTCTCCAGTGAGTGCTCCCTTCTCATTGGGTGGCCAAAGTATTTGAGCTTCAGTTTCATTATCTGGCCTTCCAGGGAACAGTCAGGGTTGATTTCTTTTAGGATTGACTGATTTGATCTTCTTGCAGTCCAAGGGACTTTTCAAGAGTCTTCTCCAGCACCATAGTTCAGAAGAATCTATTCTTCGGCGCTCGGCCTTCCTTATAGTCCAGCTCTTGCAGCCATACATGACTACTGGGAATACCATCTCTTTGACCATGCGGACTTTGGTTGGCAGGGTGATGCTTCATCGGTATATCGCCATGAGACAGATCCTTGAGTTTGTTGGTGCAAATTGCCGAATGCTCCATCTACACCAACTCAAGGTCACCTTCTCCCAGGCAATGCCCGCTAAAAAAAAAAAGGGGGAAACCCGGGCATTGGGTTGCCATCGGTGTTCCCTCTAAGCTGAGTGAGTGTGAGCTAGCTCACAGTTTTTTAGCCTCCGGCTCACACATTTTTTGTCTCCGCTCAGGAAGGGATGGCTCCAGAGCAGACTAATTGATGCAGCAGCCAAATTGCTTGCTCACAACTTCAATGCCAGGAGCTCACACAGTAGAATTTTTGCTCACAAGACGCCACAGCTTAGAGGGAACATTGGTTGCCATCTCCAGGTTGGGAAATTCCTGGAGGTTTGGGGGTGGCGCTTGGGGAGGGGAGGTTGAGGGAGGGGGGGACCCCAGCACTGTGACAGAGTCACCCTCCAGAGCTGCTATTTTTCTCCAGGAGAACTGCACTCTGTGGTCGGGAGATCAGTTGTGATTCCAGGGGACCTCCAGGCTCCAGCTGGAGATTGGCAACCCTAATTTTAGCCAGGCCTTGGATAAAGGGGAGGGGCCAGTTCATACGTTTTCCCTGCCACTGCGGTTGGCTCTGCCTCCCGTGGGAACAATTTTTGTGCTTAGGGGCTGTGGCTCAGTGGCAGAGCATCTGCTCAGCATTTCAGAAGATCCCGGGTTCAATCCCCGGCGTCTCCAGCGAAAAGAATCGGGTAGGAGGTGATGTGAAAGACCTCCGCCTGAGCCCCTGGAGAGCTGCTGCCAGTCTGAGTGGACAAGACTGACTTTGATGGACCAAGGTTCGGATTCAGTATAAGGCAGCTGCCTGTGTTCATGTGTGACCATAGTGACCTCGAGAGACCGCGGGTCTTACTCTGCATAAGGCAGCTCCTCTTATGTCCTGACTACTAGAACTCGAGGGCATCCAGTGAAGCTGACGGGCAGTAGGTTCAGGACGGATAAAAGGAAATACTACTTTACACAGATAGTGATTAAAATGTGGAGTTTGCTGCCAGAGGAAGTTGTGATGGCCACAGGAATCAACAGCTTTAAGAGGGGATTAGATAGATTCATGGAGGATAAGCCTATCAATGGCTACTAGCCATGGTGACTGAGGAGAACCTCCATTTTCAGAAGCACTAATCCTCTGAATCCCAGAGACAGGAGGCAACATCAGGAGGCAACACCAGGGGAAGGCCTAGGCTGGCTGGCCACTATGTGAGACAGGATGCTGGACTAGAGGGACCCTCACTGGTCTGATCCAGCAGTCCTCTTCTGATGTTCTTATCAGGGGAAGGCTTTGGCCTACTTGCCCTGTTGTTGGCCCTCCAGAGGAACCAGTTGGCCACTGTGTAGGTGTTATGTAGTGGGTTGCCGCATGGATAAACGACCGACAACGACGTGGTGCATGGCACGCTTTATTTGGTACACAACAAGAACAAGGAACAAACGGCCGGCAGGCCAACTATATACATACCTGGGGACACACCCCTGGTCACCGTTGGTGGGTTTGAATCTCCCGCCATGGGTCCCATTGGTTCCCCAGTGGAGGGACTAGGAGCCTAGTCCCTATTGTTCTTCCAGAGCCAAGCTCTGGCTGTTCACTGGCCCCCGGTGGTGGTCAGCATACACTACAAAACTGTTTAGAATGTTGGAGGCAGGACTCAGGCTAAGCAGCCAGTGGATAGGGAGACCCTCTGAATGACAGAACGTCACTTCCGGGTGGCGCGCACGCGGGGGTGGGGTTTCCCTCGGGCCCCGATTCCGCGGGAGCGGGAATCGGGGCTTGAAAGCGGGGGGAATTCCGCCCCCCGGGGGCATTTGGCAGCCCTACCACAGTGTGAGACAGGAGGCTGGACTAGATGGACCCTCACTGGTCTGATCCAGCAGGGCTCTCCTGATGTTCTTATGAAGGTCTCGGTCTCTCTGCCCTGTTGTTGGCTCTCCAGAGGAACTGGTTGGCCACTCTGAGACAGGAGGCTGGACGAGATGGACCACTGGTCTGATCCAGCAGGGCTCTTCTGATGTTCTTATGAAGGCCTCGGCCTCTGTGCCCTGTTGTTGGCCCTCCAGAGGAACTGGTTGGGGCCCCTGTGTGAGACAGGAGGCTGGACTAGATGGACGATCACTGGTCTGATCCAGCAGGGCTCTTCTGAGGTTCTTATGAAGGCCTCGGCCTCTGTGCCCTGTTGTTGGCCCTCCAGAGGAACTGGTTGGGGCCCCTGTGTGAGACAGGAGGCTAGACTAGATGGACGCTCACTGGTCTGATCCAGCAGGGCTCTTCTGATGTTCTTATGAAGGCCTCAGCCTCTCTGCCCCATTGTTGGCCCTCCAGAGGAACCGGTTGGCCACTGTGTGAGGCAGGATGCCGAACCAGATGGACCCTCACTGGTCTGATTCAATAGAAGGCAGCTTCCTGTATTGGTGTGTGACTGTGCCCACTGCCCTTCTTCAAAGGGTTCAAAGAGGACTGAAAGAGCTGAGAGAAACCACAGTGGTGGCAGGGTTGTCAACCTTCAGGTGTATCCTGGAGGGCTCCCGGAGTTACAGCTGCTCTCCAGATGGCAGAGATTAGTCCTCCCAGAGCAAATGGCTGCTTTGAAGGGTGGACTCTATAGCCTCATAGCCCCCTGAGGTCCTTTCCCTCCCCAGACTGCATTCTCCCCAGGCTCCACCCCCAAATCTCCAGGAATTTTCCACTGGAGTTGGCAACCATGGTGAATAACCACTTATGGGAGCTGAGTAAGGTTTCCAGCGGTTTCTATCCCCTGGACACCACTTAGGATCCTAGAATCATAGAGCTGGAAGGGACCTCCAGGGTCATCTAGTTCAACCCCCCGCACAATTCAGGAAATTTTCAAATACCTTCCCCCCCCCCACTCACCCCCAGTGACCCCCTGCTCCACGCCCAGAAGATGACAAGAAACCTCCAGGTTCCCCGGCCAAACTGGTCTGGAGAAAAACGCTTCCTGACCCCAAAGTGTCGATCCTGGGCTGTGTAAGAAAGGGCCACAAGAACTAATAATAATAATAACAACAACAACAACAACAATAATCATCATCATCATCTTTCAATTTATTAATCGCTCAATCCTGCAGAGCTTACTGGCTCTGAGCGATTTACAGTTACTCATTCACGCGGGACTAACAATGATTTATGGGGTAAGGGAGAACAACATATATCTTTTTAAATCACACACATCCACAGTCAGCGAGGGTTTGCTCAGCTGCAGGGTCAGACGTATTCCGTCGGCATATTCACTTCGGCTCGGCTAGATGACGTCAGCTTCTCCAGGTCTTGCAGCGCCACACTGCCACCGCCTGGCCGGAACGGCCCATTACAGGCTTCTCAGAGTCAAAGAGATTTTTTTTCTTTAGGCTTTCAATCTCGCGAGCTGAGCATTCCAGTTGTCAGCTAACACCTCCCCCACCGGGGGGGGTCTTTGGTGTGCCCACCCTTTCTAAGGAGTGGTACCCATTTTATCTACTCGCCAAAGCTAAGCACGGATGCAACCCTTCCTGCCCTCCCTCTCGTGATCTGCCCGAGTTCACACAATCGGCATTGCTGTCAGATGGCCATCGAGCCTCTGCTTGAAAACCTCCAAAGAAGGAGCGCCCCCACCTCCCGAGGAAGCCTGTTCCACTGAGGAACCACCTAGCCTCCGCTTGAAAATCTCCAGAGAAGGAGAGCCCACCACCTCCCAAGGAAGCCTGTTCCACTGAGGAACTGGTCTAACTGTCAGGAAGTTCTTCCTCATGTTGAGCCAAAAACTCTTCTGATTTCATTTCAACCCGTCGGTTCTGGTCCGACCTTCTGGGGTGACAGAAAACAACTCCACACCACCTTTGCCCTCTGAGGGGCCTCAGAGGTCTATAACGCCTTGGAGTCCTCCCTCCAAAGCAGACCCTTTCTCCAGGGGAACTGATCTCTGAGGTCCGGAGATCAATTGCAACTCCAGGAAAGCTCCAGGCTCCACCTGGAGGTTGGCCACCCCACACTGCCATGTCTTCCGAGAGCTCGGCCGTGCTCGTCACTTGCGGGTTGGCTTTGAGAGCTCAAACCCCCTCCCTGTGCCAGATGGGCTCTCATGGCCTTTCCCCACCCTGTAACTGATCCGCCACCATCCAAACCCTCTTGGGACCAACTCCCCGGCCAGCTGGCGAGGCCCATCTGTCAGCCCTGGCCGGTCGCCAAGCAGCTACGAGCCAGTCCCCGAGATCGGCGTGTTCAGTTACCTTGGTTGGCTTGCTGTCACCCCCCCGCCCTCCCATGATATATGCTGGTGCCTGAGGCAGGAAACCCACAAGGCAGAGCTCTCAGGAGCAGAACCAGCCGCAAAGACGTCCTGCTCCAGCCCCAACGAGAAGGAGGCATCTTCTATCGAAAGGACCAAGGAGTAGGTGATGTGAAAGGCCTCGGCCTGAGATGCTGAGATCGAGGGCATCCCGTGAAGCTGATGGGCAGTAGGTTCAGGACAGACCGAAGGAAATACTACTTTACACCGAGAGTGGTTAAAATGTGGAATTCGCTGACAGAGGATGCAGTGGAACAGGCAATTTTCAAAGGGGATTAGATAGATTTATGGAGGGTAAGTCTATCAATAATACTAGCCATGGTGGCTGAGGGGAACCTACACAGTCAGAGGCATTAATTTTCTGAATCCTACAGCCAGGAGGCAACATCAGGAGAAGGCCTCGGCCTCTGTGCCTTGTTGTTGGCCCTCCAGAGGAATGGGGTGGCCACTGTGTGAGACAGGAGGCTGGACTGCATGGACCCTCACTGGTCTGATTCAGCAGGGCTCTTCTTATGAAGGCCTCAACCCCTGTTGTTGGCCATCCAGAGGAACTGGTTGGCCGCTGTGTGAGACGAGATGCTGGACTAGATGGACCAGTGGTGTGATCCAGCAGGGCTCTTCTGATGTTCTTATGAAGGCCTCAGCCTCTGTGCCCTGTTGTTGGCCCTCCAGAGGAACTGGTTGGCCACCGTGTGAGACAATATGCTGGACTAGATGGACCAGTGGTCTGATCCAGCAGGGCTCTTCTGATGTTCTTATGACAGCCACTGCCAGTCTGAGTAGACAGTACAGACCTTGATGGTCTCATTCAGTAGAAGGCAGCCCCTACAGCTAGGTGCTTTGTTACTCAAACTGGACCCAAAGAAGGGGGAAATTAGTTTTTAAAAAGGATTCCAGAAAGGAATAACACAGGACCTCGTAGTCTGTTTATATCGGGGTGGATCTCAGTGGGGATATCCCGAAATAAAAAAGGAAGAAAGAGAGAGAATGATTGTAAATGCATAAATTTATTGCACACAAAATAAACTGTTCTTATGTTATAGTAAACAGCACATACAAATAACACCCTTTATATTTCATATTAAAACTGTAATCTAGTATTATCCAGTTTGGTGTAGCCAGTTTGGTGTAGCGGTTAAGTGCACGGACTCTAATCTGGGAGAACCGGGTTTGATTCCCCACTCCTCCACTTGCACCTGCTGGATGACCTTGGGTCAGTCACAAGTTCTTTCAGAGCTGTTCTCTTAAGGGCATTTCTCGAAAGAGTTCTCTCAGCCCCGCCTACCTCACAGGGTGTCTGTTGTGGGGAGGGGAAGGGAAAGGAGTTTGTAAGCCGCTCTGAGACTCCTTTGGGTAGTGAAGGGCGGGGTATAAATCCCATCTCTTCTTCTTCTTCTTCTTCTTCTTCTTCTTCTTCTTCTTCTTCTTCTTCTTCTTCTTCTTCTCCTGGCTGGATGACCTTGGGCAAGCCATAGTTCTGATAAGAGCTGTTCTTGAAAAAGAGCAGTTTCTGTCCAGAGCTCTCTCAGCCCCACCGACCTCCCAGGGTGTCTGTTGTGGGGAGGGGAAGGGAAAGGAGCTTGTAAGCTGCTCTGAGACACCTTTGGGAAGTGAAGGGCGGGGTATAAATCCAGTGTCGTCGTCTTCATCATCATCATATCATATATTAGACCATTCAGATGTATAACTAGAGAGACTGGTAACAACAACAACAACAATCATAATAATAGAATATATATATATAATTTATACCCCACCTCGGAAGCTAAGCAGGGTCGGCCCTGGTTAGTAAATGGATGGGAGACCACCAAAGAAGTTCAGGTCTGCTTTTCAGAGGAAGACAGTGGCGAACCACCTCTGTTCATCTGCCCTCATCTCATCTGATCTGGGATGCTAAGCAGGGTCAGCCCCGGTTAGTATTTTAAATGGGAGACCACCAATGAAGTCCTGGGCTGCCACGCAATGGCACTCCACCTCTGAAGGTCTCTGCCCTGACCTGGGTGCCCGAGGCTGGACCGGGCTCTTACTGTCTCAGGGGCTAAGCAGGGCTTCAGCCCCAGTCAGTACTTGGATGGGGGACCACCAAGGAAGTTCAGGGTCCCTCTGCAGAGGCAGGCAAGGGCAAACCACCTCCAATCATCTCTTGCTTTGAAAACAGCGTGTGGTCGCCATAAGTCAGCGATAACTTGACAGCAAAAAAAAAAGTGAGTGAGAGAGAGAGGTTCTAATGACAACCTTTATGCTTAAAAAACAATAACTAGTACTCATAAGAACATAAGAGAAGCCAATGTTGGATCAGGCCAATGGCCCATCCAGTCCAACTCTCTGTGTCACACAGTGGCCAAAGATACCAGGTGCCCTCAGGAGGTCCAGCAGTGGGGCCAGGACAGCAGAAGACAGAGCATCACTTGCCCCAGACCAAGAGTTCCTATGTATACCTTGTGGCTAATAGCCACGGATGGACCTCTGCTCCATATAAGAACATAAGAGAAGCCATGTTGGATCCGGCCAATGGCCCATCCAGTCCAACTCTCTGTGTCACACAGTGGCCAAAGATACCAGGTGCCCTCAGGAGGTCCAGCAGTGGGGCCAGGACAGCAGAAGACAGAGCATCACTTGCCCCAGACCAAGAGTTCCTATGTATACCTTGTGGCTAATAGCCACGGATGGACCTCTGCTCCATATAAGAACATAAGAGAAGCCATGTTGGATCCGGCCAATGGCCCATCCAGTCCAACTCTCTGTGTCACACAGTGGCCAAAGATACCAGGTGCCCTCAGGAGGTCCAGCAGTGGGGCCAGGACACCAGAATTCAGAGCATCTCCTGCTCTATGTACACCTGTGTCCTCCATCCATACAGGATACAAGCAGACCTCTACAAAGTGTGCCGGACTTCCTTGCTCGTTTTCTCACCGTTTTGCTCGTGGAGAGAATCTGGGGAAATGTCCGGATGGACTCTGGGAGAAATCCCACACGGACGGCATGAAGGTCAGAGGGGGCCACTTTCCACGTGCTTCCCTTTGCAAACACAAGCAGAAATAAAGCCTGTAGAGTGACAATTCCATGCCAGTGTGCTGAATTTAGGCCATGGGGCTGTGCTTTTTAAAAATTGTCTCGACACAAGAAATTTGGCTTTTCTGGCAGAGCATCTGTGCCGCCATCTGCATGCAGAAGAGTCTATACCAGGGGTGGCCAAACTGTGGCACGGGAGCCACATGCGGCTCTTTCACACATATTGTGCGGCTCCAGGCAGGGCGGTTGGGGAAGTGAAGGGGAGGAATCCCTCCCCGGTTGGTCTTCCCTTCCCCTTGCTTTCTTTCCACCTCTCCCTCCCCCCATCTCCTCCCTCCCTCCCTCCCCATCGAAAGTTAAATATCTCAGGGGTCATTTCGTAGAAAAAGAGGTGCAAGGTGTCAGAAGGCAACACCCAGGAAATGACCCCTGATCATTATCAATACCTGTTTTTACCCCTTCTGCTTTTATTTTTGGCAGTCTCATTTAATGTTCATAAAAAGCAAATTTGAATATTTTCCACTAAAAACATGTAGGTTATATATTTGTTCATGCCTTGTAGCTCTCAGATATCTGACGTTTATTCTGTGTGGTTCTTACGTTAAGCAAGTTTGGCCACCCCGGTCGATACGGAGGCATTTTGGGCAACTGGCAATATTTCCACCAACTAGTATCCATTTTCTTCAACTCTTCTCTGTTGTTGGATGAGCGGAGGCTCTAGCACCTGGCAAGAGAACCTCAGGAGGAGGAGGAGGAGGAGGAGGAGGAGGAGAAGAGAAGAGATTGGATTTATACCCCGCTCTTCACTACCCAAAGATGTCTCAGAGGGGCGTACAATCTCCTTTCCCTTCCCCTCCCCACAACAGACACCCTGTGAGGTAGGCGAGGCTGAGAGAGCTCTGACAGAAACTGCTGTTTTTCAAGAACAGCTGTGCCAGAACTTGGGTTTGCCCAAGGTCATCCAGCCAGGTGCAAGTGGAAGAGTGGGGAATCAAACCCGGTTCTCCCAGATTAGAGTCTGCACGCTTAACCACTACACCAAACTGGCTCTGATGGATCAGACCAATAGTCCATCTAGTCCAGCATCCTGTCTCACACAATCTGTCAGGTTCCCAGTCAAATCACTCTCCACACACGCTTTCTTTAGTGAAAGGTTTATGTAGAGATTTGAGATGCTCATGGGTTCAGACTCTGTCTGAGGGGCAAAGGAGGGAAAGCAGCGTATAATTGCAACCCTCAAATTCCATTCATACACGTCAGCGATATTACAAAGACCGTGAAAGATATACGGTCTATCACTAGCCAAACACAGACTCTGCTCAAGGACACTTCCCGTGTGAAAAGATGTCTTTGAGGCGCCATGGAAGAATGACCGAAGCTAGCCTCCCTAAACTCTACAGACATTCACTCCCCCACCCCCAGGAATGCAATGGCAGGTGAGGGCAAGTGATAAAGATGCAGAAATAACAACAACAACAACAAGAGGAGGAGGAGGAGGAGATTGGATTTATACCCCGCCCTTCACTACCCAACGGAGTCTGTATTCAAAGGACGGGCCGTTTTTCTCCTGGCTAGTTTGGGGCAGTTATGTATTGAGCCTGAAGCAATACCTGGAACTGGTTGAGCTTGTTCCTCCAGAACAATAGCTGACCAGGATCCTGGAGTTGACCAGTTGAAAAGTAGTGTAATGTAAACAGCCTGTCCTTGGGAGTGGGGTGTGTTTGAGTGTGGTGTTTGCATGCTTTAAAACCAGGCAGCAGTCTTGGAGTTTTGTCTTTTTAGTATGCCTGGAATCAAGGAGGAGGAGGAGGAGGAGATTGGATTTATACCCCGCCCTTCACTACCCAAAGGTGTCTCAGAGCGGCTTACAAACTCCTTTCCCTTCCCCTCCCCACAACAGACACCCTGTGAGCAGTGTTCCCTCTAAGCTGAGTTAGTGTGAGCTAGCTCACAGATTTTTAGCCTCCAGATCACAGATTTTTGTTTTAGCTCAGGGAGGATGGCTCCAGAGCAAGCTAATTTATGCAGTGGCCAAATCACTCACTCACAACTTTAATGCCAGTAGCTCACAAAGAAGAAGTTTTGCTCACAAGACTCCACAGCTTAGAGGGAACATTGCCTGTGAGGTAGGCGGGGCTGAGAGAGCTCTGACAGAAACTGCTCTTTTTCAAGAACGGCTCTTATCAGAACTATGGCTTGCCCAAGGTCATCCAGCCAGGTGCAAGTGGAGGAGTGGGGAATCAAACCCGGTTCTCCCAGATTAGAGTCCGCACACTTAACCACTACACCAAACTAACAAATGGTTGGGAGCAGGGAGTGAATGGGATACACAGAGCATGATTATACTGAAACAGGACAGGTGTGACTGCACTGGGTTGGAAATACAACAGGTACAGTGGGTCAAATGCCCGAGTCTGACACCAACCAGCTCCTGTGGAGGGCCACCAACACAGCATAGAAAACCAAGGCCTTCCCCTGATGTTGGCTCCTGGCACTTAGATTCAGAGGTGACTGCTTCCGAACATGGAGGTTCCCTTCAGTCACCATGGCTAGCAGCCACTGACAGACCTCTCCTCCACGAATCTGTCTAATCCCCTTTTAAGGCCATCTATGCCTGTGGCCATCACTACACCCTCTGGCTGCGAATTCCACATTTTAGTCGCTGGTTGCGTGAAGAAGTATTTCTGTAGTGTATTCAATAGCTAACATTGAATGCCTATGTTTGTGAACCAGCTCATTGCCATCTCATGTTAAGCTTCAGCCTGGGCTAGGATCCTAATGTAACCAATAGGAGCACTAGCCCAGGACGTGTCATCCAATCACCTCGCAGAGTGGGATCGCTTGTGATTGGCCATTATCCCTTCAACCTGATAGGTTGTTATTTGTTCAGTGGGTGTGGCTACATTAGCCGGGAATGTTTAAATACAGAGCAGCCAGTGTATGAACTTCGATGGGTTCTGGCTGGCGATTGTTGTACCGTGTTGGAGAAGTAACGAAGCTGAAGAATAAAAGCCACATTCTTGCTGAATCACTCTCCGACTCTTTGTTAAGTTCGCGACTTAACAATTTCTTTTTCTCCGCCCTGAACCTACTGCCCGTCAGCTTCGTTGGATGCCCTCCAGTTCCAGCATTTTGGGAGAGGGAGAAAAGGCTCCCCCTGTCCCCTTTCTCTGTCCCGTGTGTGATTTTATGAACCTGTATCATCGCCCCCCCACCCCCGCTTAGTTGTCTCTTTTCTAAACTGACCCACCTCCTTCTCCTGTTTCTCCCCCCTTTTTAGGGGTTTGTGTCTCCCATCAAAAGGCTGGTTTTCCCCAAGGCGGCTCGGAAGCAGGCCTTCAAGAACCCCATCTGTCGGCGCCCTCTGCACTCTGTCCCGCTGTACCCCCCGGACTATCTCATCGACCCCCACATCCTCCTACATGACTACGTGGAAAAGGAGGTGAAGGTAAGGCGGGCAAAGGGATAAAGAGTGGCTGTTTCTGGGACCCGGCGTGGAACAGCTCTGCAATGAACTCGACTCTTGCCATTTGCAGGAGGGGGTAAGAACCACAGAAGAGCCTTCTGCTGGGTCAGACCAGTGAGGGTCCATCTAGTCCAGCATCCCATCTCACACAGTGGCCACCCAGTTCCTCTGGAGGGCCAGCAACAGGGCATGGAGGCTGAGGCCTTCATAAGAACATCAGAAAAGCCCTGCTGGGTCAGACCAGTGAGGGTCCATCTAGTCCAGCATCCTGCCTCACACAGTGGCCAACCAGTTCCTCTGGAGGGCCAACAACAGGGCAGAGAGGCCGAGGCCTTCATAAGAACATCAGAAGAGCCCTGCTGGATCAGACCAGTGAGGGTCCATCTAGTCCACCATCCTGCCTCACACAGTGGCCAACCAGTTCCTCAGGAGGGCCAACATTACAGGGCAGGGAGGCTGAGGCCTTTGTAAGAACATCAGAAGAGCCCTGCTGGATCAGACCAGTGGTTCCTCTAGTCCAGCATCCTGTCTCATACAGTGGCCAACCAGTTCCTCTGGATGCCCAATAACAGGGCATAGAGGCCGAGGCCGTCCGCTGATGTTACTTTTTGGCTCTGAGATCCAGAGGATTACTGCTTCTGAATGTGGAGGTTCCCCTCAGTCCCCATAGCTAGTAGCCACTGATAGGGTTACTTTATACGAATCTATCTAATTTCCTTTTAAAGCCATTTTATTCCTGTGGCCATCACTACATCCTCTGGCAGCCAGTTCCACATTTTAATCACCTATTAGCTTCATCGGATGCCCTCCAGATCTAGTATTTGGGGAGATAAAAATTTCTCTTTGTCAGCTTTAGAGTGAGTATAAATGGGCAATTTTCTCTTTGTCAGTTTTTAGAGTGAGTAAGTGGTGAAGGGTGGTAAGCAGTGGGGTACCGCAGGGATCAGTACTTGGTCCGATGCTTTTTAACTTGTTCATTAATGATTTGGAGTTGGGAGTAAGCAGTGAAGTAGCTAAATTTGCGGATGACATGAAATTGTTCAGGGTGGTGAGAACCATCTAGTCCAGCATCCTGTCTCACACAGGGGCCAACCAGTTCCTCTGGCGGGCCAACAACAGGGCAGAGAGGCCGAGGCCTTCATAAGAAGAGCCCTGCTGGATCAGCCCAGTGGTCCATCCAGTCCAGCATCCTGTGACACACAGTGGCCAACCAGTTCCTCTTGATGGCCAACAACAGGGCATAGAGGCCGAGGCCTTCATAAGAACCTAAGAAGAGCCCTGCTGGGTCAGGCCAGTGAGGGTCCCTCTAGTCCAGCATCCTGCCTCACACAGGGGCCAAACAGTTCCTCTGGAGGGTCAACCACAGGGCAGAGAGGCCGAGTCCTCCATAAGAGCATCAGAAGAGCCCTGCTGGGTCAGGCCAGTGGTCCATCCAGTCCAGCATCCTCTCCACATACTGGCCAACCAGTTCCTCTGAATGGCCAACAACAGGGCAGAGAGTCCAAGGCCTTCACTTGAAGATCAGGGTATAAAACCAATTCTTCTTCTTCATCGTCTTCATCTTCTTCTTTGTCTTCTTCATCTTCTGCTTCTTCTTTTCCCTCCTCCTCCTCCACATTTTAATCACTCTCTGTATAGTAGGCTGTACTTGCTGGGCAGTTGTGCGGGCTATGTTTAGATAAAGTGTTTTGATTTGAATACTCCAGAAGTATCATCTAAGCACTAAACTGTTGTTACTCGTGTTTTTAAGCCTAAACTTCAGGTTTATTATTTTTTAAATTTACTTTATGTATTATTTTCCAAAGTCGATATCCCACCTTCCTGCCCTCACAAGGACCTCCAAGGTGCCTTTCTCACCGAGCAATCAAGGCAGATTACAAAATATCAGGGCTGTTTTTGGGCAGGAACGCACAGAAGTTCCGGCTGGCTTCCAAGTTGGCCACACCCAGCAGGAACTCATTAGCATAATAGGCCACACCCAACAGCAGGAACTCATTAGGACTGGCTACATTAGGGGTGTGTGGCCTAACATGCAAAGGAGTTCCTGCTACAAAAAAGGTTTTGACAACTAACAAGGTAAACAGAATAAGAAGGGAAAGGTGGGTGTGGCTGGATGAGCACCCTTCTGGTAACATGGGGGTGTGGCCTAATATGCCAATGAGTTGTGCTGTCAGGGGTGTGGCCTAATATGCTAATAGGTTTCTGCTGTTGGGTGTGGCCTATTATGCTAATGAGGTCCTGCTGGGCTTTTTCCGCAAAAAAAAGCCCTGCAAAATATAGAGTTCATTCAGACAGCACGAGACACCCGGCGACGATGCCGTTGGACTTGGATTGCAGAAGTAAGGAAACGATGCAAACACTGCCTAAGGCATGACATAGTATAACCCAGGGGTCCCGAACACGGTGGCCAGGGGTGCCATGACATCCACCGACAGTTTTCTTGGTACCCGCCAAATATTTTTAGAAAGCGGGTGGGGCTTTAGCCCAGCGAGGCTTCTGATCGGCCATTCGAGATTTGATTGGCTGTGCAGACTTTTTGAAACGTTGCTTTGGCAGCAGCGGCCGTCACAGTGCAAGGACCTTCACTGGGTGGCTCGTGCCGGCCATTTTGTGGCTGGCTCTGCGGTGGCTCGAGGGGTTAAGACGCTGAACTGCAGGTTGGAAGGTCGGTCGTTCAGCAGTTCGAGACCCGAGGGCCGCGTGACGGAGTGAGCACCCATCTCTGGGCCCAGCTCCTGCCAACCTAGCAGTTCGAAAGCAAGAAACTGCAAGTAGATAAATAGGGACCGCTTCGGTGGGAAGGGAACAGCGTTCCGTGCGCCTTGGTGTTTAGTCATGCCGGCCACATGACCACAGAAACGTCTTCGGACAGCGCTGGCTCTTCGGCTTGGAAACTGAGATGAGCATGTCCTGACCGGGGTCCTCTCCAGGGCCTCAGCCTGGGGTACAAGGAACAACCAACACAAGGTTACTTTTAGGGTTCCCAACTAGACTGGAGCAAAGTAACCGAAGTCTCCAGGCTTAACACAGGAACACCATTCAAAGAACAAGCTCTGCAGTCTGCACCACAGGGCTTGAACAAGAAACACAATTGGTAGTAGAAAGACCTAGCAGTCTGAGACACAAGATTTAGGCTTTGAAGCTCTTGAGGCTGAATCACCCAGACAAGGTAAAAATATAAGTTTCTTTATTTAAATAAATTGTGTAAAGTTATAAAACACGAGACTTAGGTAGTGAAGGAACAAAATAACAAAATCTAAGCATTTCCAGCATAGCTAATACTTACAAGCAGCATACAAGCAGGTTTTACCCATAATAGGTTCAGAGATGCAAAGAGTCCTGAGACACAGAGTATAAGTCCAAACTGCATCTCCCCACCGAGGTGGTAAGTCCAAGTATCAAGGCATAATGGAGGGTTGCTCGGAGTCTTAGCCTGCTTGGCCGAGACCCCAAAGAATCCTGCCTGGTTACCAAGACCTAGGGTTCTTATAGAAAAAGGGGGCATGAATGATTCAGGCCTGTTAACCATTCATGACCGGGCAATGTGATGTCACTCTTGCCAGTATCCAAGGTAACCAAGATATCCCATAATACTTGTTTATGAGCTCTGGGGAATCGAAACTTAAAATTCAACAGATAACCCGATTCCCCTCCCAACACAGGTGCAATCACTTGGGAATGTTGCTAATTAATTAATGGCCTCCAAGGCCAGCACTGCTAAGTATTCGCAGCTGGGAGAGCTAGGGAGTGAAGGACATAACTCTCCCCTTATCTGTGTGTCCCTTGTCTCTAAGGAGACTTCTAGGCGCAAGGAGACGAAGAGACGCCTTCAAGATTTACACCAACATACTTTGATAGCACATTCCAGGCCTAGCACAGACCCAGAATCCTCTTTGACTAAAGTTTGGTCAAGTAACCCAAACAGGCAAACAAAATGGTGTCTGAATTGCATTACAGAGCACCGCCCCCTAGAGTTGGATTCGACAGGCTTTCGAGCAAGGGAACCTTTACCTTTACCCCCTGCCTCCTGCAGCAGCCATTTTGTGGCTGTGCTTGCTGCACTGTGTGAGAATGCCAAAGATAGTGCAGACTCTCAAAGGCTGGGGCCCCCTGCTATACGCAATGCCAAATGGATTGCAAAGGTCGAAGACAGTGCGGCAGAGGTGAGATGATACAGACAATAAATCTTGCGATAGACTGCAGTCCTGTTCCTCTTACCAAAGCTCCCTCCTAGACTTACATTTACTGCAAGTCTGATTCCCTTATAAAAATGGCCTCCTGAAGACTGACGTTTTGCACATAGCACGGGAGCCTTTGTGACCTTCCGAGTCAGGCCATTTCTCAAGGTGGGAACCACAGCAGAGAACAAACATGTACAGGCACCCGTTTGCCAGGTGGCGCCCTGAGAAGGCTTTGCCAGGGGTCATTTTGTAGAAAAAGAGGCGACGGAGCTCATTAGCATAACTCATTAGCATAACTCATTTGCATGTGCCACACCCCCTGACATCACCGGAAGCGTGTCAGAAGGCAACACCCACCGCTCAGGCTCCACTGGACTGTTTTGGATTGCTAGCTACTGGGGGGGGGAGTGCAGATCTGTCCTCGCAGAGGAGGGAGAGCTTGTACCTGAATAAAACCTGGCCTTAAAGGTGCCACTGGACTGTTTTGGGCCGGCGGGGGGGGGGGACTCTGCAACTTACCTGGCTGCTTCTTGCTCTGACTGAGGGCTGCTGGGAGCAGGGGGCGGGGCTTGTTGCATGTGCCCATCCCCTGGGCTCTTTACTGCCGGAGCTCCGCTCCTGTGCGCTCCTGCAGGAAATGACCTGTGGGCTTTGCTTAGATTCATGAACCTGTGATGATGGAGTATGCCCCTATATACATCCATGGTGCAGCCTCATTTGGAGTACTGTGTACACTTCAGGTCACCGCACCTCAAAAAAAGATATTATAGCCTTGGGAAAGGTGCAGAAAAGGGCAACTGAAATCATTAAGGGAATGGAACACCTTCCCGATGAAGAAAGGTGTAAGGGGTTAGGGCTCTTTAGCTTGGGGAAATGGCAACTGAGGGGTGACGTGACAGAGGTTTACAAAATCATGCACAGGATAGAGCAGGTTGAGAAAGAACTAATCTTCTCCCTTTCTCACAGTACAAGAACTGGCGGGCACTCAATGAAATTAATGAGCCGTAGGCTTAGAACAGATAAAAGGAAATCCTTCTTCACCCAAAGAGTCATTAACAGATGGAATTCACTGTCACAGGAAGTGGTGGCAGCTAGAAGGATAGTTTCAACAGCCTGCTTCGGCGGGCAGGGCGGGATATAAATTAAATAAATAAATAGATAAATAAATAAATAAATAGACATGAGTGGCTATGAGCCACAAAGAAGAAGAAGAAGAGATTGGATTTATACCCTGCCCTTCACTACCCGAAGGTGTCTCAGAGCGGCTTACAAACTCCTTTCCCTTCCCCTCCCCACAACAGACACCCTGTGAGGTAGGTGGGGCTCAGAGAGCTCTTGACAGAAACTGCTCTTTTTCAAGGACAGCTGTTATCAGAGCTATGGCTTGCCCAAAGCCATCCAGCCAGGTGCAAGTGGAGGAGTGGGGAATCCAACCCGGTTCTCCCAGATTAGAGTCCGCGCACTTAACCAGAACACCAAACTGAGCACCCGCTGCCTGTCCCAGCCACAGGTATAGATGGAACTCTCGGTCTGGGGCAAGTGTTTTCTTGGTGCTTAGGGGGGAGCAACAGTGGGAGGGCTTCTGGAGTTCTGGCCGCATTGCTGGACCTCCTGATGGCATGTGGGTTTTGGCCCCTGTGTGACACAGAGTGTCGGACTGGATGGGCCACTGGGCTTGATCCAACATGGCTTCTCATGTTCTTGTAGCAGGAGAGGTGGTCTGCCTTTTGTGTATGAATTGTAGACTTCCATCAGTGCACATCAAAGTAGCTTTAAATTTGCTGTAATACACACAAAGATCTTTCTGTCCGCGCTTGCGTGTTTGGATGATTAGAACTAGAGAATCTGGTCGATGGTTTCCAGCAGAATAAGGTTACTTTTTTAAAAGAAAAATCCTGCTTTAGAGATTCCCACCCCCCTCTTTACCAGAGGTCATTTCGGGGGGGGATCGCGGGGGATCGCAGTTCCCCCAGGTGAGGTACGGGGGGCGGGGCACATGACGAAGCCCCGCCCCCTGCTTCCGGCCGCCCCCTGCTTCCGGCCCTCATTCAGCCAGGAGGAGGCAGGAGAAGAGGGAGGGTAAGTTGCTTCCTCCCTGCCTCTCCCCATCCCTGCCTGCCTGGGGCCAGGGAGGGCCTTCGCGGGGCTTCCTCGCACTCCCGCCGGCCTTGCAGGTCCACCGCCGGGCCCCTCATGGGGCTTGGCAGTGGAGCTGCAAGGCTGGCGGCGGTGATGTCAGGGGGTGTGGCCTTATGACACACTTCCGGTGATGTCAGGGGGTGTGGCATATGCTAATGAGTTATGCTAATGAGTTCCCCTAGCTCTTTTTCTACGAAACGACCCCTGCTCTCTACCATCTTAATCTTCTCTCCCTGGTGACTCCTTCTGCTTTCTCTTCCTCTCCAGTTTTTAGGCCACCTGACCTGGGTGACGGCTTCCTTGAATCCCTCCAGCCGTGAAGAACTGCTGCAGCTCCTGGATACTGCCAGGGTAATCCTACGATGCACTTCAGTGTAGTTTAAAAGGTAAAAGGTCAAGGTTCCCCTTGCTCGAAAGCCACTCGAATCCAACTCCAGGGTTGCGGCGCTCGTCTCCGTTTCCAAGCCGAAGAGCCAGCGCTGTCCGAAGATGTTTCCGTGGTCATGTGGCCGGCATGACTAGACGCCAAGGCGCACGGAACGCTGCGACCTTCCCACCGAAGTGGTCCCTATTTATCTACTTGCAATGTCTTGCTTTCGAACTGCTAGGTTGGCAGGAGTTTGTTTGGTCCTGTTCAAATAGTCATGTGCTCGGAACATGTTGCGCCAGAAAGAGGGTTGGGACCAGCGTTAGGGGTTATGAATGGGTGCGAAGTTAATGTTAAAGGATCTGGGTATATACTGTACATGCAAGAGGGCTGTCAAGTCACAACCAACTTATGGCAACCCCAGCTAGGGGCTCTCAAGGCAAGTGAGGTGCAGAGGTGGTTAAGCCGTTGCCTTCCTCTGCAGAGTCTTCCTCGGTGGTCTCCCATCCAAGGACTAACCAGGACTGATCCTGCTTCGCTTCTGAGAACTGACGAAATCGGGCCGTACCTTCCCTCCCACATATGTACTACAGAATAGGGGTTCCAACCAACGCTCCCTCTAAGCTGTGGGGTCTTGTGAGCAAAAATTCTACTTTGTGAGCTGCCGACACTAAAGTTGTGAGCGAGCGATTTGGCTGCTGCATAAATTAGTTTGCTCTGGAGCCCTCCTTCCTGAGCTGAGGCAAAAAAGTGTGAGCCAGAGGCTAAAAAACGGTGAGCTGGCTCACACTAGCTCAGCTTAGAGGGAACACTGGTTTAACTTAAGATTTTAATATGTAGTATATGTTTTAAATTTTTATGTATATGATTGTTTTACCATGGCAAGTGTTCTTGCCTCTGTAAGCCGCCCTGAGCCCTCGGGGGAGGGCGGGGTATAAGTACGAAAAATAAATAAATAAATAAACCTATGTTCCCTCTAAGCTGTAGAGTCCTGTGAGCAAAAATTCTACTTTGTGAGCTACTGGCATTAAAGTTGTGAGCAGGTGATTTGGCTACTGCATAAATTAGTGTGTTCTGGAGCCCTCCTTCCTGAGCCAAGGCAAAAATCTGTGAGCCGGAGGCTAAAAAACTGTGAGCTAGCTCACACTAACTCAGCTTAGAGGGAACACTGGTTCCAACAGAAGAGCCCTGCTGGATCAGACCAATAGTCCATCTAGTCCAGCATCCTGTCCCACACAGGAGAAGAGAAGAAGAGATTGGATTTATACCCTGCCCTTCACTATTCACAGCGGCTTACAATCTTTTCCCCCTTCCCCTGCCCACAACAGACACCCTTCTGAGATAGGTGGGGCTGAGTTCTTTTGAGAACTGCTCTTGAGAGAACTTGTGACTGACCCCAGGTCACACTAGCAGCTGCATGTGGTGGAGTGGGGAATCAAACCCGGTTCTCCCAGATTAGAGTCCCGCGGACCTAGCCTAATAACATCAGAAATGGATGCTGTCGTTTGATGTGAAGTATCTAAGGAGGATAGCTTCATTAATAACCATGAATGATGGGGAAATAGGGTTCCTGTTCAGTCTCCCGGAATCCGTAAGCCAACTGCCCTGGAACTCAAAGGTGATGGGTAGAGTTGCCAACTCCCTCTTGGGAAATACCTGGAGATTTGGGGTGGCGCCGGGGAGGAAGAAGTTTGGGAAGACGAAGGACCCCAGTGGACTATAGTGCCATAGAGTCCACCTTCCAAAGCAGCCATTTTCTCCATGGGAACTGATCTTTCATCTGGAGAGCAGTTGTCATCCCAGGAGATCTCCAGCCCCCACCTGGAGGTTGGCAACACTAGGTCAGAAGGGCACTCCCCTTTTTATCAACTAACAAACAACATGAACATGGGAGGGCCCGCACTGGTGGTTCTCGGATTCGTGGGGGCCCAGGGTCAGAAAAGAGAACTGGAGGTACAACACCAAAACTGGGAACTGAGGTCTGGGGCAGTGTTCCCTCTAAGATGAGCTGGTGTGAGCTAGCTCGTAGTTTTCCAGCCTCCAGCTCACAGATATTTGTCTCCGCTCAGGACAGACGGCTCCAGAGCAAACTCATTTCTGCAGTAGCCAAATTGTTTGCTCACCACTTTAATGCCAGGAGTTCACCAAGGAGAACTTTTGCTCACAAGTCTCCCCAGCTTAGCGGGAGCATTGGACTGGGGTGGTGCTCTACTGCTTTTCCCCTGTCTTGTGCGGCTTGACTCACTCACTAGAGATGCCCGGGACTTGCCTGGGTCTTTCTACGGTGCCCTCTCTGTGTCTCCTGGATTGGGAAGGGTGACTTGCCCAGGGCTGAGGGGAGGGGCTGTGGTTCATTGGCAGAGCATCTGCTTGGGACGCAGAGGGCTCCAGGTTCAATCCCCGGCATCTCCAGTTAAAACGATCAGGTAGGAGATGTCAAAGACCTCAGCCTGAGACCCCGGAGAGCCGCTGCCAGTCAGAGTAGGCAATGCTGACCTTGATGGACTGAGGTTCTGATTCAGTATCAGGCAGCTTCATCTGTTCAGGTGCATGGCACAGCGGGAGGAGACGAGATGGCCACACGGCTGGTTGTTCCATTCTGAGTCCCATTCCAGGGACTAGGAATATGACTCCAGTCTTAACGCCTTTTGTTGGGATTCTGAGATTCAAGATCGATGGTCGTTTTGCAAACACAAGAGCCACATTAGTAAAAGAAAAAATATCTTGACTACAAAACAAAATAAAGCATGGGTACGGTACTTTGGATAAAAGAAATAAAACAAAAGGTTACATACTTGCAGTTACTTTCAGTACTAAATGCTAACAGCTACATCTTTCTATCTGTGTTGGCTTCTAGAGGGGAGCTTCCTGTCTGCTTCACACAAAGAGCCATAAACCTTGTGAATACATGAATGCTAGATCAAAGCATTTCCACAAGCAAGTTGTTAGTTGACCAATACAAAGGTCACTTCATTAGGCTAAGCAACTCCCACAAACTTTCCCGCTGTAGAATACATTATGTGACGTAACATCCTGTTTCCTAACAAACAACACTTAACTCTGTAATGACTGAAGTGTAAGCAACTTGAAACTCCAACACCTTTCCTCCGCCTCTCCTGCAGCAACTGAAGGAGCTTCCGCTGAAGACCACCCCAGAGCAGGACAGCATCCTCAGCCTTTCGGCGCGCTGCTTGCTCCTTACCTGGCGGGACAACGAGGAGCTCATCTTGAGAATCCCCACCCATGAAATCGCTGCTGCCTCCTACCTGCGGGACGACGCACTGCACCTCTTGGTGCTCAAAACAGGTCTGGATTGATACAGCCAAGGGAAGCTAGGGTTGCCAAATCCAGCTTGGGAAATTCCTGGAGATTTGGGGAGGAAGAGGAGAACATAAGAGAAGTCATGTTGGATCAGGCCAATGGCCTATCCAGTCCAACGCTCTGTGTCACACAGGGGCAAAAACCCAGGTGCCACTAGGAGGTCCACCAGTAGGTCCAGAACTCCAGAAGCCCTCCCACTGTGGCCCCCCAAGCACCAAGAAGACAGATTATCACTGCCCCAGGTACAAGTACGTAAGAGAAGCCATGTTGGATCAGGCCAATGGCCTATCCAGTCCAACGCTCTGTGTCACACAGGGGCCAAAACCCAGGTGCCACTAGGAGGTCCACCAGTAGGTCCAGAACTCCAGAAGCCCTCCCACTGTGGCCCCCCAAGCACCAAAAAGACAGATTATCACTGCCCCAGGTACAAGTACGTAAGAGAAGCCATGTTGGATCAGGCCAATGGCCTATCCAGTCCAACGCTCTGTGTCACACAGGGGCCAAAACCCAGGTGCCACTAGGAGGTCCACCAGTGGGTCCAGAACTCCAGAAGCCCTCCCACTGTGGCCCCCCAACCACCAAGAAGACAGATTATTACTGCCCCAGGCATAAGAACATAAGAGAAGCCATGTTGGATCAGGCCAATGGCCCATCCAGTCCAACGTTCTGTGTCACACAGGGGCCAAAACCCAGGTGCCACTAGGAGGTCCACCAGTGGGTCCAGAACTCCAGAAGCCCTCCCACTGTGGCCCCCCAACCACCAAGAAGACAGATTATTACTGCCCCAGGCATAAGAACATAAGAGAAGCCATGTTGGATCAGGCCAATGGCCCATCCAGTCCAACGTTCTGTGTCACACAGGGGCCAAAACCCAGGTGCCACTAGGAGGTCCACCAGTGGGTCCAGAACTCCAGAAGCCCTCCCACTGTGGCCCCCCAAGCACCAAGAAGACAGATTATCACTGCCCCAGGCATAAAAACATAAGAGAAGCCAATGTTGGATCAGGCCAATGGCTCATCTAGTCCAACACTCTGTGTCACACAGGGGCCAAAACCCAGGTGCCACTAGGAGGTCCACCAGTGGGTCCAGAACTCCAGAAGCCCTCCCACTGTGGCCCCCCAAGCACCAAGAAGACAGATTATCACTGCCCCAGGCATAAGAACGTAAGAGAAGCCAATGTTGGATCAGGCCAATGGCCCCTCCAGTCCAACACTCTGTGTCACACAGTGGCCAAAACCCAGGTGTCATCAGGAGGTCCACCACTGGGGCCAGAACTCCAGAAGCCCTCCCACTGCTGCCCCTCCAAGCACCAAGAATACCGGATCATGCCAATGGCCCATCCAGTCCAACGCTCTTTGTCAGACAGGGGCTATATCCCAGGTGCCATCAGGAAGTCCACCAGGGAGGTGATTTACCACTGCCTGCCTCCACATAGTGACCCTGGTCAAGTCCAATAGCACTTGAGAGACCAACAGAATTTGGGGGCTATGAGCTTCCAATTATTTGAGCAGCTCCTTTTGACTCTTCATTGGGAAAGGCAGACTTTCACACATTGTCCTCTGGTCCGTAGAGATTACTGATCACTGGTCTTTCCCCCCATATTTCCAGGCTTGGGAGTCGACCCGGTGCCCGCAGGGGGCAGTCTGGACTCTTATCCCGGAAGCACGCAGGAGAAGAAATTCCCCGGGGGGCCCTCTGAAAAGAGGCCGGTGGAGCCCAGGCAGCCGGGGGCCACCACGGAGCGGCGCCACACCATCTGCAGCCTGGACTGGAAAATGTCCCGGGGTGGGCAGGAGGGGAGGCCCAGCGGAGGCGGGGGCAGCCTGGAGAGGAAGCAGGGTGGCGGGAGCTGGGAGAAGAGGCAGGGGGGCGGGGTCAGGCCCTTTGGGAGCTGGGAGCGCCGGCAGACCTACAGCGGGAGCTGGGAGTGCCACCCGGCCGGCAAAGGCGGGGGCAGCTGGGAGTGCCGGCGGGCGGGGAAGCCCGGGGGCAGCTGGGAGCACCGTCAGGCCTACAGCGGGAGCTGGGAGCGAGGCAAGGCCTGCGGCAGCTGGGAGCGGAGGAACACGGGGGACAACCCCCTGGACCCGAAGAAGCCGAGCCCGGAAGCCTACTGCAACCTCGTCATCCTGGCGGTGACTAACAGGGTAAGTCATAGAATCAGGGGATCACAGAGCTGGGAGGGGCCATAGAGGGCATCCAGTCCAACCCCCTGTTCAATGCAGGATCAGCCAAGATCCTGGGGTGTCAAACATGCGGCCCGGGGGCCGGATCAGGCCAATGGCCCATCCAGTCCAGCACTCTGTGTCAAACAGTGGCCAAAACCCAGGTGCCATCAGGAGGTCCACCAGTGGGGCCAGAATGCTGAGGTCTCTCACCTCCACAAGCCCTGCCTTCCCGTCTTCACCCACAAATCTCCAGAAATTTTCCAACCCGAAGATGGCAACCCTACCCATTGGCCAGTACTCCTAACATACGGTTCATCGGCATGAGCCCCTGGATGTGCCCCCCTAGACCATAATTCGCTAGGTTTGCCAACTCAGGTTGGGAAATCCCTGGATATTAAGGGGGTGGATCCGGGGACGGGAAGGTCTTGGGAAGGCGGAGACCTCAGCAGGCTGTAATGCCATAGAGTCCACTTACCAAAGCGTCCACTTTCTCCAGGTGGACTGATCTCCGTAGTCTGGAGATAAGTTGTAATCCTGGGAGATCTCCAGGCCCCACCTGGAGAACTGGCAACCCTATTGTTATATACTGAGATTGAGGCAGTGTTTCTTAAACAACTGATTTCTTTATTCAGCTCAGAACACAGCAACACAACAACAAGACTCATAGAACGATGCAACTTTATGCATTTTAAACCAGGGAAAACCACACACCCCTAGAACAGTAATGTCCAATCAATAACAAGTGCTGGGGGACCAATAGGAGTTGTTCCTGCCAAATGTCAGAAACTGTCCTGATGCCAGGACCCACAGTCAAACGACGGAGCACACGCTTCCAAGAAGGTTATACTTTATTGTCAGTACCATGGGTCATTTTGTAGAAAAAGAGGTGCAGGAGCTCATTAGCATAACTCATTAGTGTAACTCATTTGCATATGCCACACCCCCTGACATCACCGGAAGTGTGTCAGAAGGCAACACCCACCGCTCAGGCACCACTGGACTGTTTTGGATTGCTAGCTATTGGGGGGAGGGGAACGTGCAGATCTGTCCTCGCAGAGGAGGAAGAGCTTGTACCTGAATAAAACTTGGTCTTAAAGGTGCCACTGGACTGTTCTGGGCCGGAGGGTTGGGGGGGCCGCGGCAACTTACCTGGCTGCTTCTTGCTCTGACTGAGGGCTGCTGGGAGCAGGGGGTGGGGCTTGTTGCATGTGCCCGCCCCCTGGGCTCTTTACTGCCGGAGTTCCGCTCCTGTGCGCTCCTGCAGGAAATGACCCCTGGTCAGTACTATGGATGCAGGAATGATATGATGTCCTTATCTGAAGTACACATCTTTGCCCTGCTCAAACAGAGATTAATTGATATTGAGATGCAAGAGCTTAGAGCCTTGGCTTCTGGTAGATGCTCCCCTTTAAGATGGGCACGTTTTCCGATCATCAACACCCCTGCACAATACTTATCGGATTTGACTTCTCCACAGCTGCGCTTTAACGTGCTGGCCCGCTTTAACGTGCTCCCCTCTGCGGTTTTAGCAGGAAGATTTAAGAAAATCCCCTACTCTGTTAGGTTTTGTGATTGTGATTCAGAGGAGATTGAAACAATCGAACACGTATTCCTCCACTGTAGTTTGTATGATGACATTCGGGCAGTCTATCTAGAAGCCATACTTAAGAAAGATGTCAAACAATCAGATGACAGAATGTTGTACCGTTTATTGGCTTCACAAAATACAGTGGTTATTGAAGCGGTGGCTAATTTCTGTAACTGCCTTATAATGAGGAAGCTATGTGTTAAATCAATGAACTGAAGGGTGACTGTTTATGACTCTGATCCATGCCAATAAAGGTTTTGAATTGAATTGACTGGATGGGCCACTGTCCTGATCTAACATGGCTTCTCTTATGTTCTTGTGTCCGGGGCAGTGATGCTCTGTATTCTTGGGCGCTTAGGGGGGGAACAGTGGGAGGGCTTCTGGAGTCCTGGGGGGCCCCCCGGCCCGGGGGGGGGGGGGAATGAATAATAGGCGTCTCAACATAGCCGAGGCTGGGAAGCGAGGGGAAAAGAATGTGGCATCACAATGTACACAGCTCATGCAGGCAAACCTTAGGCTATAAACAATATGGCAGCGGCGCTGACACCTGATTGGTCTGTCTCCCGACACTGACCAATCCAGTTGCAGATTTCAGGATACCAGGAGTCAATGGAGCTTGTGGCTGAAGCTCCAGCTAGTTTACTTTAAGCAATGTAATGAAGCAAATACATAACACCTATGGTTGCAGTAAAGCAGTTCCCAGAGGGGTCTGACTGCTCTTTTCTTCCCGGGGTCCAGGACACAGCCGAGGAGTCCTGCGCTCTCATCTGCCAGGTTTTCCAGATCATCTACGGGGACCAGACCATTGAGTGTGTGGACCGGGCCGGCTACCATTACACATCCACTCCAAAGCGTCCTTGGTTGTCCAGCCGCAGTGAGTACACCTGTGACTGTGAAGCAGACATATATTGACCCTAAGTGGGGGTCCCCAACTTTTTTGAGCCTGTGGGCATCTTCAGAATTCTAAGACAGGATGTAGATCCAGATGGACTCAAAATGATCTAGATAGGCCGGAGTAGTGGGCTGAGACAAAGAAAATGAATTGCAATAGAGAGAAGTGCAAAGTCCTACACTTAGGCATGAAAAAATCAAAGGCACAGATATAGAATGGGAGGGACTTGGCTTGACAGCAGCACATGTGAAAGGGATCTAGGTGTTCTGGTTGATCACAAGCTAAACATGAGCCTGCAGTGCGATGTGGCTGCGAAGAAAGCTAATGCAATCTTGGGATGCATTAACAGAAGCCTTGTGTCCAGATCACAGGAGGTGGCCGTTCCGCTCTGTCCTGCGATGGTCAGGCCTCACCTGGAGTACCGTGTCCACGTTTGGGCACCACGTTTTAGGAAGGATGCTGACAAACTTGAGCGTGTCCAGAAGAGGGCAACCAGGATGGCGAGAGGGTTGGAATCCAAGTCTTACGAGGAAAGGCTGAAAGAGTTGGGTCTGTTTAGCCTGAGAAAGAGAAGTGGAAAGGGGGAAGGGGACATTATTGCAGTCTTCCAATATTTGAAGGGCCGTCATGTAGAAGATGGAGCGGATCTATTCTCTCTTGCTCCGGATTGTAAGGCTAGATCTAATGGGTGGAAATTACAAGGGAGTCAATAACTATCAGGAGAAACTTCCTGACTGTCAGAGTGGTTGAGCAGTGGAACAGTCTGCCTCGAGAGGTGGTGGGTGCTCCTTCGCTGGACGTTTTCAAGCGGAGGCTGGACAACCCTCTTTTGGGTATGTTGTAGGGCTCTCTTTCGGCTATACTCCTGCAGAGTGCAGGGGGTTGGACTAGATGACCTGCAAGGTCCCTTCCAACTCTAACATTCTATGATTCTATGATGTTTCCCCACGTAGCCACTCAGTATCAGCAACACCTGGAAATTATCATTGTGGCAGGTGTTCTGTATGTCCACTAGTTTGGGAAACAGCATGATTAGATTTTCCAGAATTAAAGGTACATATACAACTGAAACAATTTACAAACTGTGCAACAAAAAGAGTAGCGTATCTCATATAATGTCCATGTCCTAAATATTATGTAGGGACCTCTACACGAGCGATCAGGATGCAGATTATAGAACATGGCAAACCTTGACAGCATAATAAAACGTCCAGACATCATCCTGCCAACAAAAGCCCGTATGGTTAAAGCAATGGTTTCCCCAGTAGTAATGTATGGCTGCGAGAGTTGGACCATAAGGCCGAGTGCCGAAGAATAGATGTTTTCGAATTATGGTGCTGGAGAAGACTCTTGAGAGTCCCTTGGACTGCAAGGAGATCGAATCGGTCAATCCTAAAAGAAATCAACCCTGACTGTTCCCTGGAAGGCCAGATACTGAAGCTGAAGTTCAAATACTTCGGCCACCCAATGAGAAGGGAGCACTCCCTGGAGAAGACCCTGATGCTGGGAAAGGTTGAAGGTCAAAGAAGAAGGGGATGGCAAAGGCTGAGATGGTCAGACAGTGTCACAGATGCAACGAACATGAAGTTGAGCGAACTCCAGAGCACAATGGAAGAAGAAGAAGAGGAGGAGGAGGAGATTGGATTTATACCCCGCCCTTCACTACCCAAGGGAGTCTCAGAGCGACCTACAAACTCCTGGGCCTGAGGAGGGCAGGGTTTCAGAAGGGGAGAGATCTCAGTAGGGTATTAATGCCATGGTGTGTGCCCTTTAAAGCAGCCATTTCCCCTGTGCCCTAGAGGAGAGGTGATTAGCTTTATACCCCATGGCCTTTCACTATCCAAAGGAGTCTCAGAGTGGTCTACAATCTCCTTTCCCTTCCCCTCCCCACAACAGACACCCTGTGAGGTAGGTGGGGCTGAGAGAGCTCTCCTGAGAACTGCTCGTGAGAGAGCAGCTCTGAGAGAACTTGTGATTGACCCAAGGTCACACCAGCAGCTGCAAGTGGAAGAGTGGGGAATCAAACCCAGTTCTCCCAGATTAGAGTCCGCGCTCCTAACCACTACACCAAACAGGAGGGCCTGGCGTGAGGTGGTCCGTGGGGCCGCGGAGAGTCGGACTCAACCGCGCAACTGAACAACAACAAATTGTCAGTTGCCTGGTAATGTCATTCGGCATCTGAAATCACTCCATTCCAGAATGTGGGGACCTGTGTGAAGTTGTCGGCGTTACAAAAAGGGCCGTGATGCACAGTCACGATCACATGCTGCTCAGCGGCTCAAAACTTTACTGTAAAGAAAACAACCTGTCCCGACTGTTCCTGTGGAGGAAAGTCGTCCTGTCTCAAAAACCTAGGGTGGCCAGCCTCCAGGTGGGACCTGGAGATCTCCAGGTTTTACAACTGGTCTCCAGACGACAGAGAGCAGCTCCCCTGGAGAAAATGGCTACTGTGAAGGGTGGACTCCGTGGCATTGGACCATGCTGAGGCCCCTCCCCTCCCCAAACCCCTCCCTCTCCTGGCTCCACCCCCAAAGTCTCCAGGTATTTCCCAACCCAGACCTGGTAACTCTACAACCAGCCCAAACCTGGGGTTGATGGGGGAAGTATTTCAAGCAGGTGGCTGACCACAAGTTGGGTGATGGTTTTTGCTTTGCTGTCGATGGAGAACAGGGCTCTTGGAAGGGCGCCGGTGGGTGGGCAGAACAGAGGCCTTGTTGGTGCATCTGTTTATTCTCATCCTTCCCTCCTGCCTTGTCGTTCCCAGGCGAGAGCTGCCGGACAGATGGGACATACGCCTACGACGCCGATTTCAGCTGCTGCAGCTCCTTGTAAGTCCCGCCAGGAACAAACGGCGCGTCTGCACTGCACAGTGACTGGACGGGTTTCAACCATCACGGCCTCCTTGCCAAAGGCAGCCTGGCAGGTGTCGCTCTGGGAAGAGCTGGGGGACTCTTGCAGCGTTCTCGGCAGCCTGATGACACTACAATTCCCACAGTCCCCCGGGATAAATCAGAACCTGTGTTAAGCTTGTAGCACCCTGTGTTGGATGGCCCAGGCTAGAAGAAGAGGAAGAAGAGAAGAGATTGGATTTATACCCCGCCCTTCACTTGGAGTCTCAGAGTGGCTTACAAACTCCTTTCCCTTCCCCTCCCCACAACAGACACCCTGTGAGGTAGGTGGGGCTGAGAGAGCTCTGACACAAACTGCTCTTTTTCAAGGACAGCTGTGCCAGAGCTTGTGACTGACCCAAGGTCACATCAGCAGGTGCAAGTGGAGGAGTGGGGAATCAAACCCGGTTCTCCCAGATTAGAAGAAGAAGAAGAGATTGGATTTACACCCCGCCCTTCACTTGGAGTCTCAGAGCGGCTTACAAACTCCCTTCCCCTCCCCACAACAGACACCCTGTGAGGTGGGTGGGGCTGAGAGAGCTCTGACACAAACTGCTCTTTTTCAAGGACAGCTGTGCCAGAGCTTGTGACTGACCCAAGGTCATCCAGC
Source organism: Gekko japonicus (assembly GCF_001447785.1). Lineage (NCBI taxonomy): Eukaryota > Metazoa > Chordata > Lepidosauria > Squamata > Gekkonidae > Gekko > Gekko japonicus. Next base: position 196,653 of record NW_015175978.1, read on the forward strand.
CAGGTGCAAGTGGAGGAGTGGGGAATCAAACCCGGTTCCCCCAGATTAGAGTCCGTGCACTTAACCACTACACCAAACTGACTAGCCCAGTCTTGTCAGATCTTGGAAGCTAAGCAGGGTCGGCCCTGGTTAGTGCTCGGATGGGAGACCTCTAAGGAACGCCAGGATCATGACGTAGAGGCAGGCAAGGGCAAAACCACCTCTGAATGTGTATTCTCTTGAAAACTCCAAGGGGTTGGCCACATCTCAATAGCACCTTCCAGCACCACCCAGTAGTTAATTAATTGCTTGCATTAGTTGTAAATGTTGGGGGGGAAATGGCAAAATAATTTAATATTCAGAGATTGCAATGGATCTTTGCTTCACTGGAGGCATTTTCTTCTATGTAAGAATCTTTCTTTCTAAGGGAAGAGTTCACAGGGAATCTACAAAACAACAAAGACACCTAAGACCACATCTTTACACTTTGACCACAGGGTCTACAACAATGGAGATTGTTCTTCTTCTTGACCCCTAGAAAGACACCTAAGACCACATCTTTACACTTTGACCACAGGGTCTACAACAATGGAGATTGTTCTTCTTGGCCCCTAGAAGGAAATCACCTGGCTGCATTAACCAATGATTGTTAGTAAATAGGCGTCAGTTTCCCGGGCTTTCTTCCCATTGGCTTTCTGCCAGGTTTCCTTCCAGGTCAGTCTAAACAACAGCACACAAGGTAAACACACATTAACCCTATGCTGACTGAATTTTAGATCTTGCAACACACATATTTCCAACAGTAAAAACCCGTTTCTTCTATTAAAAAAGCACCCCTAAATAATCAGAAACCCTTTCTTTTTTTAAAAAAAGTACCATCATCTCTACTGCAACATCTAAGAGAAGAAGAAGAGATTGGATTTATACCCTGCCCTTCACTACCCAAAGGTGTCTCAGAGCGGCTTACAAACTCCTTTCCCTTCCCCTCCCCACAACAGACACCCTGTGAGGTAGGTGAGACTGAGAGAGCTCGGACAGAAACTGCTCTTTTTCAAGAACAGCTCTTCTCAGAACTATGGCTTGCCCAAGGTCATCCATCCAGGTGCAAGTGGAGGAGTGGGGAACCAAACCCAGTTCTCCCAGATTAGAGTCCACTCAGTGGCAGAGAAGAAAAAGAAGAGATTGGATTCATACCCCGCCCTTCACAACCCAGAGGAGTCTCAAAGCGGCTTACAAACTCCTGTCCCTCCCCCTCCCCACAACAGACACCCTGGGAGGTAGGCGGGGCTGAGAGAGCTCTGACAGAAACTGCTGTTTTTCAAGAACAGCTCTGAGAGAACTTGTGATGGACCCAAGGTCACACCAGCGGCTGCATGTGGAGGAGCCAGGACTCAAACCCGGTTCTCCCAGACTAGAGTCCGCACTCCTAACCACTACACCAAACTGGCCGCCCTAGCTTGTTTTTGCCCGTTTCGACTGGCACTGGCTCTGCAGGGTATCCAAGGAGGGTCTGTCCCAACATCTGTTCCTAGGGTTGCCAGCTCAGGGTTGGGAAAGTCCTGGAGATTTTGGGGTGGAGCCTGAGGAGGGCGGGGTTTGGGGAGGGGAGGGGCCTCTTCAGATGTTGTCATACAGTCATAATTACAGTCCACCCTCCAAAGCAGCCATTTCCTCCAAGGGAACTGAACTCTGTTGCCTGGAGATCAATAGTAATTCAGGGATGTCCCCTGGTGACACCTGGAAGTTATTACCGTTGCCAGTAACCTCAGTTATTACAGTTGTCAACTTTGGTTTGGGAAATTCCTGGAGATTTGGGCCTGAGGAGGGCAGGGTTTCAGAAGGGGAGAGATCTCAGTAGGGTATTAATGCCATGGTGTGCGCCCTTTAAAGCAGCCATTTTCCATGTGCCCTAGAGGAGAGGAGATTAGCTTTATATCCCATGGCCTTTCACTACCCAAAGGAGTCTCAGAGTGGTCTACAATTCCCTTTCCCTTCCCCTCCCCGCAACAGACACCCTGTGAGGTAGGTGGGGCGGAGAGAGCTCTCTTGAGGACTGTTCTTGAGAGAACAGCTCTGAGAGAACTTGTGACTGACCCAGGGTCACACCAGCAGCTGCATGTGGAGGAGCGGGGAATCAAACCCGGTTCTCCCAGATCAGAGTTCGCGCACTTCACCACTACACCAAACTGGCTCCGCCCAAGAAGAGGAGAAGAGATTGGATTTATACCCCGCCCTTCACTATCCAAAGGAGTCTCAGAGTGGCTTAAATTTCCTTTCCCTTCCCCTCCCCACAACAGACACCCTGTGAGCAATGTTCCCTCTAAGCTATGGAGCCCTGTGAGCAAAAAATCTACTTTGTGAGCTATTGGCATTAAAGTTGTGAGCAGGAGATTTTGGCTGCTGCATAAATTAGTTTGCTCTGGAGCCCTCCTTCGTAAGCTAAGACAAAAATGTGTGAGCCGGAGGCTAAAAAACTGTGAGCTAGCTCTAACTAACTCATCTTAGAGGGAACCCTGCCTGTGAGGCAGGTGGGGCGGAGAGAGCTCTTTCGAGGACTGCTCTTGGGAGAACAGCTCCGAGAGAACTTGTGACTGACCCAAGGTCACACCAGCAGCTGCATGTAGAGGTGTGGGGAATCAAATCTGGTTCTCCTAGATTAGAGTCCATGCTCCTAACCACTACACCAGTTGTAATCCTGGGACGTCTCCTGGTCTCAACTGGAGGTTTGCAACCCTACGAGTTACCCAAGGTTATCTTTGATTGGAGACATTGGGGCTCAAACTCAGGACTGTCTGCATACACAGCAGATGCTGAACTGCTGGTCTCCAGGCCCTTGTCCTTCCCAAACCAGAGGGAGCAAATTCCCACGATCCCTCCGGCATCTCAGCTTCGAGAAATGAAGCCATGAGGAGGCAGCTTCCCGTTAGCCAAAATGGATGCCAGGCTAGATCTGGGCACCGTTGCTCACCCTCTTCCTTCTTCGCACAGTGACGGCTCCCACGAAACCTTTGAGGCCTACCGCAGCGGCGGTTCTTCCCCCTCATTTCGCCAGTCGCACCACAGCCTCGCGACAGCCTGCAGCGGGAGCGACCAAAGCAGCACTGGGCTGGAACAGCTGCAGGAGTACATGATCACGGTGAGTCGGAGGGCGGCGGGGCGGCATTGGTACATGCACAAACATGTTTGTGACTTCCCTTGGTAGTAATTTGCTTTGGGTCACTCACTTGGCGTGAATATAACGCATTTCAAACATTATCTCAGCCGTCAGTCGAGCACCCTTGTAAGATGACGATGATGATTATATTGTCACAGTCAGATATCGGACTAGTAGATGGTGTTCTGCATTTCAAGATCAATCCAAGTTCTTGGGAAGTGCAGATGTATCTTCACAGAATTCTTGCAGTTCCAAGCAACACTGTCTTCTGGAGCTGAGCTGGTGTTATTTGCTTAAAGCCCAGAATGTCCAGACAACTGGCACGATGATAAACCTTCGTCTCCCAGAGACACTCTAACTCTATTTGTAGGTCTTGGTATTTCATGGTCTTCTCCTGTTCTTCCTTTTCTATTCTGCTGTCTCCTAGGATTGCAATGTCTATGATCTAAACCCTATTTCTCATTCCCCCCCGCTTCAATTTTGATATCAAGGGTGTTATGCTCCAGAGGTTTATCTGTTTGTAACTGGAAGTTCCAAAGAATCTTTCTCTCATTCTCCATGATCTTGTTTGGTTTGTGCTCCCATGAATTTCTGACGGATGGTAAGCCATATGAACTTCCACAAATTATTATGAAGTTTGTTACGTATTAAACTCCACGCCGAGTCGAGACGTAAGTAACAGTGAAATCAGCTTTATTAATAACAGGAACATCAGAAGAACACACAACAACACAACAGTGGAGCATAGCTCCCTTTTAAACTATTCCGGGCTGGTGTAGCCACGCCCTAGAATAGTTAAGGACCAATAGTATTGTAAAGATAACAACCAATCAGGTTTGTTCCCTCCAGCACAGTTCTCTGACTTCTGATTGGTTCCAATTACACATTAGCCAATAGGATTGTTCCAGCTTAGAATCCTGGCTAAGGTCTCAAGCTTAACATGTAAGTTAATACAGTGAAGACATAACAAAGTTTGTGGCGGTTCATGAAGAAAAATAGTTCAGCTGTTTGGTTTCAATGACTCGAAGCCATTGAAACCACTGCTTTCAGCTCCCAGTAGAAAGCAGGGGGCTAAACTTTAAATGGCTCACGAACCGATGCAAACCAGTTAGTTTCCCGAACCGGAGTATCAGTTCGTGGTTCAGCCACGAACTGAACTGCAAAAATGTGGTTTGTGCCCATCCCTACACAGAACTATTGTGGCTCCTGCACATGTTCATAACAATCAGGGAAGGCAGCTCTTGTTGGTTGTACTATTCCAGACTGCTGCGGGGGGAGGCTTGTGTTTGAATGCTCCCCACGTACCAGCTTGGTTCAACACTGGGGAACTGTGCTCTAATTCCTGCCATATTGCAGAAATTCCATACGGTGTTGTGCACAATCTGCCGTTTTCCCATTCCTTCAGAGCTGTGTTTCTGCTTTTCCCTTTTAGCTCATATTCTGTGATAATTGGGCAACACGAAAGTGCACCCTTGGTTGTGTGGATGACTGCTTTTGTGCAGTACTCTGTGATAGCTGCCCCTTTCCAGCTCTGGGGGAGGTGTAACCAAGAGGCCGTTCTCTCCATGATCTGTTTGATGGGGAGGGGCTGTGGCTCAGTGGAAGAGCCCCTGCCAGTTTGGTGTCGTGGTTAAGTGCACGGACTCTAATCTCGGAGAACTGGGTTTGCTTCCCTCCTCCTCCACTTGCACCTGGCTGGATGACCTTGGGCAAGCCACAGTTCTTTCAGAGCTGTTCTCTCAGCCCGACCGACCTCACAGGGTGTCTGTTGTGGGGAGGGGAAGGGAAAGGAGTATATAAGCCACTCTGAGACTCCTTGGGGTAGTGAAGGGCGGAGTATAAATCCAATCTCTTCTTCTTCTTCTTAAGTGCACGGACTCTAATCTCGGAGAACTGGGTTTGCTTCCCTCCTCCTCCACTTGCACCTGGCTGGATGACCTTGGGCAAGCCACAGTTCTTTCAGAGCTGTTCTCTCAGCCCGACCGACCTCACAGGGTGTCTGTTGTGGGGAGGGGAAGGGAAAGGAGTATATAAGCCACTCTGAGACTCCTTGGGGTAGTGAAGGGCGGAGTATAAATCCAATCTCTTCTTCTTTTTCTCTGCTTGGCATGCAGAAGGTCCCAGGTTCAATCCCCAGCACCTCCAGTTAAAGGAACAGGAAGCAGGTGATGAGAAAGACCTCTGCCTGAGACCCTGGGGAGCCGCTGCCAGTCTGAGTAGGCAATACTGACCTTGATGGCCTGATGGCCTGATTCAGTAGAAGGCAGCTTCATGTGTTCATTTGTGCTTTCCCATTCATTGGGAGGTCCTCCTCCAAGCTGTTCAGGAACTGCTGCCTCCAATGCCATTTTGATCAACCCACTTCTGAACTGGTGCCATGATGTCAAAGGATTGGCACTAATTGAGATGTTGCTTTGGAAAGTCCACAAGGGAGGCAGGGGGCTTTTCTTAGGGTTGCCAGCTGTGGGGAGCCAGTTTGGTGTCGTGGTTAAGTGCGCGGACTCTAATCTGGGAGAACCGGGTTTGATTCCCCACTCCTCCACTTTCACCTGGCTGGATGACCTTGGGCAAGCCATAGTTCTGTCAGAGCTGTCCTTGAAAAAGAGCAGTTTGTGTCAGAGCTCTCTCAGCCCCGCCTACCTCACAGGGTGTCTGTTGTGGGGAGGGGAAGGGAAAGGAGTTTGTAAGCCGCTCTGAGACTCCTTTGGGTAGTGAAGGGCGGGGTATAAATCCAATTTCTTCTTCTTCAGTGCGCGGACTCTAATCTGGGAGAACCGGGTTTGATTCCCCACTCCTCCACTTTCACCTGGCTGGATGACCTTGGGCAAGCCATAGTTCTGACAAGAGCTGTCCTTGAAAAATAGCCCTTTCTGTCAGAGCTCTTTCAGCCCCACCTACCTCACAGGGTGTCTGCTGTGGGGAGGGGAAGGGAAAGGAGTTTGTAAGCCACTCCGAGACAACTTTGGGTAGTGCAGGGCGGGGTATAAATCCAATCTCTTCTTCTTCTTCTGCTTAAATGCGCGGACTCTAATCTGGGAGAACCAGATTTGATTCCCCACTCCTCCACTTGCATCTGGCTGGATGACCTTGGGCAAGCCGTGGGCCTGATACGAGGTGTTCTTGAAAAAGAGCAGTTTCTGTCAAGAGCTCTCTCAGCCCCAACTGCCTCTCAGGGTGTCTGCTGTGGGGAGGGGAAGGGAAAGGAGTTTGTAAGCTGCTCTGAGACACCTTTGGGTAGTGAAGGGCGGGGGATAAATCCAATCTCCTCCTCCTCCTCTTCTTCTTCTTAGAATCCTGGAGTTGGAAGGGACCTCCGAGGTAATCTAGTCCAACCCCCTGCACAAGGCAGGAAATCACAAATACCTCCCTCCACACACACACCGTGACTCCTGCTCCATGCCCATAAGGTGACCAAAAAAACCCCCCTCTGGGATCTCCAGCCAAACTCTGGAAGATCTAGAGACCAATGGCGCCAAGGTGGAAATCTCCGCACAAGGATAAATACTGTGTTATGTTTTAATCTATGCTGTTCTTAAACTATCTTCATTGCATTATATTTAATATGTATTGAATTTTTTGATATGTTCCAGATATTGTGTTTGTGATCCGCCCTGAGCCCGCTTGCGGGAAGGGCAGAGGGCATACATACATACATACATACATACATACATAAAACTGGCCTGGAGAAAAATTGCTTCCTGACCCCAAAGGGGCGACCAGCATTTCCCTCCAAACAGCCATTTTCTCCGTGGAACTGAAGTCTGTAGTCTGGAGACTAGTTGTGATTCCGGAAGATCTCCAGCCGCCATCTGGAGCTTGGCAACCCTACAGCCCCCTGCTTCTGGCTTTTGACACCCTGTCTTTTAACCTTCCTCTCCCTCTCTGCTCACAGCTGAGAAACAAGCTGACCCCACAGGAAATCCAGCAGTTTGCCTTGTTGCTCCGCGAATACCGGATGGGCCTGGCGGTTGAGGCCTATTGCGCCGGCCTTCTCCAGCTCTACGGAGACAAGCGGAAGTTCCTTCTCTTGGGTAAACACACAGAATCTCCTGGGGGGCGGGAGGGAGCAGCCTCCTTGTGCCAGGTCAGCCCCATGCACAGAAGGCGGAGACGGGCACAAAATGGCCGCCACAACTCACCCTCAGTCACCCAGTGAAGATCCTCATGCCGTGGTGGCAGCTGCCGCCAAAGCAACATTTTTTAAAAAATCTGCACTGCCAATCAACTCTCCAGTGGCCAATCAGAAGCCTTGCTGGGCTACAGTCCCACCTGGTCCCACCCACTTTGTAAAAACACTTGGTGGGCACCAGGAACGGTATCAGCCAGTTTGGTGTAGTGGTTAAGAGCAGCGGACTCTAATCTGAGAGAACCGGGTTTGACTCCCCACTCCTCCATATGCAGCTGTCGGGTGACCTTGGGCAAGCCACAGTTCTCTCAGAGCTGTTCTCTCACAAGTAGTTCTGGAAAAAGCTCTCAGCCCCACCTACCCCACAGTCTTAAAGGTGCCACTGGACTGTTTTGGACCGGGGCTCGGGGGGGGGGGCTCTGCAGCTTACCTGGCTGCTTCTTTCTCTGACTGAGGGTTTGGTGTAGTGGTTAAGTGCGCGGACTCTAATCTGGGAGAACCGGGTTTGATTCCCCACTCCTCCACTTGCACCTGCTGATGTGACCTTGGGTCAGTCACAAGCTCTGGCACAGCTGTTCCTGAAAGAGCAGTTTGTGTCAGAGCTCTCTCAGCCCCACCCACCTCACAGGGTGTCTGTTGTGGGGAGGGGAGGGGAAAGGAGTTTGTAAGCCGCTCTGAGACTCCAAGTGAAGGGCGGGGTATAAATCCAATCTCTTCTTCTTCTGCTGCTGGGAGCAAGGGATGGGGCTTGTTCCATGTGCCCGCCCCCTGGGCTCTTTACTGCCGGAGTTCCGCTCCTGTGCACTCCCGCAGAAAATGACCCCTGCCCCTACCTCTCTTCCTCACCTCTTTCTCCCACCCCGCTCCTTTCTCTCCAGGTATGCGGCCGTTCATTCCCGATCAGGACATTGGCTACTTTGAGAGCTTCCTGGAGAACATCGGCATCCGCGAGGGAGGGATTCTGACGGACAGCTTCGGGCGCATCAAGCGGAGCATGAGCAATACCTCCGCCTCGGCCGTGCGCAGCTACGACAGCTGGTCGCTGCGCTCCGATTCGGAGTCCTTCAACCGCATGATTACGGACATCACCCACGACATCGAGGCCCTGGCACGGAACGAGGAGGACGAGGAGGACGGAGACGATACTGACGACGAAGACAACTATCTGTGAGGACGCAGCCGGGCTAACGAGGCTGTGGAGGGACTGGCGATTGGTCTATGGATCAGTCTACCAAGAAGACCAGTGCTGGAAGAATGGGTCAGTCAGTTGGCCCGTTCTGTATGGGTCAGCGGAGACAAATGCCGCCCCTTCTCCCTATCCATGTACAGACACCTAAGAACATAACGAGAGCCCTGCTGATTCAGACCAGTGGTCCATCTAGTCCAGCATCCTGTCTCACAAAGTGGCCAACCAGTTATTCTGGAGGGCCAACAACAGGGCAGAGAGGCCGAGGCCTTCATAAGAACATCAGAGGAGCCCTGCTGGATCAGACCAGGGGTCCATCCAGTCCAGCCTCCTGCCTCACAAAGGGGCCAATCAGTTCCTCTGGAGGGCCAACAATAGGGCATAGAGGCCGAGGCCTTCATAAGAACATCAGAAGAGCCCTGCTGGACCAGACCAGTGAGCTTCCATCTAGTCCAGCCTCCTGTCTCACACAGGGACCAATCAGTTCCTCTAGAGGGCCAACAACAGGGCAGAGAGGCTGAGGCCTTCATAAGAACACCAGAAGAGCCCTGCTGGATCAGCCCAGTGGTCCATCTAGTCCAGCATCCTGTCTCACACAGCTACCAACTGGTTCCTCTGGAGGGCCAACAACAGGGGTAAGAGGCCGAGGCCTTCACAAGAACATGAGAAGAGCCCTGCTGGATCCGACCATTAAGGGTCAATCTAGTCCAGCATCCTGTCTCACACAGTGGCCAACTGCTTCCTCTGGAGGGCCAGCAACAGGGCAAGTAGGCCGAAGCCTTCCCCTGATCAGAAGAGGACTGCTAGATCAGACCAGTGAGGGTCCCTCTAGTCCAGCATCCTGTCTCACATAGTGGCCAACCAGTTCCTCCAGAGGGCCAAACACAGGGCAAGTAGACCGAAGCCTTCCCCTGATAAGAACATCAGAAGAGGACTGTTGGATCAGACCAGTGAGGGTCCCTCTAGTCCAGCATCCTGTCTCACATAGTGGCCAACCAGTTCCTCCAGAGGGCCAAACACAGGGCAAGTAGACCGAAGCCTTCCCCTGATAAGAACATCAGAAGAGGACTGTTGGATCAGACCAGTGAGGGTCCCTCTAGTCCAGCATCCTGTCTCACATAGTGGCCAACCAGCCTAGGCCTTCCCCTGATGTTGCTGACTGATGTTGCCTCCTGTCTCTGGGATTCAGAGGATTAGTGCTTCTGAAAATGGAGGTTCTCCTCAGTCACCACGGCTAGTAGCCATCGATAGGCTTATCCTCCATGAATCTATCTAATCCCCTTTTAAAGCTGTTTATTCCTGTGGCCATCACAACTTCCTCTGGCAGCAAATTCCACATTTTAATCCCTATCTGTGTAAAGTAGTATTTCCTTTTGTCCGTCCTGAACCTACTGCCCGTCAGCTTCACTGGATGCCCTCGAGTTCTAGTAGTCAGAACATAAGAGGAGCTGCCTTACGCAGAGTAAGACCAGAGTCTCTCGAGGTCACTATGGTCACAAATGAACACATGCAGCAGCCTTATACTGAATCAGACCTTTTGGTCCATCAAAGTCAGTCTTGTCCACTCAGACTGGCAGCGGCTCTCCAGGGTCTCAGGCGGAGGTCTTTCACATCACCCACTGCCAAACCTTTTTTTAAATGAGATGCTATGGATTGAACCTGGGACCTTCTGCATGCCAAGCAGATGTTCCACCACTGAGCCACAGCCCTGGTCTACTCCAACTGGCAGCAGCTTTTCCTAGGGGTCTTCCACATCACTGACTACTTGATCCCCTTTAACTGGAGATGCTGGAGATTGAAACTGGGACCTTCTGCGTACCAAGCAGATGCTCCACCACTGAGATCCAGTTTGGCGTAGTGGTTAAGTGCGCGGACTCTAATCTGGGAGAACCGGGTTTGATTCCCCATTCCTCCACTTGCAGCTGCTGGATGACCTTGGGCAAGCCGTAGTTCTGATAAGAGCTGTTCTTGAAAAAGAGCAGTTTCTGTCAGAGCTCTCTCAGCCTCACCTACCTCACAGGGTGTCTGTTCTTATGTCAGCAAGCTGCCATTCTGTTTTCTGTGACCTCTGTGTACATATCCTTCCCTGTTGCACCCGGCTTGGTTTCTATCATCCTGCTCCTGCGTTGGAATGCAAAAGATAACTGCTGGAGGTTGTGTGGGGGAGAAGATGCTGTAATGCTTGGCTATTGCTTTTCTCATGAGTACTGCACCTGTGTTTTGTCTGATGTTCTGCCTGGTTCCCATGGACTGGGCGCGCAACCGTTCCATTAGCCCGCCAGCGGGAAAGTTATTCATTGGACCTGTATCTCTTTGAAGTTCCTTTATTATGCTTGATCTAACTGTGTATCCCCAGTTCTAACAAAGAACGTGTTTGAGTATGTCGTCAACGCTTTGAAATAAATTTTGCTTTTCTTAAAACGTGGATTTATTCTCGATGCTTGGGGATCCAACATATTGTTAGAACTCTCTTTTTCCTATCGTTCCGAATCTGGCGAGATCATGAGCGGAATTGAGGGAAACCTACCTACCACGGAGGGGGACTCTGGATCGGTCCCACAAACCTCCGCGTCTTTGGTGTTCACGACTGCAGCCTCGTTGGAGGGTGCCGTGGGGGGAGCGATTCCCCGCCTGCCTGCACATCTGTCTTGGCCGCCTCCGACCCCTTCGCAATGGGGTCCGCGGAAGACTCACCAGCAGGATGATTGGACTATGTACAACACCCAGGGCACCCGTGAGGTGTACTCCCGTCGGGGGAGCGGATTACGTGAGAGTCTATTTGACAAGGGATTGTTCCCGGAGCCGGGGGCTACCTCGGAGAAGGGGAGCCCCGAGCGGGACCTCGAGGAGTGGATGTTCGAGCCGTCGGGACCGCGGGGCCACGCAGGAGATGAGGAGGGCACCGGAGTCTTCCCAACGGAAGAGGACTATGACCCACCCCCGGACTACCGCCCTCGGGACCCCATCCCGGAAGAAACCACCGGGGAACGACTAGCAGAACTGGAAGACTCGGTGAGAGACTTGTTGCGGGCATTCCAGGATGTGATGGAAGGTCTGCCGGGAATGATGGACGTTCGAATGGCTAATTTCCTTGACGCACACGCCGCGCAGCAACAAGTTGCTCCTGCACCGGGACTTCCCGCGCCGCCGATGCCTGCTCAACCGCTGACGGGACCACCGCTGCAAGCACCGGGAGTTCCAGCGCAGCAGGTCCC
>NW_015175978.1:212225-212326 GCF_001447785.1 Gekko japonicus
TGGGAAGTGGTGTCCATGGACTTTATTACTGACCTCCCTGCGAGCAAAGGGAACACTGTTATTTGGGTGGTTGTTGATTTGTTTTCTAAGCAAGCTCATTT
>NW_015175978.1:212493-233980 GCF_001447785.1 Gekko japonicus
CTGGAACAATATCTGCGTTGTTTTACTAATTATCAACAGAATGATTGGTGTGAATTATTGCCTCTTGCTGAATATTGTTATAACAATACGGTCCATAGCTCCACAGGCATGTCTCCTTATAAAGCTGTATCTGGTTACGACAGTCCCCCCCTCCCTTTCTTGGAGGGGATGGGCCAACGTCCTGACCTGTGGGGGATGCTGATACATGGTGTATGTCCTTGCAAAAGGCTTGGCCTCTGCTATGCCAAACACTTGACGCAGCCAAGGCTGCTTACAAGACCCAGGTCTCTGGTTACGACAGCCCCCCCTCCCTTTCCTGGAGGGGATGGGCCAACGTCCTGTGGGGGATGCTGATACATGGTGTATGTCCTTGCAAAATGCATGGCCTCTGCTATGCCAAACGCTTGACGCAGCCAAGGCTGCTTACAAGACCCAGGCAGACAAGGGTAGGGTGGTGGGGTTTGATCTGAAACCTGGGGATCTTGTGTATGTCTCGACCAAGAACATTAAGATGCTGCGGCCTAGCAGAAAATTGGGATGGAAGTTCATCGGTCCATTCAAAGTGCGTAAAGTCATAAATGATGTGGCGGTTGATGTTGTTTTGCCTAAGAATTTACGTGCCTTGCATTCTGTATTTCACATGAGCCTGTTGAAGAAGGATCCTGGCCCGTCTCCATGGAGACCTGCGACTACTCCTCCTCCACCTGTCATTTTGGAAGGGGATGAACATTTTGAGATCGCTGATATCCTTGATTGTAAAGTGAAACGTGGTAAACTCTGGTACCTTATCGAATGGGTTGATTTCGGTCCCCAGCACTGCGAATGGGTGGAAGAAGGGGATATTCGGGCCCCTTACCTGATCCGTAGTTTCCACAAAAGGTTCCCGGACAAACCGGGAGGTCTCCCGCCCAGCCCGGGAGGTGTGTTGTAAGTGTATTTTAAGGGGGGCAGTATGTCAGCAAGCTGCCATTCTGTTTTCTGTGACCTCTGTGTACATATCCTTTCCCTGTTACACCCGGCTTGGCTTCTATCATCCTGCTCCTGCTTTGGAATGCAAAAGATAACTGCTGGAGGTTGTGTGGGGGAGAAGATGCTGTAATGCTTGGCTATTGCTTTTCCCATGAGTACTGCACCTGTGTTTTGACTAATGCTCTGCCTGGTTCCCATAGACTGGGCGCGCAACTGTTTCTTTAGCCCGCCAGCGGGAAAGCTATTCATTGGACCTGTATCTATTTGAAGTTCCTTTATTATGCTTGCCCTAACTGTGTATCCCCAGTTCTAACAAAGAACGTGTTTGAGTATGTCTTCAACGCTTTGAAATAAATTTTGCTTTTCTTGAAAACGTGGATTTATTCTCGATGCTTGGGGATCCAACATCTTACCAACCCTAATTTTGGGAAAGAAAAAGACAAAAATGACTTATTTGAAGACAGGAACATTAAAAAGGAAGGTGCAAAGATTATACTACAAAAGAAAAGATAATTGCAGAAGGAAAGGAAAAAAGCAACGAGCGTGGAAATTTAAAGAGGACAGTATAATATCTGAATATGGCTGGTGGAGAGAGCAAGGGGGAAAGCTGAAGATAAATTGCCATACCTACAAAGAAAAAAGACATATAGATATGCTGTTACGGAAAAACAAATTGCAGAGTTATAGAAGAGGATTAAATAATATGGAAGGGATCAAATTTTGCTCCTTGCCTGATAGGTTTTGCTGGAATGAACTGACCCCGAAAAAATGTTATGATTTAAGATTAATTTAAAGCTTAAAATGTTGAGTGTTTGTAGATTTTAGTTAAAGGGTGGTGAGTATAGTAGGGGTGGAGTAGGCTTTAATTAGAATAGATATATTTTATGATTAATTTAAAGTTCATAGTGTGAAATTGTTGATTTACAGGAGGAACATTAAATTATATTGAAGGGATGAAATGTTGTATTTGCCTGATATTGTTGGAATGAATTGACCTTGAAAAATTATTATGATTTAAGTTTAGTTTAAAATTTATAATGTTGAGGGTTTGTAGGCTTAATTGGAATGAATTGTTATTGTAAGGATTGATATGACTTAAGATTAATTTAATATTCATAGTGTAATGTATGTGTAGGTCACAATTAGAAGGTGTGGTTATAGCAGAGGGGTTTGATTTTAGTTTTATTATGTAAATGTCAGTAATAACAAATAATAGGCTTAGAACTTTGTCGTTAAGTTGTAACTTTACTCTTTTGGTGGTAGTGATATAAGATTCATTTTTCGGTGGAATAGTTGTCTGATAGCAGGGAGCAAGAGATGTAAGAGGAAGGTTATTGGATTTAGATGCTGTAGTGGTTCTAGATAAAGATAGAGACTGCAGAGTAGGAAAAAATAGTACCGTTGAGTTGGTAATATGAATTTGAACAAATGAGAAAAGTAATAAATATCTAACATAAAAATAACACAAAATTAAACATCTATAAAAATTTGAAATCTATAACTTATATTTATATTTAAACAAGAAATCTTAATGGAGTAAATAGAAATTATTAGTAGTTGAATGTTAAATTGTTAAACAAATTATAAAATTAGGGAACATCGTTTAACAAATGAAGAAATTATATCTTGATAAACATTTTCATTTGTTGCTTATACCTAGGCTGGAGTTGTTCTGTGGGCCGGATATAAGAAAAATGTAATTTCTATGTTGAATTGCTGGTGTTCATGTTAAAAAGTGTAAATTAGTTCATGCATGGTGTTCATGTTAAAAAGTGTAAATTATAGACGACTAATATTTTGAAAACCTAATAAAAATATTGTTGAGAAAAGAAAAAGAGCCGTTTCTGTCAAGAGCTCTCTCAGCCCCACCTACCTCACAGGGTGTCTGTTGTGGGGAGGGGAAGGGAAAGGAGATTGGAAGCCGCTCTGAGACACCTTTGGGTAGTGAAGGATGGGGTATAAATCCAATCTCTTCTTCTTCTTCAGTTTGGCGTCGTGGTTAAGTGTGCGGACTCTAATCTGGGAGAAACGGGTTTGATTCCCCACTCCTCCACTTGCACCTGCTGGATGGCCTTAGGCAAGCCATAGTTCTGTCAGAGCTGTCCTTGAAAAAGAGCAGTTTCTGTCAGAGCTCTCTCAGCCCCACCTGCCTCACAGGGTGTCTGTTGTGGGGAGGGGAAGGGAAAGGAGTTTGTAAGCCGCTCTGAGACTCCTTTGAGTAGTGAAGGGCGGGGTATAAATCCAATCTCTTCTTCTTCTTCTTCTTCCAGTCTGCAGTTATGGGTGTTCCTTTGCAATGGAGCCTTGCAGTGAGGATACATGAACTCGACGCTTACGGGCTGCTGTCCTTTATACAAGTTATATATCTGGTACCGGGCATTACATTTTATGGCACACATGGCCTGGCCCTCCAAAGTGAAATTTATGTCAGATCCGGCCCTCGTTACAAATGAGTCCGGCACCTCTGGGCTAAAGGGCATCCAAAGACCTTCCAGGTCTACTGTGGACTTGAACCCAGATCCACCAGGTTGCAACCCAACACTCTGGCTCTTCAACTTAACTGACCCACATCATGAACAGGGGCAAACTGGATTTCATTCATTTATGAAGATCAGTCATGGCCCACTGTGAACCTCAAGCATCTGCAGGAGGATTTTTAAAGAACTTTATACACCATTGAAGAAAGACATGCCACGTCAACCTCTGACACATTTAATGAAGCCCAACTAAAAAAGAAAACCCTTCACAAAGCACAGAAACACAAAGTCTGGTTTACCTGATAGAAATAATAATCTCTTTAATGAGCTATGACCTTTTCTTAGTTGAGTTTTGTTTTATCTGATTCATAAACACTTAATTTAGGATTGCCAGCTTACTGGAGGAAAAAAGAGTGGTGTCCCTGTAGGACCATGTGGAATGGTGGGATACATTTGAGGGCCATTGAAGATTGCTATGCCGACTGAATTTCTTTCTACACTCTGAGAATTCAAAAGGTTTCTCCCCTGTGTAGGCTCTATGATCCCTTCAAAGATCGTCACTAAAGCTGAATCTCTTTCCATAGTCTGAACATTCAGAGGGTTGTTCCCTTGTGTCATTCTTTCATGCTGTTGAAGATGGCCGTGCTGACTGAATCCCTTTCCACACTCTAAGCATTCAGAAGGTTTCTCCCTGTGTGGGTTCTCTGATGCAGTTGAACATGGCTACTCCGACTGAATCTCTTACCACACACTGAGCATTCAAAAGGTCTCTCCCCTGTGTGGGTTCTTAGGTGCAGCTGAAGATTGCCGCTTTGACCGAATCTCTTTCCACATTCTCAGCATTCAAAAGGTTTCACGCCTGTGTGGGTTCTCTGATGCCTTTGAAGGTCGCCACTTAACCTGAATCTCTTTCCACATTCTGAGCATTCAAAAGGTTTCTCCCCTGTGTGGGTTCTTTGGTGCAGCTGACAATTGCCATGGTGACTGAATCTCTTTCCACACACTGAGCATTCAAAAGGTCTCTCCCCTGTGTGGGTTCTTTGGTGCTGCTGACAATTGCCATGGCGACTGAATCTCTTTCCACATACTGAGCATTCAAAAGGTTTCTCCCCTGTGTGGATTATTTGATGCCTCTTAAGATTCCTGCTTAACCTGAATCTCTTTCCACACTCTAAACATTCAAAAGGTTTCTCCCCTGTGTGGATTATTTGATGCCTCTTAAGATTCCTGCTTAACCTGAATCTCTTTCCACACTCTAAACATTCAAAAGGTTTCTCCCCTGTGTGGATTATTTGATGCCTCTTAAGATTCCTGCTTAACCTGAATCTCTTTCCACACTCTAAACATTCAAAAGGTTTCTCCCCTGTGTGGGTTCCCTGATGCCTTTGAAGAATACAATTCAACCTGAATCTCTTTCCACATTCTGAGCATTCAAAAGGTTTCTCCCCTGTGTGGGTTCCCTGATGCCTTTGAAGATCACCACTTGAACTGAATCTCTTTCCACATTTTGAGCATTCAAAAGGTTTCTCCCCTGTGTGGGTTCCCTGATGCCTTTGAAGAATACAATTCAACCTGAATCTCTTTCCACATTCTGAGCATTCAAAAGGTTTCTCCCCTGTGTGGGTTCCCTGATGCCTTTGAAGAATACAATTCAACCTGAATCTCTGCTTTGACTGAATCTCTTTCCACATTCTGAGCATTCAAAAGGTTTCTCCCCTGTGTGGGTTCCCTGATGGTTTCGAAGATTGCCATGGTGACGGAATCTCTTCCCACACTCTGAGCATTCAAAAGGTTTCTCCCCTGTGTGGATTATTTCATGCCTCTTAAGATTCCTGCTTAACCTGAATCTCTTTCCACACTCTGAGCATTCAAAAGGTTTCTCCCCTGTGTGGATTCTTTGATGCTCTTGAAGATACCACCTCTCACTGAATCTCTTTCCACACTCTGAGCATTCAAAAGGTCTCTCCCCTGTGTGGGTTCTTTGGTGCCTCTTAAGATTCCTGCTTAACCTGAATCTCTTTCCACACTCTGAGCATTCAAAAGGTTTCTCCCCTGCATGGGTTCTTTGGTGCACAAGGAACTGTGATTGACTTTTGAAGTACTTTTCACACTGAGTGGATGTACTTGCCTTCATTATCCTCTGCTTTGGAAGATGTACATTACGCCCCCTTCCATCTCTCTTCTCAACCATACGGCTGCCTTTCTTTCTCTTAGGTCTGCCTTGATTCCTGATGTTTTCTTTCAAGTCTCCATTTTTAGCTCGATCCGGAAACTGCTGATAAAGTTCCTCACCCTTCTCATTCCTCTGATCATCCTCTGTTGCAAGAAAGAGAGAAATTCTATTAACACCTGGGAGGGCAGGTAAGGTCCAAAGGCATCTATTTGACTGTAGGAGGAAAGGACTGACGGCACCTTCAGCCTCTCCCAGCTTGCCTGATCTTAACCACCCTCCACCTTCACTCTGAAAATCTAGTGAAGGAGGAGGAGGAGATTGAATTTATACCCCACCCTTCACTACCCAAAGGAGTTTCAGAGTAGCTCACAATCTCCTTTCCCTTCCCCTCCCCACAACAGACACCCTGTGAGTAGTGTTCCCTCTAAGCTGAGGTAGTGTGAGCTAGCTCACAGTTTTTTTTAGCCTCCGGCTCACACATTTTTGTCTTAGCTCAGGAAGGATGGCTCCAGAGCAAACTAATTGATGCAGCAGCCAAATCGCTCGCTCACAACTTTGATGCCAGTAGCTCACAAAGTAGAATTTTTGCTCACAAGACTCCATAGCTTAGAAGTAGCATTGCCTGTGAGTTAGGTGGAGCTGAGAGAGCTCTTTTGAGAACTGGCCTTGAAAGACTATCTCTGCGAGAACTTGTGACTAACCCAAGGTCACCCAGCTGGCTGCATGTGGAGGAGGGGGGAATCAAACCTGGTTCTCCCAGATTAGAGTCCGTGCACTTAACCACTACACCAAACTGACTCTCATCCCCTCAAGAGCCACAGCTCAGCTCTTGCTCAGGAGGAGGTCCTGACCCTCCAAGTCCCCGTCTCCTTCCCTCTTTACCCAGCAGGTGGTATGATTGTACCAAACCAAATGTTGAAAGACCTGAGTCAGACTGAGGTGATGACATCTTAAGAATAGACATCTTAAAAACCGATAAATCACCAGGCCCAGATGGCATACATCCGAGAGTTCTGAAAGAACTCAAATGTGAACTGGTGGATCTCCTGACAAAAATATGTCATCTTTCCTTAAAATCAGCCTCCATTCCTGAGGACTGGAAGGTAGCAAATGTCACTCCCATCTTTAAAAAGGGTTCCAGAGGAGATTTGGGAAACTACAGGCCAGTCAGTCTGACGTCGATACCGGGTAAATTGGTGGAAACCCTTATTAAGGAAAGAATTAGTAGGCACATTGATGAACAAAAACTATTGATGCAGACTCAGCATGGGTTCTGTAAGGGAAGATCTTGTCTCACTAACCTGTTAGTGTTCTTTGGGGGAATGAACAAACATGTGGACAAGGGGGACCCAATAGCTGTTTTTTACCTTGACTTCCAGAAAGCTTTTGATAAAGTTCCTCATCAAAGGCTCCTAAGTAAGCTCAATAGTCACGGGATAAAAGCACAAGTCCTTTTGTGGATCAAAAACTGGCTACTTAATAGAAAACAGAGAGTGAGTATAAATGGGCAATTTTCTCCATGGAGGGTGGTAAGCAGTGGGGTACTGCAGCCATCAGTACCTGGTCCAATGCTTTTTAACTTGTTCATTAATGATTTGGAGTTGGGAGTAAGCAGTGAAGTGGCTAAATATGCAGATGACACAAAATTGTTCAGGGTGGTGAAAACCAGGGAGGATTGTGAGGCACTCCAAAGGGATCTGTCGAGGATGGGCATTGACGTGGTAAATGGGGTTCAATGTGACCAAGTGCAAAGCGATGCACACTCGGGCCAAAAATCCTAACTATAAATACACATCGATGGGGTCCGAACTGGCAGAGACTGACCAAGAGAGAGATCTTGGGAGTCGTAGTAGATAACTCACTGAAAATGTCAAGACCGTGTGCAATTGCAATAAAAAAGGCCAATGCTATGCTCGGGATTATTAGGGAGGGAATTGAAAACCAATCAGCCAGTATCATAATGCCCCTGAAAGAAAGAGAGTGATCATTCTCATATGGGGAAGGGAAGAGTAAAAATTCTTCTGGAAGGACAAAACCATGGTCAAGACTGTAGCCCACAACCCCAACCAGGATAAGGGGGGCAGGTCTGTGAAGCGAAGCACCCTAGTCCCCTTCAGGGGCTGACGTTATTATTGAGTAGCCTGGTCTGGCTTGCAGGTGTTCATGATTTGACTCTCGCTGCTGCTGACATCCTTGTCTTTTCAAGGCTGGACTGGAGACTGTGGTATTTGGTTAATTGTGAGAACCTGATTCCAGTTGTGTAACCAGGAGGGGGGGGGAGATTGAGAAGGTGCTGATAGCCTATGGAAAATTCCACCAGGGAGGACCCCTGATTGGGTCATTTGGACCACCTGACACTAAAAAGGTAGAAACTATAATACCAGTATAGACCAGAAGATGAGCGCCTGGCACCCCCGGCCGGAATACCCTATGGGGACAATTTGGCAATTCCGTTAATTCCTGAACCCCAGTAACATACCAATACTTGGATTTGGAATATCGGCAATTTTTGGGGGGTTGGTATATCTGAATCGAAAAAATACGGGGTTTTTTCCACCGGTGCACTCTCCTCATAAACCCACTGAACTCAGGTACAAAGACCAGGCACCCAGGGGGGACCAGGCACCCAGGGAGACCCAAGTTTGGGTTCTTGACAGGATAATGTCCAGATCACTAACCAAGGGGATGTCGGTAATACCATCCGGGGGAAGGATGTGTTGTAAACGTTAGGTAAAGGTAAAGGTTTCCGTTGCTCGAAAGCCAGTAGAATCCGACTCTAGAGATGCGGTGCTCATCTCCACTTCCAAGCCGAAGAGCTAGCGCTGTCCAAAGACATTTCCGTGGTCATGTGGCTGGCATGACAAGATGCCGAGGCGCACGGAACGCTGTTACCCTCGCACCAAAGTGGTACCTATTTATCTCCTTGCAATTTCTTGCTTTCGAACTGCTAGGTTGGCAGGAGCTGGGGCCAGAGACGGGAGCTCACTCTGTCACGAGGCACTCAGGTTTCGAACTGCTGAACTACCGACCTTCCGGTTTGCAGCTCAGCATCTTAACCACTTGAGCCACCGCAGCCTAAATGTTAGCAACAGATAAATGAGGATCTGACCCCTTCCGAGTCCTTCTGAGGGCCTCTCACCCCCACCCTTGCCTCTGGCCAGGACGCCTTCTCTGCCTTCGGTCATGGCCACCACACTGGCCTCAGTTGCCCCTGGGCAGGTAGCCGGAAGGGCCTCAAAATGACGTTTTCCTGTTCAACAGAAAAGAGTCCAGGAGCACCTTAAAGACTAACAAGGTTTTTTGTAGCTTATGAGCTTTCCTGAGTCACGGCTCACAAATCACAGAATCACAGAGTTGGAAGGGACCTCCGGGGTCATCTAGTCCAACCCCCTGCACAATACAGGGAATTCACAAATACCTCCCCCCCCACACCCGCAGTGACTGCTGTTCCTCACCCAGAAGATGACGAAAAATCCCTCCAGAATTGCTTCCTGACCCCAAAGAGGTATAAAAAAGGGCCACGAGAACTAAGCACTGAGGCAACCCTTCCTGCCCTCCCATCTCATCATCTGACTAAGTTCACAGAATCCGAACTGAAGAGAAGAAGAAGAAGAGGTTGGATTTATACCCCGCCCTTCACTACCCAGAGATGTCTCAGAGCGGCTTACAGACTCTTCCCTTCCCCTCCCCACAACAGACACCCTGTGAGGCAGGTGGGGCCGAGAGAACTCTTGACAGAAACTGCTCTTTTTCAAGAACAGCTCTGACAGAGTTACGGCTTGCCCAAGGTCATCCAGCCAGGGGCAAGTGGAGGAGTGGGGAATCAAACCCGGTTCTCCCACATGAGAGTCCGCGCACTTAACCACTACACTAAACTGGCTCTCTGTCAGATACTTCTCCTGAAGAAGGAAGCAGTGAGCCACGAAAGATCACACCCTGCAAAAAAAATCTTGTGAGTCTTTCAGGTGCTACCGGACTCTTGTTCTTTTCCACTGCTGCAGACTAACACGGCGACCCGTCTCGATCTGTCTCCCTGCTGCTCAATCGTCTGCTTCGTGCATCATCCTGAGGTCCTTACCCAGAGAGATCACGTTCCCGTAGTTCTCCCGCATGACTTCCCTGTAGAGAGCTCTCTGGCCTGGATCCAGCAGGGCCCATTCTGCTGGGGTGAAATCGACAGACACCTCCTCAAAGGAAAAGGGGGACTGAAAGAAAAAGCGGATGACCCTCGTCAGAGATCATGCCAGGCAGAGACTGCACACGCTGGAACGGTGTCGTCTGGGACAGTACAGGATGTATGGTGCTTGGGCATGGGTAAAGGCGTTCAGAGCCTCTCTCACCCAAGCCATGGTAGAAACTGCAGGAGCAAAAGACTCCCTGGGAAAGGGGGGGGGAGACCCAGGCCGTCCCACGCTCATCTCCCCTACCTGGACTGGAGGTAAAGCCGCGGCTTCCACGCCTCCGAAAAGACGATGGCTCTGCAGCATCTCTCCACTGCCTGTTAGCAAGAGAAATGAGGAAGGAAGGGTGGAAATGATGTCGCACGGGGGTCATTTCCTGCAGAAGCGCACAGGAGCGGAGCTCCGGCAGTAAAGAGCCCAGGGGGCGGGCACATGCAACAAGCCCCGCCCCCTGCTCCCAGCAGCCCTCAGTCAGAGGAGGAAGAAGCAGTCAGGTAAGCTGCAGAGCCCCTGTCCCGGCCCCCCAGTCCAAAACAATCCAGTGGCACCTTTAAGACCTGGTTTTATTCAGGTACAAGCTCTCCCTCCTCTGCAAGGACAGATCTGCACGTTCCTCCCCCCCCCAATAGCTAGCAATCCAGAACAGCCCAGTGGAGCCTGAGCGGTGGGTGTTGCCTTCTGACACACTTCCGGTGATGTCAGGGGGTGTGGCACATGCAAAGAATTTATGCTAATGAGTTATGCTAATGAGCTCCTGCACCTCTTTTCCTACGGAATGACCCCTGATGTCGCATGACAGGTCACCATCACATTCGGCCCAAAAGCCAGGTGTCACTTGAGCGCTTCTAGAAGCTCTAGGGTAATATCAGTGAATTTTCAGAGCCTCTCTTGTCCTGCTAACATCACAACCAGGTTTTCAGCCAGACGCAACCTGAAGATGACGTCCCTTCTGCCCCAAGACCCACCCCAGGGCTGTCCCCAAAGCTCCTGGGAGGCGCCAGGCCACAGCCTCTCGCCCCTGCTCCAGCATCCTATTCACCCCCCAAGGGGCCCACCAGATGCCCCTACAAGCACGGGCACAGGCGCCAAGGTTTTCTGTGGCTATTGGGAACTGGTTTTCCACGCTCTGCTGCCCCAGAAAGTGGACGCTCCCTTTGATTCACCAGTTTGAATAGCTCTGCCTGGGTTATTCTAACTTTTCTTCTTTTTCTGAGCCACCTTCAGTTCCTCTTCTGGAAGGAAGGTGAGTGATGGATATTGTAATCAATGGGAGGAATTGCCCTCCCTCAATGTATCTAATCCAGGGGTGTCAAACATGCGGCCCGGGGGCTGGATCAGGCCTCCAGAGGGCTTCTATAAGGCCCACCAGGGACTGGCTGCCTCCTGCTTCTTCCTCCAGTTCTGCTGCTGCTGCTGCGTCATAGCTTGCTTTCCCAGACTCTCTCAATCGCTCAGGAGAGATAGATGGGCAAGCTTCTGCTCCCTGCCCTGGGGCTGAGGCACCTCCCCCTCCCCGATTGCAACACCACAGACATTTTGATGCAATAATTCAGAGCAAGAAGTGTCAGGTACCAGAGACTGTTAAATAAACAAAATATTGCAAGAGTGCTCATGTTTCAGGCGTGTTTTTATTTTTTATGTTAAGTAAAAAAATACCTTTGCATTTGTATCCTTTATAAAGTTTATATCTCCGCTACCTGGCGTTACATTTTATGACATACGTGGCCCGGCCAGACAAAGTCCAATTTATGTCAAATCTGGCCCCCCCATAACAAATGAGGTCGACACCCCAGATCTAATCTCTTTTAAGAGGCATCACTGCTAGTGGGCACTGAATGCCGCACATTAAGTATTTAATCCTTTTCCTGACCTGACCTCTGTACCAGTATTCCCTCTAAGCTGAGTGAGTGTGAGCCAGCTCACAGTTTTTTTAGCCTCCGGCTCACACATTTTTGTCTCAGCTCAGGAAGGAGGGCTCCAGAGCAAACTAATTTATGCAGTATCTAAATGGCTTGCTCACAACTTTAATGCCAGGAGCTCACAAAGTAGAATTTTTGCTCACAAGACTCCATAGCTTAGAGGGAACATTCCCATCACATTCACGAGATGCCTGAATCGTACACGGGCAAAAGGAGTCCTCCTTACCCCAGGAGAGGGCTTCTTGGGCACCCGCCTGGCCCTGCGCCCTCTGCTCTTGCTCCAAGGAAGCGCCTTCCACTTCAGGGAACATAGCTTCTGCCTTCACGGAGGGTCCCCACCACCTCTGAAACAGCAGCGAGAGAGAGGGGTAAGGGACGGAATGGGAAAGAGACCAAGCAATGCATCCTCCCCACTCCCAGACTCTGCACCCGTCCATCAGCAGACCCGCTGAGTTATCTGGAGGGACAAGACATTCTCTCGTAGAAGAGGTTGCCGAAAAGGCTGCTAAATCTCCCACTTGGATGGTTGGCACTTGGACAAACATCTCTCAGGGAGACTTTGGGAGAAGGTCGGACATAGTTGCTTATTTATTTATTTTTGTGTTTATACCCCGCCCTCCTCACGACATACTGGACATACCTGGAGGAAACCCCCTCACCTGCTCTGCCTGCCTCTTCTCCTCTGCCTGACTCAGGAGGAAGCCTTCGGCCAGGGCCACCGCCTGGGAACTGGTCTCCGGCCCGCATTCCCTGACCCAGCGCTGCATTTCCCGGGGCAGGAGGGCCAGGAACTGCTCCAGGATCACCAGGTCCAGGATCTGCTTCTTGGTGCGCCTCTCCGGCTTCAGCCACTGGTTGCAAAGTCGATGGAGCTGGCTGCAAACCTCTCGGGGCCCATCGGCTTCGCGGTACTGGAACTGGCGGAAGTGTTGGCAATGTACATCTGAGGTCGCCGTGACTGGATAAGGTATCTCTGGCACGGTGCCTTTCTGGAATTCAACACCGCTCCCAGCTTGGGTGGTATGGAGGCCCCTGCTTGCTGTCTGGCCGTTTCCAGGTCCTTCTGGGTCCTGTTCTTCCATCTCCTTCCCCTTCTCTGGGGCCACCTCCGACTGCGTAAAGATGCCTTCAGTCACTTGGCTATGAAGAGAGGCTTCTTTTTTTGGGGGGGGGAAGGAGAGACAGAGACATGTCACAAGGAAAGCCAATGAGAATTGCCCTTGTGGATCAGAGCAACAGCGCTTCTGGTGGCTTGTAGAAGAAGAAGAAGAAGAAGAGATTGGATTTATACCCCGCCCTTCACTACCCAAAGGTGTCTCAGAGCGGCTTACAAACTCCTTTCCCTTCCCCTCCCCACAACAGACACCCTGTGAGCAGTGTTCCCTCTAAGCTGAGTTAGCGTGCGCTAGCTCACAGTTTTTTAGCCTCCGGCTCACACATTTTTGTCCTAGCTCAGGAAGGGATGGCTCCAGAACAAACTAACTTATGCAGGAGCCAAATCGCTCGCTCAAAACTTTAATGCAAGTAGCTCACAAAGTAGAATTTTTGCTCACAAGACTCCACAGCTTAGAGGGAACATTGCCTGTGAGGTAGGTGGGGCTGAGAGAACTCTTGACAGAAACTGCTCTTTTTCAAGAACAGCTCTGACAGAACTATGGCTTGCCCAAGGTCATCCAGCCAGGTGCAAGTGGAGGAGTGGGGGAATCAAACCCGGTTCTCCCAGATGAGAGTCCGCGCACTTCACCACGACACCAAACTGTAGACCAGGTTTAATATCGTTTTGCTATATTGCACAACCAAGCGATTTTCGATACGCCTCCTTGGTTCTTTGGGAAACTTAACTGTCTCTGTTTGGCTCTTTAAGGACGTTACAAGCTCAGCCTCTCATTACACTGGTTTGGTCTGTCCGAGGGGCTAATTCTTAAGATAAACTGGATCCCCAAAAGGACCAGAGGGACTGGTGACCTGTGACGGACTCCAGGCTTGGAAGTTCTAATGGGAAATAAAAAACACAAAACTGGATGTTGGCAGTTGAGACTGTCAGTTGGTTTTAGTGAGTTGGTATGTTTAGCCTGGGAAAGAGAAGGCTTAGAGGGGACATGATTGTAGTATGTGAAGGGCTGTCATGTAGAAGATGGAGCGGATCTATTCTCTCTTGCTCCGGATTGCAAGACTAGTTCTAATGTGTGGAAATTACAAGGGAGTGGATACTGGCTCAATATCAGGAAAAACTTCCTGTCAGAGTGGTTGAGCAGTGGAACAGTCTGCCCCGGGAGGTGGTGGATGCTCCTTCCCTGGACATTTTCAAGCAGAGGCTGGACGACCATCTTTCGGGTACATTGTAGGGCTATCTTTTGGCTATACTCCTGCAGAGTGTGGGGGGTTGGACTAGATGACCTGTAAGGTCCCTTCAAACTCTAACATTCTATGATTCTATGGTACTGTGCCAGGGGACTGACAAGTCATGTTGGAGCAGATGAGATGTCTATATCAGATTCCAATATTAAGGGAATCTGAGAAAAGCCAAACCTGAAAACCATAGTGAAGACTAAGGAGTCTTAAAAAGGAAAATGAGCTCCTGGTGGTTAAATAAGAGATACACATTTCTCTCACATAGAAATTATACCCTGCCGGAGAAAGAGAGCCTGGTTGAGAGGATTTAGTGTGTTTATTGGACTAGTGGATGTCCAAAATCAAAACCAAGGCACAGCGGAGGTATTTCTCTGTGAAGGTGGAGAGTACCAGAGAAATCCACACCAAAACTGGACTAGAGAGGACGCAAAGAAACAGGCAGTTACATACACTGCTGGTATGAATGTCCTGTAGTAGCATCCTTCTGGGACAGAATAATAGAGGAAATAAGGAACATAAATGAAAACATAATTGACACATCCCCGGAAGCACTACTTCTAAATCTCAGAGAGGAAAATGCTCTATCTACTATACAAAGGAAAAGAAACAGTTTCTTACTGTTTGCAGCCAAAACCACAATAGCAACCACGTGGAAATCAAAAAAACAATCTGAACGTCAACTTCTGGTATAAAAAACTTTGGAACATATCGATAATGGAAAAAATCTCGGACATTCTGAAACTAAACAAATCTAAAGGTGATCACAATGATATTACATGTATATGGTCTCCCATATTACCACATCTAACCACTAAAGGAACAGTACCTGATGTAATAATAACTACTCTTCACCTTATGTAGCAATCACAAAATGTATTACAGATCTACTGTACAAATTGCATGAAAATGGAAAGTATCACTCTATAGACTAGGCTATTTAGATTAGACTCTAAGCTTTCATGGCATAATGTATGACTTGTATGAAAATGGAATACATCAGGTTTAGACTAGACTATATAGAGCACTATTTGTATGTATAAAGTAATATATGTATCTGCAGACTATATAGTGAAATAACAGCAATGGGCAAAGCAATTAAAGTAACATCAAAGACAAAATGAATTGCTGCAATAGTGCATACAGTTGAGAATGATAGACAATAAAATTGTTAAGCTTCCATGATGTTGTAATGCTTGTTTTTCAACAAATAGGCGCCATCGGAACACTGAGTTGATGTCAAGATGAGCAGATGAACGGACGAACTTCTCGAGTTTTACCGTTCGTTTCGAAGCATTTCTTTATCAAACTGATCTCCTATCAAAAAATAAATACAGCTTATGATAGGGAACAGCAACTCTGGTCTAGCCAATTTAACAATCTCTCCCTTATAATAATGCAGTAAGACGCAAACTGAGGCAGAGGACAGAAAATGCACCCCCACAGTGTTAGGCGGGCTGCGCTATCCCTCAGAGGCTTACCCACGTCTCATTGGCCATGTCCTCCGAGTGCCGCCTCTGACGCAGCCTCACGCAGCGTGAGGAGAGAGGCGGGGGAGAGGCCGAGAGCCGCGAGTGCTTGGAGGCGACTGCAGCCTTTGTAAGACCAGGGAGGGGGAGGAGGCGAGGGGGCCCGCCGTGCGAAGGAGAGGCGGTCGACGAGCGCCAGGCTAAGACCGGCAGCCGCCTGGGTCAGGGCACAGAGGGGGAGGAGACGAGGGATGGGGGCTAGCCGCCCGTTGTATCGCCCTTCTCAACGGGCCTTGCTCCCTAGTAAAGAATAATAATACATACAATTCTTCAATGCTGTTTATACAGTACAATCCACCACAAGGGTATTCCTGGATTCTGTAAATAAAGCAATTTCTTTTACTCTCAGTTTCAGGTAGTCAATTTTTAAAGAATTTTTAAAGAAGTAACTGAGTAATTATGACCTATGTAAGTCTTACCAGAATGACTTCCCACAGCTCTTTGCTAACAATTATTTTCTTCCATTGGACAACACGTCTTAACCACTCCATACCAGACTTACAGAGGTCAAAATGACTCAGTTACTTCTTTAAAAATTCTTTTACAATTCTTTAAAAATTGACTACCTGAGACTGAGAGTAAAAGAAATTGCTTTATTTACAGAACCCAGAAATACCCTTGTGGTGGATTGTATGGAGTATTGCCTGTGATTCTTTGGTCTTATATCATATGTATTCTTTAGCTTTTGTTCTCTCTACAGTGTCCTTTTTCTACCAATTAGCCATTTTGTAGCATTGTAGTTTGATAAGTTGGCATCCCTAGTATGGGTAGCACGTGACTTGTCATTCACAAATATAACGGAAGTCATGCATTTTGTGGTTAAGACGTGTTGTCCGATGGAAGAAAATAATTGTTAGCAAAGAGCTGTGGGAAGTCATTCTGGTAAGACTTACATAGGTCATAATTACTCAGTTACTTCTTTAAAAATTCTTTTACAATTCTTTAAAAATTGACTACCTGAGACTGAGAGTAAAAGAAATTGCTTTATTTACAGAACCCAGAAATACCCTTGTGGTGGATTGTATGGAGTATTGCCTGTGATTCTTTGGTCTTATATCATATGTATTCTTTAGCTTTTGTTCTCTCTACAGTGTCCTTTTTCTACCAATTAGCCATTTTGTAGCATTGTAGTTTGATAAGTTGGCATCCCTAGTATGGGTAGCACGTGACTTGTCATTCACAAATATAACGGAAGTCATGCATTTTGTGGTTAAGACGTGTTGTCCGATGGAAGAAAATAATTGTTAGCAAAGAGCTGTGGGAAGTCATTCTGGTAAGACTTACATAGGTCATAATGCTGTTTATGTTTGTACCTTGAATAAAACTTTTTTTTTTTGGTAAACAAATTTTATTTTCTCAGGAATACAACATGTAAGATTAAATCATTTCATTCTATCAATTGTCTACCCCATTCCCGGTTCCTCCCCTCCCTCCAGTGGCTTCCCGCAATGCTTCCACCCCTGCTCCAAATAACTTCATATCATCAACAATATCAGTTTCTTATCATTACAATCTAAAGATAACATCATTTGACTTAATATTGATCTAAACATATTAAGTTTTGTTTCACATCCCAGTTCTTTTCCAGATATATTTTAAAGTCACTCCATTCTTGAAAAAACACGTCGTCTTCTTTGTTATTCAACTTCTTTGTAATTTTGTCCATCTCTGCCATGAACAGAACTTTTTGTATCCAGTCCTCAATTTCTGGCACTTTCTCTGTTTTCCAAAATTGTGCATAAATCATTCTCGCTGTTGTGATTAAGTACCAGAATAAGGTCTTTTTAGTTGTATTGACTTCTTCCATTTTCAATCCTAAAAGCAGAATTTCCGGTGCCTTTTTAAAAGAGCATTTCAGAATTTTTTGCATTTCTTTGTGGACTTTTGTCCAAAAGTCAACTGCTTTCTCACAAGTCCACCACATGTGGTAAAATGAGCCTTCATGGCTTTTACATTTCCAACACTTATTTGACATATTCTGGTTCATATTTGCAATTTTTTTCGGAGTCATGTACCACCTATACATCATTTTATAACAATTCTCTCTAACATTGGTACAAGGCGATATCTTAATAGAATTTTTCCACAAATATTCCCAGGTTTCAATAGACACTTCCGTATTCATATTTATCGCCCATTTTATCATTTGCCCTTTTACAGTTTCATCTTCAGTATACCATTTCAGTAACACTTTGTACATTTTATACCTTGAATAAAACTTTGTTGGTCTTAAAAGGTGCCACTGAACTTGAACATTTTTCAAAATTTGCCAAAAAACTCTGCTGAAGAATGAAAAGCTTTCTGAGCCTTGAAAAAAGCTCCGTAACTGTGGGATTTAATTGGAAAAAGAAGCACAATTTCTTACTGTATTTGGATTACTTGCACAAATATGTTCCTGACACGGAAGGCGTACTGTCAGTCAAACCCGCTGTACATCAAACTCACTGGTACAGATGTGGTCCCGGCTGAACAGCATGCCAACAGAGTGCCAAGAGAGTCTGGTTCCCATAGGAAGGAGTCTCACAAGCTGTGTATAAATTGAGGGCCAGTGGCACCCTACTCCTGAGAAGGGATCCATAGGGAATCCAGTGAGCAGGCAGATTTATAAGAACATAAGCGAAGCCAATGTTGGATCAGGCCAATGGCCCATCCACTCCAACACTCTGTGTCACACAGTGGCCAGAAATACCAGGTGCCATCAGGAGGTCCAGCAGTGGGGCCGGGACTCTAGAAGCCCTCCCACTCTTGCCCCCCCCCCCAAGCACCAAGAAGACAGAGCATCCCTTGCCCCAGACCGAGAGTTCCTATCTATACCTTATGGCTAAGAGCCACTGATGGACCTCAGCTCCATATAAGAACATAAGAGAAGCCAATGTTGGATCAGGCCAATGGCCTATCCACTCCAACACTCTGTGGCACACAGTGGCCAAAGAAACCAGGGGCCATCAGGAGGTCCAGCAGTGGTTCCAGGACACTAGAAGCTCTCCCACTGTTGCCCCCCCCAAGCACCAAGAATACAGAGCATCCCTTGCCCCAGACCCAGAGTTCCTGTCTATACCTTGTGGCTAAGAGCCACAGATGGACCTCTGCTCCATATAATAGCATCAGAGAAGCCAATGCTGGATCAGGCCAATGGCCCATCCAGTCCAACACTCTGTGGCACACAGTGGCCAAAGATACCAGGTGCCATCAGGAGGTCCAGCAGTGGGTCCAGGACACTAGAAGCTCTCCCACTGTTGGCCCCCCCTCAGATCACCAAGAATACGGACCGAGAGTTCCTATCTATACCTTGTGGCTAATAGCCACTGATGGACCTCTGCTCCATATATTTATCCAATTCCACCTTGGAAATTCCTGCACTTTTGCCATGCTCCTAAGTCCACAAAAGAGGGCTCAGCTTGATCTTGACCCTCAATATAACTGCCGTCTCCTGCAACCAAGCCGCACAAAACTGAGCCCTGAAAACCAGTGGTTTTATTGTTGTTGTTGTTGTTTAAATGCCTGTACTCAAACGGAGCTGCGGTGGCTCAAGTGGTTAAGACGCTGAACTGCAGGCTGTGGAAGGTCAGTAGTTCAGCGGTTCAAGACCCGGGGGTGCCGCAAGACAGGGGTGAGCTCCCGTCTCTAGTTCCAGCTCCTGCCAACCTAGCAGTTCGAAAGCAAGAAATTGCAAGTAGATAAATAGGGACCACTTCGGTGGGAAGGTAACAGCGTTCCATGCGCCTTGGTGTTTAGTCATGCCGGCCACATGACCACGGAAATGTCTTCGGACAGCGCTGGCTCTTCGGCTTGGAAACGGAGATGAGCACCGCAACCCTAGAGTCGGATTCGACTGGCTTTCGAGCAAGGGAACCTTTACCTTTCTCAAATATAAAGTTGCACTGCTTTCCACCCATTCTCCTCTCAGGACTTGGCAGAACGCCCACCAGAAGGTGCCAGTTTGCAGTACCCATGAATACGGCCACTGGGAAAAAAGGGGGGGGGAGAGAAAAGCCCTAGAACTGTTTGCAAGCGATGCTCCCTCTAAGCTGTGGAGTCTTGTGAGCGAAAATTCCACTTTGTGAGCTACTGGCATTAAAGTTGTGAGCCAGCGATTTGGCTACTGCATAAATGAGTTTGCTCTGGAGTCGTCCTTCCTGAACGAAGACCAAAATGTGTGAGCCGGAGGCTAAAACATTGCGAGCTAGCTCACACTCTCAGCTTGGCGGGAACACTGTTTGCAAGTACCTAAAAACAAGTTAAGGGGTGCCCTTCCTTAGACTCCTCCCAAACCTCAAAATACTCCCCCCCCCAAAGCCTCTGAGGGCAGAGGTGGTGGTCAAATGTCGAGGGATTCCCCAAACCGGACGTGGCGACCCTATCTAGTAGGGAAGAATCACACCCAACGCTCCCTCTAAGCTGGGGAGTCTTGTGAGCAAAACTTTGTGAGCTCCCCGCATTACAGTCGTGAGCCAGCGGTTGGGCTACTGCATAAATCAGTTTGCTCTCTGGAGCCCCCCTTCCTGAGCCGAGACCAAAATGGGTGAGCCGGAGGCTAAAAAACGGTGAGCCAGCTCACACTCACTCAGCTGAGAGGGAACATTGATCAGGACAGGACCCAGGAAGCGAGAGGGGGTTGAGGCTCGCTGGCATTTGGTTTCGGAGAAACCGGAAGGATGTTCTGGAATGCATCTTAAAGGCAACCTTCAACCCACTCCCGTACAGCAACCCAAGGGAACGGGGCACCGCTGACGGCCGTCCGTCCGGTCCTCCTGGGAAGGGCAGGGAGCCTTCTTGCCTCCGTCTGCAGCAGGGAAAGGGTTAAGAGGCTAAGCAAAGGGGGGGCATAGAGGGAAAGGCCGTTTTCCTTGCGGGGGGGGGGGGTTGAGAGAGAAGTCTTTGCTTCTGAATTGCAAAAGGGAACAGGAAGGGAATTCAGCCATGCAGCAGTAGGAAAAAAGCCTTTGCAGCCGGATCCCGGGAAGATTTACTCGCAAGTAAGTGCATGCCGTGGGAGGGGAGGGGAGGAGAGGGGAGGGGAGCAATGTTCCCTCTAAGCTGTGGAGTCTTGTGAGCAAAAATTCTACTCTGTGAGCCACTGGCATTAAAGTGGTGAGCAAACGATTTGGCTGCTGCATAAGTTAGTCGGCTCTGGAGCCATCCTGCCCGAGCGAGGACAAAAAATTGTGAGCCAGAGCCTAAAAAAAATGTGAGCTAGCTCACACTCACTCAGCTTAGAGGGAACACTGGAGGGGAGGGGAGGGGGGGCGTCTAAGCTTTTAAACTGCACGCGCGGGATGCCGCCAGGGTGAGTTTTTGGCGAGAGGGAGGACTGGGCCGTTTGCAAAGGAAGCGTGGGGACTCACCTGGAGGTCTCTCCTCTCCCGTGTGGCGAAGGCATCCGGACTGGTGGGGTCACGCCTCCGCTCGCACCAGGCGGGGCGATGCACATTTTTTGCATGCCTTCCTGGGTCCCAGCCAGGCGCCCTGCCAGACAAAGGCCCCGGTCACAGGGGCCCGGATATGGGGGAGAGGCATGGCTAATTGCCCCTGCGCAGTTTGATGCAGGATTATGTTCAGACAAGGAGCTGCGGTGGCTCAAGTGGTTAAGACACTGAACTGCAGGCTGTGGAAGGTCAGTCGTTCAGCGGCTCAAGACCCGAGTGTGCCGCAAGACGGGGTGAGCTCCTGTCTCTAGTTCCAGCTCCTGCCAACCTAGCAGTTCGAAAGCAAGAAATTGCAAGTAGATAAACAGGGACCACTTCGGTGGGAAGGGAACAGCCTTCCGTGCGCCTTGGTGTTTAGTCATGCCGGCCACGTGACCACGGAAACGTCTTCGGACAGCGCTGGCTCTTCGGCTTTGAAACGGAGATGAGCACCGCAACCCTAGAGTCGGATTCGACTGGCTTTC
>NW_015175978.1:234374-254990 GCF_001447785.1 Gekko japonicus
TCTCTCTCTCTCTCTCTCTCTCTCTCTGGAAGGGGGAGCAACCCTGTTTTGCAAACGAAGCCTTTTTTAAATTATTATTGATGCGTTAGCACAGCACCTTCCTGTTATTTTTTGTACGCTCCCCCGGCATGCCGATATTTAAATAGGGATTTGGGAGGGGAGGTGCTTGCGTTTAATTTGCAAAACCGAAGCTGGGGAGCGCACATGCTCCTGTGCAAATTAAGAGCCGCAAGAGGCGCGATCACACCATGGGCGTCTGGAGGCAGCCTGTGGCAAACTACTAGTACCTTGGTTGGAGGTACTAGTTTTTTAAGGCGCATTGTCGGCGGTAAGCCACCAGTGGGCTCCACTTCCCAGATCTTGGGGTGTCATCGAGCCCGGATAATCTGCCCACCATCCGTGCCTCTCCGGGGCCACAGAAGAGCAAAGCTCCAGGAATTCAGGAAAAATCGCTTGATTCATGGAATCCTAGAACCACACCGAGCGGGAAGGGGCCACGCAGAGGCCATCTAGTCCACCACCCCTGCTCAGTGCGGGATCAGCCTAGAGCATCCCTGACGACAAGGGTTTGTCCAGCCTGCTTCAAGACTGGCAGGGAGGGTGTTCTCTCTGGATAGGAGCAGTCTTCCACTCTGGCTGAACTGCTGCTGGAGGCATGCCTGGGCTTGTCTGGCAGGCCACCTAGAGTGAGAGTGGAGAGGCATGTCTGGGCAGGCCACTTAATTTTAGCTTGAAGCCCCAGAAGGATCCTGGAACCTGCCTGCCTATTGGCCCCTGAGGGCAGCCAGCCAGGGAGCCTGGAGGCCATTGGACCTCACCAATCGCATGGGGGCTGGGAGTGGCTTAGGTGTGTCTAGCGAGGGCAGTTGCCCCTTGTAAAGCATTTCTGTTGAGAAACTGTATTCCGGAGACAAGAAGGTGGAACCAGCAATCCAGCTCGGAGCAAAGTAACGAACGTTACCAAGGACCTAGGGAATGACCAGTCTAGGGACCTAAAGCACAGAGGAATAAATAAGGCAAAATGAGCTGAAGCAACACCAATCACAGAACACACTTACCAAATCGCCGCCATGGCCAGATATCCCCCTATTACTCCTCCAGAGTAGGGGGAGTGGCTGCGCCTGTTGCATTTATTTATTTATTTATTATTCACATTTTTATCCCGCCCTCCCCGAAGGCTCAGGGCGGCTAACAGGCATATAGCTAATAAAACAATAAAAACAGTACAAAATATTAAAAATATTAAAAATACATCACAATTTGCAGCCTATCTAAAAGCAAAACTAGATGGCAGTCCTCTGAACGTCCCATTCTTGCCCATGATGCAAATTTTTTTTTAGGGCTTTGATGGTCCATGCCCATATCCAGATGTCCATATACCGGAAATTCCGGGGATTCCAGGAATTCCAGGGCGTCGATGGTATACTGATGCATTGGTGGTATACTGGTGGTGGCGGCGGCTCCTATTCAAAAGCCTGGCGGAAGAGCTCCGTCTTGCAGGCTCTGCGGAACTGTGCTAGGTCCCGCAGAGCCCTGATCTCCTCTGGGAGCTCATTCCACCAGATAGGAGCCACCACCGAAAACTTCCTGTTCCTGGTCGTGATTAGTTTGCCCACACCATTGTGGTGCAATGCCTGCTGGGAAATGTAGTTCTTCATCATTGCAGCCGCCCTGAGTGGACTGGCTCCCAAGAGTTGCTCTTGCAGGCTCAAGTCTCTGAAAGAAGCGTGGAAGGATTTTGTTCTTCCTCCGCGTTCACGTTCTCGTAGCAAAATCAAGTGCAAGCCGGTGGACTGTAAGTGTCTATGAATAGCCTTGTACTGTCAGGCGTGCACATTTAGCTGCGCGACGGCGTTGAAAAAACAACCCTTAGCCGCCCCTGGAATTCCCTTTCATTCAGACATGTCCAGCCCCGTGAAATAGATGCTCTGGCCGCCTTCCTTCGGCCTGTTTTGCTTGAGGTGCGAGTCCTGCTTTAATTAAACCTGTTCGTCTCCTTGCGCCTTCCCCCCCCCCCATCATTGAAAGGGACCGGGAAGACCCTTGGCCACGAGGAGTCGCAGGCCACCACCCCAGAGCTAGAGATGTGAAGGCCCGGGAAAAAACCGGAAAAATTCAGGGGGGAAATGTTTTCCCCCCGTTTTTTTCCTGAAGCCTTTTTTGTTTTTTCCCGAAAAATTGAAAAAAGGAAAGAAAAGGAAAAAAATTGATTATGGAACATTTTATTTTAACATGATGAATAAAATATTTTAAGACAGGGTATTCTGTTTGTAATAATTGTTCGGATACACTATATTTTTTAATATGCTAGTTGTGATAATTTCATGCCAAGTAAAAATGTCCACAGTCATATTTTATGTTCCTAAAGTAACAGAATGACTTTCAATCTAGAAAAGACAAAAGAAATGCTAATGTAGTATTTTTTTCAATTTTTCCGAAAATTTCCGTTTTTTCCCGAACAAAACCAGGAAAAAAAACGGGTTTTTTCCCGAGCTTCAAAATTTCTGGAAATTTTACATCTCTACCCGGAGCTCAGGGAGGGAGGAACATTTGGCCCGCCCCCGCCGCCCTCAGGAAGTCAGTGACAGTCAACAGAGCCAGAGGAGGCTGGATGATTTCTTGCAGGGGGGGGAGGTGCCGTGGAGGGAGGGCGCCAGCGCCACCGGGCAGATCTCCTCTGATATTGTCTCCCCGGCCCCGCATATTTGGCCCTCAGGAATCCAGGGGCAGCTGGGGAAGCCGGAAGGAGACCGGGGAACTTTTCGCGGGGGGGGCACGGTGCCACCGGGCAGATCTCCTTAGTTATCGTCTCCCCAGCCCCACTGGAGCCAAAACTACTCCTCGGGCCTCGTCTCCCAGCGATCAGGTCGCTGGGAGATGAGGCCCGAGGAGCATATTTGGCCCTCAGGAACTCAGGGAGAGTCAGCGGAGTCGAGAGGAGGCGGGGAAGTTTTAGTGGCGGACCGCGGGGGGGCAGGGCGCCAGGCACATCTCCTTAGTTATCGTCTCCCCGACCCCGCTGGAGCCAAAACCACTCCTCGCGCCTCATCTTCCAGGTCGCTGAGAGATCAGGCGCCAGGAGTGGTTTTGGCTCCAGCGGGGCTGGGGAGGGGATATTTAAAGAGATCTGTCCGGAGGCTCCAGCGTGTCCGGGGAGACGGTAACTCACGAGATCTGCCCGTTGGCCCCCCCCACCATCCGCCAGGAAAACTTCCCCGCCTCCTCTCGGCTCCGTCGACTCTTCCTGAGGGCCAAATATGCTCCTCCTTTGGGAGAAGGGATTCTGCAGAAGGTGTTAGAGGATTAACGCTGCAGTTGTGTTACCCCACCCAGTATAGCTTGGTGATGTGATCGGTGAGGATGCCTTCCCCCAGTGAAGGAGGACGAAACATTGGACTCACCCGAAGGTTTCTTCTCTTCAGTGGGGTAAAGGCATCCGTCTTTTCCCTCCCACTGAATCTGATACTGAGTACTTGTAATGATTCCTTGTTTATGTGTATGTGTGTGTCTCTTTAAAAGTTTGGTTGCATGGTTGTGGTAGATAGACTAGAGTGGTTGAGAGAGGCAAGTGTGGTATGACTGGTGATTGACAGAGAGGGGGAGGGGTTTTTGGAAGTGAATCTGGTTGGATGAGTATATGAGTCAGTCAGAAGTGACAGTTACAAGTTGGCAGTTGATGTAGACAGTTCTGTGTTAGAAGCTGACAGCTGAGGTCGTTCAGTGAGAAATGAGAACGAGAGCTGAAAGCTGAATGTATAGGAAAAAGTAAATTAAAATTTAAGTGAAGACAAGTTATGGGAAAGTCTGTGTGTCATAACAAACTGGAGTGAAACAGTACACGTATATGGCATTGAGATAAACAAGTGTTACAAAGTTACATGAACAGATCCCTGTCAGTGAGGGAGAAGATTGTGTGTGATACCAAAGCAATTGGTCATTATTTACACATTACTAGTTACATTGTACTACCCTCTTATTTATGCTTTATTTCAATAAATCCTCTTTCTTTCAAGTATACCAGCTCTGAAAGAATTACTTCCCAGGACCACATAGTTCCTCGTAAGCCTGGAACTCGGCCTACCAAACTAGTGTTGGACAGAAACTCCGTCAAGGGTTGTGCTCCCCCAGCCCAATTTGAGAAAGCACATGGCAGTCTTGTAGAGGAGAATCAGAACTTGTACTTTATAGATCAACAAAGGAGGGAGGTGCAGATCCAATAAGGTTTTGGACCCCACAGCTCTCCCTAAGGTTACAATGGGAAACATAGGGTTTTATACCCCCTATGACAGTTAGAAATAAATCACAATTATTGGTTCCATCAAACTTTGTCACATATCCGTCACACCATTCTGATTGGGAATCCAACCTGGGGGTTGGATTTTCTCAGGCAAAAATATACCTTCTTCAGTTGAACGATAGGCTTTCTTCTTCCTAGCTATGAAATTCTAAAAAGTATCTAATTGTAACAAATATTAGTACATCATGCAGTGTTCTCCATCTAACACAAGCAAACTGGCATCAAGAGCATGTGCAGTTACAATTAAGAGAACAAGCAAGGTCACTGTGGTGTGATTGCTTGTCAGCATTTGGTATTTTACCCAGAATGCCTTTAAGCAATGAACCAAAGTGAATATCTGAATATATGTTCATGATTGATTTCAGTCTTAGTGATTAGAATCATCAAAGGCACTTAACATATGCACCATGGAAGTGCTAAGTGCACCCACCAAGTCAAACCTGTTAGTCAGTGGCAGAGTATAAAGTGGTTCATAAACGATGTGTACAACACTAGTGAGAGCAACAGTAAGAGCATAAAGGTTTGGAAATCCTTAAAATTTCCTGGTTGGCAGCCAAATATACCCAGTAAAACAAAATAAAGAGGACTTTTAAAGGGAAACTAGTCCTCCCCAATAAGGAGGACGTCACAGTACTGTATGGGAAGGACTGTAATATAAGATTGTTCCTGATAGCTGGCGCTCCTTTTCTAGTTTTGTTCGATGTTGACCAAAAATATATCTATAGCTCTGTAAAGGTATAAAGGTTTCCCTTGCTCGAAAGCCAGTTAAATCCGACTCTAGGGGGTGGTGCTCATCTCCGTTTCCAAGCCGAAGAGCCAGCACTGTCCAAAGACATTTCCATGGTTGTGTGGCCGGCATGACTAAACGCCGAAGCACAGTTACCTTCCCACCAAAGCGGTACCTATTTATCTACTTGCAATTTCCTGCTTTCAAACTGCTGGATTGGCAGGAGCTGGGGCCAGAGACAAGAGCTCATTCCATCATGTGGCACACTCGGGTCTCGAACTGCTGGTCTGCAGCTCAGCGTCTTAACCTCTGAGCCACCACTATATCGATATCCAATATATCTATATATACAATAAAGAGTTCTTTCAGTTTTAAAAAGTTTTTCATGAATCAGTTTTTTTTTAATTTTCAGGAGGAGGGCAGGGAGCTGCTCCTTTCGGCAGCAGAGGAGAGGACTTGCAATCATGGGTTTAAATTAAGGGTGGGAAGGTACTGGCTGGATCTTAGGAAAAACATTTTGCCAGTAAGAGTTGCACAACAGTGAAATCAGCTGCCCAGGGAGATAGTGAGTGAGCTTGTAGCAGCTCCCAACGGCGCTCAGGGCGATGGTTCCCCAGTGGTGATTCAGCTTCTGGCCGTGCTAGAAAAATCCCATCCTCGTCGCCAGTGTTAAATAGCGGGTTTGACATAGCAGAGGTGAAGGCAGAGTGATCTCAGCAAGCAGCCCTTTATTGCATCTCAACAGAAATGCTTTACAAGGGGCAACTGTCCTCGCTAGACACACCTAAGCCACTCCCAGCCCCCATGCGATTGGTGAGTTCCAATGGCCTCCAGGCTCCCTGGCTGGCTGCCCTCAGGGGCCAATTGGCAGGCAGGTTCCAGGATCCTGCCTGCATTTGTTCTGGGGCTTCAAGCTCAAACTAGGTGGCCTGCCCAGACATGCCTCTCCAGGCTCCCTCTAGGAGGCCTGCCACACAAGCCCAGGCATGCCTCCAGCAGCAGTTAAGCCAGAGTGGAAGACTGCTCCTGTCCAGACAGAACACCCTCCCCGGCAGTCTTGAAGCAGCGGCTGGACAAACCCTCGCCAGGGATGCTCTAGGCTGATCCTGCACTGAGCAGGGGTGGTGGACTAGATGGCCTGCCGTGGCCCCTTCCCGCTCGGTGTGGTTCAAGGATTCCATGAATCCCGCGATTTTTCCTAAAGTCCTGGAGCTTAGCTCTTCTGCATCGCCCTGTGAAGGACTCACACGAGACACGATCTTTGAGGGGTAATAATCGGTCTGCTGCTCGAGGCAGCAAGAGTTTATTTTTATACACACTGCCCTCACCTTCAGATGAGGCTGTGGCTTACCATACATGAAGCAAAGGGGAAACCAGATGCTCAGGCAGAATTGCCTGGAATGCTTGCATAGCATAATAATTCGTAGTGATAACAAGCTACTCCTGGGTCCTTAAGATGCTCGCAGAGACAAGATGTGCAAAGGTCAGGATTAGTGTACCGGAGTCACTGATCCACCTTATGTTGACAGAGAGGCAGGACTTAGAAGACAATCAAGATTGGTGTTCCATATGGTTGATCCTCCCCCACAGCCCTGCCTGGTGCGAGCGGAGGCGTGACCCAACCAGTCCGCCACACCGGAGAGGAAAGACCTTCAGGTGAGTCCCCACGCTTCCTTTGCAAACGGTCCAGTCCTCCCTCTCGCCAAAAACTCACCCTGGCGGCATCCGGTGCTTGCAGTTTAAAAGCTTATACGCCCCCCCCTCCTCCCCTCCCCCGGCATTTACCTACTTGCGAGTAAATCTTCCCGGGATCCGGCTGCAAAGGCTTTTTTCCTACTGCTGCATGGCTGGATTTGTCTTCGCTCAGGCAGGATGGCTCCAGAGCCGACTAACTTATGCAGCAGCCAAATTGTTTGCTCACCACTTTAATGCCAGTGGCTCACAGAGTAGAATTTTTGCTCACAAGACTCCACAGCTTAGAGGGAACATTGCTCCCCTCCCCTCTCCTCCCCTCCCACGGCATGCACTTACTTGCGAGTAAATCTTCCCGGGATCCGGCTGCAAAGGCTTTTTTCCTACTGTTGCATGGCTGAATTCCCTTCCTGTTCCCTTTTGCAATTCAGAAGTGGCCCCTTCCTGCTCGGTGTGGTTCTAGGATTCCATGAATCAAGCGATTTTTCCTGAATTCCTGGAGCTTAGCTCTTCTGTGGCCCCGGTCAATCGGCAAAGTTGCCGCGGGAGAGGCACGGATGGTGGGCGGATTATCCGGGCGCGATCACACCCCAAGATCTGGGAAGTGGAGCCCACCGGTGGCTTACCGCCGACAACGCACCTTAAAAAACTAGTACCTCCAACCCAGGTACTTAGTAAACGTTTGCCACAGGCTGCCTCCAGACGCCCATGGTGTGATCACGCTGGGTCCCTCCTTTACCCGCCAACGCCGAGGGAAGGACCCGTGCTGTCTGAACATAAGGTAAAGGTAAAGGTTCCCTTGCTCGAAAGCCAGTCGAATCCGACTCTAGGGTTGCGGTGCTCATCTCCGTTTCAAAGCCGAAGGGCCAGCGCTGTCCGATGACGTTTCCATGGTCATGTGGCCGGCATGACTAAACACCAAGGCGCACGGAACGCTGTTACCTTCCCACCGAAGTGGTCCCTATTTATCTACTTGCAATTTCTTGCTTTTGAACTGCTAGGTTGGCAGGAGCTGGAACTAGAGACGGGAGCTCACCCCGTCTTGCGGCACCCGGGTCTTGAACTGCTGAACTACTGACCTTCCACAGCCTGCTGTTCAGCGTCTTAACCACTTGAGCCACCGCAGCTAAAACTAAACCTAAAAAGGACACTAAATCCAGAGTCCATAAGGTGTCGGCTAGTCAAGGTCGTGCTCCGGCTTCCTCGCCCCTGGAATACACCCAACCTCTTGATTCTGAACCAGATATGGACCTCACACAGCAGGCACCATTGTCAGAATCTGAAATGTCTAGCCAACAGTCTATTGCTGACTCACCAGCTCACGGCGTCGACGATCGACACCGACCATCCTCTCCTGCTCTACCCTGGGACGAGAGACAGTGGCATTATGTTTATGGTAATAGATACCCATTCCCATGGGCCCTTCCACCACCACCGCTTCCTCCAGTGGAGTGGGATCGTCAGTCAGTGTTGTCCAGGTTATCTCAGTATAGAAATCCATCACCGGTACCGAAAAGATCGATACCGACGCATAAGCCGTGCCCAGCCCTGCCTCCATCGACTCCATCGATACCGACCGGTATACCCTCGTTACCGATTATGCCCGCTCCTTCTCCAGAACAGCCTGAAGACTCATCTGATTCAGAGTATCTATCTGACCAAGGGGACGACCCAGACATGCCTTCTCCACCCCCTGATGTAGAAGCGGATCTCCCCATTTCGCCGTCGGAAGACGTTAAATCCTATGGCACTAGATCTGTCTGTGACGCCCACTTTGATATCACAAATGGTAGACGACAACGTCTTTGACATTATGCAGGCTGGCACTTCATCTTCGGTGGCATTACCTATGACTAAAGTCTTGTTACAGACTACAAAAGATCTTTGGGCTCATCCCTCTTCCCTGACTGTGTCTAATAAACGATTAGATCACATATATAAGATCCAAGAGACGGAGACTGAGTTCCTATTTACTCATCCCAAACCGAATTCCCTTGTAGTGTCCTCTTCCACAAAGGGAAGACCCAATCATTCTACACCACCAGAGAAAGAAGGAAAGAAACTTGATTCCATGGGAAGAAAGTTTTATACAGTTGGAGCGATGGGCATAAAAACGTCTAATTATGCTGCCTGTATGGGTCGTTATCAATTTAATCTCTGGAAACGTATGTCGGAACTCTTCTCCTATCTTCCCAGAGAATTTCATTCTCAAGCAAAGAAAATTCAAAACGAGGGGATGATCCTGGCCAGACATCAGATTAGTGCGGCCAAGCACACCTTAAAGTCCGCTGGCAAAACTCTTGCCACGTCAGTCGCATTGCGCAGACACGCTTGGTTACATTCCTTGTCCCGCTCCGAGGGTCGCGGGCCCCGCCCAGCCGACCCCGGGACCCCCGACAAGCACCCCCGACCCCCAGGAAGAGTGGTCACCACCCGGCCCAACAGGCAGCCCCGGGCTGCAGGAAGACCACGCCGCCGGGAGCCGCGGCGGGATGGAGCCGCACGACTTACCTGGCGGCAGGGGCGGCGGCCCGACAGGAAGCCACGGCCGCGCCAGGACGACGAACGGCGTCGACGGGGGACGGGGGAGAGGACGGCTCCAGCAAGACCCCGTGGGGTACCTGGTGGGACAAGGAATCCTACGCCCACTGCCGGAAAAGATAGCCAGTCTGGAGGCGCACCCACGCCCCACCACGAAGAAACAGCTCTGCAGATTCCTGGGGTTTGTCGGCTACTACAGCCGGTTTATTCCGGGATTCGCTTCTAAGGCGAGCCCGCTTACCGACTGCCTTCAGAAGGATCGCCCAAATCAGTTGCGGTGGGGACCCGAGGCGGACGCCGCCTTTGAGACCATGAGACGTAGCCTCTCCGAAGAGCCAGTACTACGGAATCCGGATTTCCAGCGTCCCTTCATCCTACACACCGACGCCTCGG
Organism: Gekko japonicus; assembly: GCF_001447785.1. Lineage (NCBI taxonomy): Eukaryota > Metazoa > Chordata > Lepidosauria > Squamata > Gekkonidae > Gekko > Gekko japonicus. The sequence continues at coordinate 244,025 of NW_015175978.1, forward strand.
GCACGGGCCTTGGGGCCATGTTGGCCCAGGAGGTCTCGGGAGAGGAACACCCCATCCTGTTCCTAAGTCGAAAGCTACAACCCGCAGAACGTAACTATTCGACAGTAGAAAAGGAGGCGCTGGCCGTCAAATGGGCAGTGGGAGCCTTACAATACTACCTAACCAACAATCACTTTGAGCTTGTGGTTGACCATGCGCCCTTGTTATGGCTATCCCGTATGAAAGATTCCAATGCTAGAATCCTCCGTTGGTATCTATCCTTGTTACCGTTTTCTTTTACAGTGCGACACCAGCCCGGCGCCGATCACGACGTGGCAGATTACCTGTCGAGGCTTTTCGAAGAGGACGCCACCGCTTCAGGCGCTAGGGGGGGGTGTCCCGCTCCGAGGGTCGCGGGCCCCGCCCAGCCGACCCCGGGACCCCCGACAAGCACCCCCGACCCCCAGGAAGAGTGGTCACCACCCGGCCCAACAGGCAGCCCCGGGCTGCAGGAAGACCACGCCACCAGGAGCCGCAGCGGGATGGAGCCGCACAACTTACCTGGCGGCAGAGGCGGCGGCCCGACAGGAAGCCACGGCCGCGCCAGGACGACGAACGGCGTGGACGGGGGACGGGGGAGAGGATGGCTCCAGCAAGACCCCGTGGGAGCGCACATCCGGGAACGCCCTGACGGCGTTCCCACTAATATTGGAGGGCGGGGCCAAGTGCACGGGGGAGGGAGAGGCGGATGGAGTGAGGACGGGAGAGAATAAAAGGGGGAAGCAGAGAGGGCCGGGGAGGAAGGCACGCGGTGACTCGGATGGCACAGAGAGAGAGGGCCAGAGCACGGAGGAACAGAGAGAGCAGCAAGGGCCCGTCACAGCGTGTGGGCAGAGGGGCACCACGGGGTGTGTATAACCCCGCCCCCTGCCAGTCTGAGGCCACCTCTCCCCCGCTTTCTTCATACGCCCTCGCTTGCTCACCTCGCATCCTTCTCTGTGCACCCCACCGGTCGCGCCCACCACGGCCACCAGGGGCGCTCTACCGAAGACCAAGGGGGACCCTGACATTCCTCCTCTCTCCCATATGATACTAGGTCTACTATAGAAGACCTTCCCTTTGAGGATACGGGACTGTTTAGTTCCACCACTGATTCCGTGCTTCAGGAAATGGACAAAAGCATTAAGACATCTAGAAGTCTGGGGATCTCCCCCTCCTCGAATTACAACAAGCCTAAACAGTGGTCTCGGCAATCATGGTCCCACAAACAATCATCTCACAAGTCGCCTACGGAACAGTGGCAGCGACCACCTGCTACCCAGCCTCGTTCCTTTGGGACCAAGTCAAGAGTCTCGCCCTCTGGGCAATATAAGCCAAAGGCACCGAAGAATTCCAAACAGGGCCTTTGACTCCGTTCCTGAGATAACCACCCGTCTTGCGCCATTCCTCAACGTTTGGCTACAGATTTCAACGGACAAGTGGGTCCACTCCGTCGTCAAAGAGGGTTATCTCATAGAATTTTTTTCAAATACCCTCCTTCTCCCATTTCGTTCAAACTCCGGCATCGCCAGTTCTACTTCAGGAAGTACGATCTCTCACATCAAAGGATGCCATAGAACCAGTTCCGACATCAGAGCACCACCAAGGTTTCTACTCTCGATACTTCACGGTCCTGAAGAAGGACGGAGGCCTCCGCCCTATCATGGATCTCAGATATCTCAACCAGTTCATCCTCTACAATAAATTTCAAATGACCACTCTCCAAAACATTCTGCCACTACTGTCACCAGGAGCCTGGATGGTCACTTTAGATTTGAAAGATGCATACTTCCATGTCTCAATTCATCCCTGTCACAGACGCTTCCTCAGGTTTACCGTCGGGGAGGCACATTACCAATACAAGGCCTTTCCTTTTGGGCTTTCCACCGCCCCCAGGGTTTTTACGAAGGTAATGGTAGTCATCGTGGCCCATCTACGTCGTCAGGGAATTAAGGTGTTCCCATATATAGACGATTGGCTGCTGGTTGCGGACTCCGAAGAGGTCCTCATTCGTCATATCAACCTTACCCTGTCTCTTCTTGCTTCCCTCGGACATTCTCGTGAACCTGCAGAAGTCTATGCTTCAGCCGGCGACTCGAGTACAGTTCATAGGGGCTGTCATCGACTCTATAGATACCCGGGCCTACCTACCTCTTCAGAGGGCAGAATCGATTTATTATGAAATCCATCGGTTATTCTGTTCCAACATAACCTCTGCAGTTCGCATTCAAAGATTGTTGGGGCTCATGGCAGCCACCACATCGGTGATCGAATGTGCGCGTCTACGCATGCGCCCATTACAACTATGGTTTCTGAAGAAGTTCCGTCCACACATTCATCCCCCAAACCAACTCATGAAGGCTCCCCCGCATGTCCTCCGTTCCCTCCGACGGTGGTTATCAGAGACCAATTTGTTCGCAGGGGCTCCATTCCAACGTCCTGCCCCAACGGTGTTGGTTACCATGGACGCCTCTCTATGGGGTTGGGGTGCTCACACAGAAGGAAAATGTGTGGGGGCACCATGGGACGTTCAGTGGAGACATCACCATATCAATTATCTGGAGTTGCTGGCAGTGCGGTTTGCTCTCAGATCCTTTCAACGGATTGTAGCGGGGAAAGTAGTTATGATTTTTACAGACAATACTACCACAATGTCTTACATCAGTCGCCACGGAGGAACCATGTCCAGAGCTCTTTGCCGGCTGGCCTTGACCATCTGGAACGACTGCCTTCAGTGGAACACTGTTGTCCAGGCGGCCCATCTGCCAGGAATTATGAATCTTCAGGCAGACTTCTTGAGCAGAGGGGGAGCAACGGATCACGAGTGGGAACTGAATTGGGAGTACCTCTCGCCCATCTTCAATCAGCTGGGCCACCCGGAAGTGGATGTCTTCGCGAATCCCAGAAGTGGATGTCTTCGCGAATCGTCACAATGCGAAATGTTGCCTGTTCTGTTCCAGGGCAGGGGTGGATCCTCTGTCCTTAGGAGACGACCTACTGATCTCGTGGACACATCTCTTTGTGTTTCTGTTCCCTCCACTTCCGCTCATTCACAGGGTCCTTGTCAAGATACAGCAAGACAAGCCTCATTGTCTCCTAGTAACTCCGTGGTGGCCTCTCGTCAACACTGGTTCCCTGTGCTGCTTTGCCTGTCCAAGGGCTCCTTCATTCACTTTCCTCGGGTGATGGATCTGCTGCCAGATCCTCCACCATGATCCCCTGAGCCTCAAGCTGATAGTGTGGGAAATACACTTTTCCGTAATGAACAAAAGAATAGATGACGTTCTCCTAAATTGTCGTAAACTTTCCACAAGAACATCATATGATAGGGAATGGAATAAGTTTCTGGAATATTTACTTTCTCTTAAATTGCCTCCACCCCCGTCTGACTTGAGGTCAATTTTCGGCTTCATTTTGTCCAGATTGGACATGGGACTCAGTTTTTCTTCGGTAAAGGTTTACTTAGCTGCGGTGTCAGCAAACCATCCGTCTATGGATGGGTTTTCAGTTTTTTCTCACCCACAGACCAAAAAGTTTGGTAAAGGTCTCATTCGTCTGTACCCTCCTCGTCATGATCCTACCCCGGTCTGGGACTTGGCATTGGTCTTAAATTTCCTGACGGGGAAGACTTTTGAGCCATTGGCTACTTGTAGTTTGAAGTTGCTGTCGCTAAAGACTGTGTTTCTAGTTGCCATTACGTCTGCTCGCAGGGTGAGCGAGTTGTCTGCACTTAGATGTGACGTTCCGTATTTGAATTTTTCCCCGCTGGGGGTTTCACTGGCCTTGCATCAGAGTTTCATTTACGTTCTGATATCGTTCTTCCTTCGTTTTTTCCGTCTCCTTCCACTGAGGAAGAACGCAGATTGCACTCCCTGGATGTTAAGAGAGCGCTGTTGTTTTACCTGGGTAGGACTAAACCTTTCCGTAAGTCTCCAGCATTGTTTGTTGCTCATAGTCTGCCCTCTAAAGGGAAGAAGATTTCCTCCCAACATTTGTCCAGATGGATTGTGGAGGTTATAAAACTGTGTTATGCTCTGGCGCTAAAGCCACTTCCGGGACAGCTTCGGGCCCATTCCACACGGGCGGTGGCGATGTCTATGGCTTTCTTGAGAGGTGCATCGTTGGAGGACATCTGTAACGCTGCGACTTGGGCTACCCCTCTCACCTTCATGAAGCACTATGCCCTTGATACCCGGTTTAGTCATCGTACGGCAGTGGGTCGAGCGGTGTTGCAGACAGCACAGATGTAGGGCCTTGGCCCCTCCTCCAGGTAAGCGTTTACTGCTTGCTAATCTCCCAAGGGTGTGATGCACAGAGACCACGAAGAAGATAGACAGGTTGCTTACCTGTAACTGGTAATCTTCAAGAGGTCATCTGTGCATTCACACCACCCGCCCTCCTTCCCCTCTGCTCTCGCCCCTTCATCTTGTTCTTTGAAGGCTGTTGGGCGGCGGTCAGAAGGAACTGGCGGGATCTGCATGCCCCTTCTTAGTCATGCACAGTGGAGCCCAGCACGTGACCTAGGAGTAGGCGTGAAAATCCCTTTGGCTTGCTACCAGTACCGAACAGGGTCAGCGCAGGCGCAGACTATCCCAAGGGTGTGAATGCACAGTTGACCACTCGAAGATCACCAGTTACAGGTAAGCAACCTGTCTTTTCACTGCTTACTCCCAACTCCAAATCATTAATGAACAAGTTAAAAAGCAATGGACCAAGTACTGATCGCTGCGGTACCCCACTGCTTACCACCCTCCACTGAGAAAATTGCCCATTTATACTCACTCTCTGTTTTCTATTAAGTAGCCAGTTTTTTATCCACAAAAGGACTTGTGCTTTTATCCCATGACTATTGAGCTTACTTAGGAGCCTTTGATGAGGAACTTTATCAAAAGCTTTCTGGAAGTCAAGGTAAACAACAACTATTGGGTCCCCCTGGTCCACATATTTGTTCATTCCCTCAAAGAACACTAACAGGTTAGTGAGACAAGATCTTCCCTTACAGAACTCATGCTGAGTCTGCCTCAGTAGTTTTTGTTCATCAATGTGCCTAATAATTATCTCCTTAATAACGGTTTTCACCAACTTACTTGGTATCGACGTCAGACTGACTGGCCTGTAGTTTCCCAGATCTCCTCTGGAACCCTTTTTAAAGATGGGAGTGACAATAGCTACCTTCCAGTCCTCAGGAATGGAGGAAGATTTTAAGGAAAGATTACATATTTGTGTCAGGAGATCCACCGATTCACATTTTGAGTTCTTTCAGAAGTCTCGGATGTATGCCATCTGGGCCTGGTGATTTATCGGTTTTTAAGATGTCTATTAGTCGTAGGATCTCCTCTCTCATCACCTCAGTCTGACTCAGGTCTTTCAACATTTGGTTTGGTACAATCATACCACCTGCTGGGTAAAGAGGGAAGGAGAGGGGGACTTGGAGGGTCAGGACCTCCTTCTGAGCAAGAGCTCAGCTGTGGCTCTTGAGAGGGATGAGAGCCAGTTTGGTGCCGTGGTTAAGTGTGCAGACTCTAATCTGGGAGAACCGGGTTTGATTCCCCCCTCCTCCACATGCAGCCAGCTGGGTGACCTAGGGTCAGTCACAAGTTCTCGCAGAGATATTATTTCAAGGCCAGTTCTCAAAAGAGCTCTCTCAGCCCCACCTACCTCACAGGCAATGTTCCTTCTAAACTGTGGAGTCTTGTGAGCAAAAATTCTACTTTGTGAGCTACCGGCATCAAAGTTGTGAGCGAGTGATTTGGCTGCTGCATCAATTAGTGTGCTCTGGAGCCATCCTTCCTGAGCTAAGACAAAAATGTGTGAGCAGGAGGCTAAAAAAACTGTGAGCTAGCTCACACTAACTCAGCTTAGAGAGAACACTACTCACAGGGTGTCTGTTGTGAGGAGGGGAAGGGAATGGAGATTGTAAACCGCTCTGAGACTCCTTTGGGTAGTGAAGGGTGGGGTATAAATCCAATCTCCTCCTCCTTCTTCACAAGATTTTCAGAGTGAAGGTGGAGGGGGGTTAAGATCAGGCAAGCTGGGAGAGGCTAAAGGGCCATCAGTCTTTTCCTCCCGCAGTCACATAGATGCCTTTGGACCTTACCTGCCCTCCCAGGTGTTGATAGAATTTCTCTCTTTCTTGCAGCAGAGGATGATCTGAGGGATGAGAAGGGTGAGGAACTTGATCAGCAGTTGCCAGATCGAGCTAAAAATTGAGACTTGAAAGAAAACATCAGGAATCAAGGCAGACCTAAGAGAAAGAAAGGCAGCCGTATGTTTGAGAAAAACGATGGAAGAGGGCGTAATGTACATCTTCCAAAGCAGAGGATAATGAAGGCAAGTACATCCACTCAGTGTGAACAGTACTTCAAAAGTAGATCACAGTTCCTTGTGCACCAAAGAACCCACGCAGGCGAGAAGCCTTTGGAATGCTCAGAGTGTGGAAAGAGATTCCGTGAGAGGGGGTATCTTCAAAAGCATCAGAGAACCCACACAGGGGAGAGACCTTTTGAATGCTCAGAGTGTGGAAAGAGATTCAGGTTAAGCAGGAATCTTAAGAGGCACCAAAGAACCCATGCAGGGGAGAAACCTTTTGAATGCTCAGAGTGTGGAAAGAGATTCAGTCAAAGCAGCAATATTCAAAAGCATCAGAGAACCCACACAGGGGAGAGACCTTTTGAATGCTCAGAGTGTGGAAAGAGATTCAGTCAAAGCAGCAATATTCAAAAGCATCAGAGAACCCACACAGGGGAGAGACCTTTTGAATGCTCAGAGTGTGGAAAGAGATTCAGTCAAAGCAGCAATATTCAAAAGCATCAGAGAACCCACACAGGGGAGAGACCTTTTGAATGTTCAGAATGTGGAAAGAGATTCAGTCGAAGCAGCAAACTTCAACTGCATCTAAGAACCCACACAGGGGAGAGACCTTTTGAATGCTCAGTGTGTGGAAAGAGATTCAGTCGCCATGGCAATTGTCAACTGCATCAGAGAACCCACACTGGGGAGAAACCTTTTGAATGCACAGAATGTGGAAAGATATTCAGGTCGAGTGGCGATCTTCACAGGCATCAGAGAATCCACACAGGGGAAAGACCTTTTGAATGCACAGAATGTGGAAAGAGACACTCTTCAACTGCATCTAAGAACCCACACAGGGGAGAGACCTTTTGAATGCTCAGTGTGTGGAAAGAGATTCAGTCGCCATGGCAATTGTCAACTGCATCAGAGAACCCACACTGGGGAGAAACCTTTTGAATGCACAGAATGTGGAAAGATATTCAGGTCGAGTGGCGATCTTCACAGGCATCAGAGAATCCACACAGGGGAAAGACCTTTTGAATGCACAGAATGTGGAAAGAGATTCAAGTTGAATGGCGATGTTCACAAGCATCAGAGAACCCACACAAGGGAGAGACCTTTTGAATGCATAGAATGTGGAAAGAGATTCAGGTTGAGTGGCCATCTTCACATGCATCAGAGAACCCACACAGGGGAAAGACCTTTTGAATGCACAGAATGTGGAAAGAGATTCAAGTTGAATGGCGATGTTCACAAGCATCAGAGAACCCACACAAGGGAGAGACCTTTTGAATGCATAGAATGTGGAAAGAGATTCAGGTTGAGTGGCCATCTTCACATGCATCAGAGAACCCACACAGGGGAAAGACCTTTTGAATGCACAGAATGTGGAAAGAGATTCAAGTTGAATGGCGATGTTCACAAGCATCAGAGAACCCACACAAGGGAGAGACCTTTTGAATGCATAGAATGTGGAAAGAGATTCAGGTTGAGTGGCCATCTTCACATGCATCAGAGAACCCACACAGGGGAAAGACCTTTTGAATGCACAGAATGTGGAAAGAGATTCAAGTTGAATGGCGATGTTCACAAGCATCAGAGAACCCACACAAGGGAGAGACCTTTTGAATGCATAGAATGTGGAAAGAGATTCAGGTTGAGTGGCCATCTTCACATGCATCAGAGAACCCACACAGGGGAAAGACCTTTTGAATGCACAGAATGTGGAAAGAGATTCAAGTTGAATGGCGATGTTCACAAGCATCAGAGAACCCACACAAGGGAGAGACCTTTTGAATGCATAGAATGTGGAAAGAGATTCAGGTTGAGTGGCCATCTTCACATGCATCAGAGAACCCACACAGGGGAAAGACCTTTTGAATGCACAGAATGTGGAAAGAGATTCAAGTTGAATGGCGATGTTCACAAGCATCAGAGAACAAGTCCACAGTAGGGCTGGAAGGTCTTTGGATGCCCTTTAGCCCAGAGGTGTTGGACTCATTTGTAATGAGGGCCGGATCGGACATAAATTTCACTTTGTCGAGCCAGGCCATGTGTGCCATAAAATGTAATGCCCGGTACCGGATATATAAACTGTATAAAGGACAGCAGCCCATAAGTGCCAAGTTCATGTATCCTCACTGCAAGGCTCCGTTGCAAAGGAACACCCATGTCTGCAGACTGGAAGAAGAAGAGATTGGATTTATACCCCGATCTTCACTACTCAAAGGCATCTTAGAGCGGCTCACAAACTCCTTTCCCTTCCCCTCCCCACAACAGACACCCTGTGAGTAGTGTTCCCTCTAAGCTGAGTTAGTGTGAGCTAGCTCACAGTTTTTTTAGCCTCTGGCTCACACATTTTTGTCTTAGCACAGGAAGGATGGCTCCAGAGCAAATTAATTTATGCAGCAGCCAAATCGCTCGCTCACAACTTTGATGCCAGTAGCTCACAAAGTAGAATTTTTGCTCACAAGACTCCACAGCTTAGAAGGAGCATTGCCTGTGAGGTAGGTGGGGCTGAGAGAGCTCTTTTGAGAACTGGCCTTGAAATAATATCTCTGCAAGAACTTGTGACTGACCCAAGGTCACCCAGCCGGCTGCATATGGAGGAGTGGGGAATCAAACCCGGTTCTCCCAGATTAGAGTCCGCGCACTTAACCACAACACCAAACTGCTGCTGCAGATGAGGTTGTTCTGTTCCCTCCCTTGCACTAGGAGCTCACGGGCCACCTAAGAGCCCTGGGCAGGCCAGTTCTGGCCCCCGGGCCTTACGTTTTACATCCCTGCTTTAGCCAGTCAGATTTTCAGGCTAACAGACCTTGTTTACTTTCCTTTTCAGAGCTCCTATAATCAGGTGATCTTGAGCAATGACTAAAAGAATAATATATTATTGACTAAAGGAAAATATGTTAGAAATCGGGTGACTTAAGCAGGTTGTGTTCTGGTTTCCGGTGTGAGATAGCAGATGCTCAAGGCTTTTTCTTCTGGTTTTCTTTAATGTTTTTATTGTTTCCCCCTCTAAGGTCCTGTTGGAGGGGTTATATTTTCTTTCTTTGCTTTGTTTCTCTGCTGTTCCCTGTTTTATCTCTACAGTTACTGAGGTTGTGAAGTTTTTATCTTCTCTGTGTCACTTCAGCCTCGGCTGGCTTTGCTAGCCTGCCAGGGAGAACAGCTCCCGCGTGCGGGGAGGGCAGGGTATAAATGAAATAAAACAAATAAATAAGAACATAAGAGAAGCCAGTGTTGGCCCAGGCCAGTGGCCCCTCCAGTCCAGCACTCTTCTGTGTCACAAGGGGGCCAAAAAGACCAGGGGCCCTCAGGAGGTCCAGCAGCGGGGCCAGGACACTAGAAGCCCTCCCACTGTTGCCCCTCCAAGGCACCAAGAATACAGAGCATCCCTTGCCCCAGACCGGGAGTTCCTATCTATACCTTGTGGCTAATAGCCACTGATGGACCTCTGCTCCATATGTTTATCCAATTCCCTCTTATAAGAACATAAGAGAAGCCAATGTTGGATCAGGCCAAAGGCCCCTCCAGTCCAGCACTCTTCTGTGTCACACAGGGGCCAAAAAGACCAGAGGCCCTCAGGAGGTCCAGCAGCGGGGCCAGGACACTAGAAGCCCTCCCACTGTTGCCCCTCCAAGGCACCAAGAATACAGAGCATCCCTTGCCCCAGACCGAGAGTTCCTATCTATACCTTGTGGCTAATAGCCACTGATGGACCTCTGCTCCATATGTTTATCCAATTCCCTCTTATAAGAACATAAGAGAAGCCAATGTTGGATCAGGCCAAAGGCCCCTCCAGTCCAGCACTCTTCTGTGTCGCACGGGGGCCAAAAAGACCAGAGGCCCTCAGGAGGTCCAGCAGCGGGGCCAGGACACTAGAAGCCCTCCCACTGTTGCCCCTCCAAGGCACCAAGAATACAGAGCATCCCTTGCCCCAGACCGAGAGTTCCTATCTATACCTTGTGGCTAATAGCCACTGATGGACCTCTGCTCCATATGTTTATCCAATTCCCTCTTATAAGAACATAAGAGAAGCCAATGTTGGATCAGGCCAAAGGCCCCTCCAGTCCAGCACTCTTCTGTGTCGCACAGGGGCCAAAAAGACCAGAGGCCCTCAGGAGGTCCAGCAGTGGGGCCAGGACACGAGAAGCCCTCCCACTGTTGCCCCCCCAAGCACCAAGAAGACAGAGCATCACTTGCCCCAGACCGAGAGTTCCTACCTATGCCTTGTGGCTAAGAGCCACTGACGGACCTCTGCTCCAGTCCAATTCCCTCTTATAAGAACGTAAGAGAAGCCAATCTTGCATCAGGCCTATGGCCCATCCAGTCCAGCACTCTGAGTCACACAGTGGCCAAAAAGACCAGTTGCCGTCAGGAGGTCCAGCAGCGGGGCCAGGACACTAGAAGCCCTCCCACTGTTGCCCCCCCCAAGCACCAAGAAGACAGAGCATCCCTTGCCCCAGACCGAGAGTTCCTATCTATGCCTTGTGGCTAATAGCCACTGATAGACCTCTGCTCCATATGTTTATCCAATTCCCTCTTATAAGAATGTAAGAGAACCCACTGTTGGATCAGGCCAGTGGCCCCTCCAGTCCAGCACTCTTCTGTGTCACACAGGGGCCAAAAAGATCAGGGGCCCTCAGGAGGTCCA
>NW_015175978.1:255372-258150 GCF_001447785.1 Gekko japonicus
AGAATTGGATTCACTTCTGGAAATTCTATGGGTTGAAATAGGGGGGCCAAAAGGAAACTTAACACTGGGAGTTTGTTATCGCCCACCAGATCAAAAGAGAGAGGAGGATTATAAAATGATGAATGAATTAAAGATAGCAGCTAGACAAAAACACTGTGTCGTAATAGGTGATTTTAACTACCCACACATTGATTGGGTCAATATGTGTTCTAGTCAAGAAAAAGAGATTGAGTTTCTAGACACTCTAAATGACTGTGCTATGGAGCAGATGGTCACGGAATCTACCAGGGGAGTGGCGATCCTTGATTTGGTCCTAAGTAACACTCAAGATCTGGTGAGAGATGTAAAAGTGATTGCACTGCTTGGGAACAGTGATCATAATGTTGTTGAGTTCAACATTTGTATAAATAGGGAATTGGCCAAAAAGACTGACACAACCACTTTTAATTTTAAAAGGGGTAACTTCTCTGATATGAGGGGACATGTCAGGAGAAAACTGAAAGGAAAAGTAGAAAGGGTCGAAAACCATTGGGGAAGCTTGGAAACTATTTAAAACCACAATCCTAGAAGCTCAAAAAAAAATATTCCGCAGGTTAGGAAAGGCACAAACAGGTATAGGAAAAAGCCTGCATGGTTAACAAACCTAGAACACAACAGACATTTGGCTCCTAGTTCCCGGCCAATCGGGAACCTAGGGTAAAAAGGTAAAGGTTCCCTTGCTCGAAAGCCAGTCGAATCTGACTCTAGGGTTGCGGTGCTCATCTCCATTTCAAAGCCGAAGAGCCAGCGCTGTCCGAAGACATTTCCGTGGTCATGTGGCCGGCTAGGTTTAATTTAATCTCTGTAGATAGACCAGTCACGGGTTTTGGACGTGCGTGTGTGTTTTCCTTGGGGCATATAAGCCGGCCTGCGAGCCGGCTACTTTGTCTTGTTCTTTCCGAATAAAAGTCTTAGAGCTGAAATCACAAGTATGTCTAAAGACTTTTCACCTTGTGACTTTTGAATAACAATTCAGGTACAGAGACAAACTTTTTTTTTACCAGGCCAGGACTTATAGAATCATAGAATGTTAGAGTTGGAAGGGACCTTGCAGGGCATCTAGTCCCACCCCCTGCACTCTGCAGGAGCATAGCTGAAAGATAGCCCTACATACCTACAACAGGCCAGAAAGATGGTCGTCCAGCCTCCGCTTGAAAACGTCCAGCGAAGGAGCCTCCACCACCTCCAGAGGCAGACTGTTCCACTGCTCAACCACTCTGACAGTTAGGAAGTTTCTCCTGATATTTAGCCGGTAACGACTCCCTTGTAATTCCCACCCATTAGACCTAGTCTTGCAATCCGGAGCAAGAGAGAACAGATCTGCTCCATCTTCTACATGACAGCCCTTCAGATATTTGAAGACTGCAATCCTGTCCCCTCCAAGCCTTCTCTTTCCCAGGCTAAACAGACCCAACTCTTTCAGCCTTTCCTCATAAAACTTGGATTCCAACCCTCTCACCATCCTGGTTGCCCTCTTCTGGACATGCTCAAGCTTTTTAACATCCTTCCTAAAATGTGGTAATGTCTGTAAGTTGTTTTACAGACACAAGGGGTAGAGCTCTGTATTTTGGTAAGATAAGAAACGCCATGTTGGGCAAGAGTTATACAATATTTACCGCTTCAAGTTTTCTGTGGTCTGTTCAGAAACAATTTAAGCTCATCGTTTCAAATTGCTAGGGAATCACAATACATCTTGCAACAGTTCACTTTTGTTTCCTGAAAACTGCAAGTGGTGATGCCTCAATTCTGACTGAAGATCTAATGCAGTGCTTTTAAACAATTCTGCCTGCAGAAATAAAATTGTAAACCCTAAGTGATTGTGGCCCAGGAGTGTTCAGGGACTGGGATGAGAGGCCCATAACTTTTTAAAGAGCCCCTTAGGAGAGCTGGGGGAGCCGGAATGACGTCTCGCGTCCGATGTCATCAGACGCGAGAGGTGGCTTTTACCCCTAGCAGTCGAAGGCCACCACACCGGGGCTCAGGGAGGCGGGGGAACCTTTCACGCCCCCCCCCCGCAGCCGTTGCCATTGCAGCTGGCAGCGGCCATAACTTTTTAAAGAGGAGAGCTGAGGGAGCTGGAGTGGAATATGCAATAATAATCCTGAAAGTCGACATCAAGGTGACATTTGTAAAGCACGGTTCTGAAATCCTCAGAACTGCAGACTGCCAGCTCTCTGAGCAAGAGAATAAACAGAGTAGACACTATGTGAAGTACTATTTGGTGTAGTCGTTAAGTGCAGAGACTCTAATCTGGGAGAGCCGGGTTTGATGCCCCACCCCTCCACTTGCAGCTGCTCTGGAAAGAGCTTTCTCAGCCCCGCCTACCTCACAGGGGGTCTGTTGTGGGGAGGGGAAGGGAAAGGAGTTTGTCAGCCGCTCTGAGACTCCAAGTGAAGGGCAGGGTATAAATCCAATCTCCTCCTCCTCCTCCTTTGGGTCCATTATTGTCCATGGAGGCTGAAATGCTCCTTTCCCTTTGCTTCCTGGATTTTTCCATTTTTCCCCAATAGAGACTGGAGGGTGGAAATAGCAAAACTCACAAACCAAAGGGAAGGGGGCATTTCGGCCTCCACAGACAATAACAGACCCGAAGGTCGCAGTACATAAGAACATAAGAGACGCCAATGTTGGATCAGGCCAAAGGCCCATCCAGTCCAACACTCTGTATCACACAGTGGCCAGAAATACCAGGTGCCATCAGGAGGTCCACCAGTGGGGCCAGGACATTAGAAGACCCCC
>NW_015175978.1:258388-263618 GCF_001447785.1 Gekko japonicus
CTCCAAGCTAAAGAGCCCTAAGCGCTTTAACCTTTCCTCATAGGGAAAGTGTTCCAACCCTTTTATCATTCGAGTTGCCCTTTTCTGCACTTTTTCCAAAGCTATAATATCCTTTTTAAGGTGTGGTGACCAGAACTGCACACAATATTCCAAATGAGGTCCCACCATTGATTTATATAGCGGCATTATGATATTGGCTGATCTGTTTTCAATACCCTTCCTAATAATCCCCAGCATAGCATTTGCCTTCTTTATTGCAGTCACACACTGTCTCGACATTTTCAGGGAGTTATCTACTACAACTCCAAGATCTCTCTCTTGATCAGTCTCTGCCAGTTCAGACCCCATCAATGTGTATTTATATTTAGGATTATTGGCTCCAATGTGCATCACCTTGCACTTGGCCACATTGAACCCCATTTGCCATGTTGACGCCCACTTGCCCATCCTTGACAGATCCCTTTGGAGTGCCTCACAATCCTCCCTGGTTTTTACCACCCTGAACAACTTCGTATCATCCGTAGATTTAGTCCCCTGCTTACTCCCAACTCCAAATATTTAATGAACAAGTTAAAAAGCAGTGGACCGAGTACTGATCCCTGCGGTACCCCACTGCTTACCACCCTCCACTGAGAAAATTGCCCATTTATACTCACTCTCTGTTTTCTATGAATTAGCCAGGTTTTGATCCATAAAGCTTTCTGGAAGTCAAGGTAAACAATATCTATGATATTGAACTTACCTAGGAGATCAGGTCTCTCTTATTTATTTATTTATTATCTGATTTATACCCCGCCCTCCCCGCAAGCAGGCTCTTCTATCAGGCACAATAATTTATCTAGGAGAACATATCTCTGAAGTTCTATCAGGCATCTATTTTTCCGTACCCACCTGGAGGCTGGCTTGGCATTCAGTGCAGCTTGGCTTTCTGAATGAAATGTATCACTAGGACCAGTTTTCAGTCCAAAGCCTCCCTGCTCAAAGTGGATATCATGCTGATTTTTACCAGGGTCATAGACAGGATGGGACCAGAGGATCCATCCCCCCATTTGGAGCACTGGTTTAAGAACCAGAAAAAAATGCACAGGTTTTAAAAATGTGTGCTGAAAGCTCACACACTGTGATGCATGATTTAGTTGGTCCTAATAAAAGGTATTGTGTGAATGTTGTTCTGTATAGGGGGAAATTTTACTTTGGGACCAACCCTTCTGGTTGCCAGCTCTGTATGTTGTAAATAGTTAGCTGCTTTCCTGGCCCTTGGAAAGGCAGACAAGGAGGGAGACAAATTTTGCAAACAAATAAATAAACTCTCAGGAAATTAGCTGTTGCAGATTTTCCATGTTGTCTGGCCATGGTCTTGGCATTGTAGGACCTGACGTTTCGCCACCAGCTGTGACTGGCATCCTCAGAGGTATAACATAGAAAGATGGAGGACTCTCTGTGTCAAGGTGAGAAGAAAATGGTAGGCAGGTAATTTATATCTCCTCAGGAAGGCCGGGTCGGGCTGAGTCATTGTCTTGTAGGAGTTCCCCAGGCTGTGAAAACATGCTAATGGAGGAGCTTTCCTGAGAAGGTTCTTTTGCATATGGATTGTTTCCTGAGGAGGTTTTCCTGTTCCCAGCTCTGACAGAACTACGGCTTGTATAGATTCTGCCCCCAAGCCTGTCAAGGAATGAGGGAGAAATCTATATTTTTTCAGTACACTTAACAACAACCCAGAGAGGTAGACTGCCCTCTCTGGATTTCAAAACAATAGCCACCAGGATCTCTACGCGTATTCCCCCTCCAACCTGAGATTAGAGATCCACAATCTCAGTTGGCATGTGGGTTTTACACATTAGCACCTCTATCCAGAGATGCACGCTTAATTCTTACCAGGTAGCTTGTATGGTGAGCAGAAGGCACAGGAGTTTAGCCTTGGAACCCAGTTACAACATCAAGACAGGTTAGAAACGGGAATAATATTTTATTCAGCACAGAGCCTTGCAATTAGACTAAAAGGATTCAAAACAAGAAAGGCTAGGGCAGTTTTTGCCCTGACTAAACATTAATAGTTCATACCACATTCAGGAGCTTCCAAGAGCGCAAGGTTGTCCATTGTGATAAACCAGGTATCACCAAGGGATTTTGAGGGGAAATCCCCCTTGTGCACCAGCCATGTGCTCAGCTCACCAAGCAATCCTTTGTTCTCCAACAGACCACATGGCAAGACAGCCTTCAGGTGAACAGAACACCAGAGCAACAGAGAGCACAGCAGGAGAAGAGGGCTCTCTTCCAAGGGACCAGACAATTAAACCCCAATTCCATTCATGACCAGCTGTGGCCAGTAGCCAATCACGAATGGACAGAGGGTGTGTCCAATTGGTGGGTTGCCATGGGTGCAACATTTGAATGGCTAGGACTCTGAAGGCCACACCTGCAGTAATGTGACCCCAACTTCCAACCACTTCTCCATGCTGTACGTGACATGGCCCATGTAGCCTTAAAGCAGGCGCCTTGAAGTCTAGCTCTTCCACTTAGAGGTATGAAAGAATGTGTGGTTACAGGGCATGCTATTGAGGCCATCTGGGCCTCACCATTTGGCTTGCGAGAGGAAGTGAGCCACAGCGTTATCAGAAGATATCACATGAGAAGGCAGGGGCTTTTAGGAATCAATATTTCTATACACAGCTTGCCCGAGGTCATCCAGCCAAGTGCAAGTGGAGGAATGGGGAATCAAACCCGGTTCTCCCAGACTAGAGTCCGCGCACTTAACCATGACACCAAACTGATTCCCCGCTTTATTTTGTTTGCATGCCCCACTGAAATCCTTTCCTTTTCGCACTGGGGACGCTGCCCTTTGCCTCCTCTCTGATTCCCCTTTCAAGTCAATACCAGCAGGGAACTAAACCTTGCACAGCTCCTTTTAAAGTCCCACCCATTGTTTTGATTTTTTTTATATACAACGATCTGAGGCTACAATACTGTCATATCGCTAGACTCATGCCGCTTGTAAAAAAAATTAAAAATTAAAAACTGGGGGAAATGGAGCTTGTACACAGATGAAGAAGAAGAAGAGGAGGAGATTGGATTTGTACCCCGCCTTTCAATACCCAAAGGTGTCTCAGAGCGGCTTACAAACTCTTTTTCCCTTCCCCTCCCCACAACAGACACCCTGTGAGGGAGGTGGGGCTGAGAGAGCTCTGACAGAAACTACTCTTTTTCAAGAACAGCTCTGACAGGAGTGTAGCTTGCCCAAGGTCATCCAGCAGGTGCAAGTGGAGGAGTGGGGGAATCAAACCCGGTTCTCCCAGATTAGAGTCCGCGCACTTAACCACCACACCATGCTGTTCATTCCTGAGGTCCCTGTCCTCCCCAGGCTCCACCCCCAAGTCTCCAGTGGTTTCCCAGCCAGGATCTGGCAACCCAACCTCCCATCTCCCAAACGTGGCCAGGGTAGACCTGCCAGCGCTCGGTTCCTCCTCGAAGGCTTCCGATTCAGGGCCTGGAGCCAGCTCAATGGCGGTCATAACAGGGGCAAGATCCAGACACGCCACTCCTGAAAGAAGTGAAAAGACAACAGTGAATTTTGCCTCCCTGGGGCCGTCCTTCCCCAGTTTGGTGTAATGGTTAAGTGTGTGGACTCTAATCTGGGAGAACCGGGTTTGATTCCCTACTCCTCCACTTGCACCTGGCTGGATGACCTTGGGGAAGCCGTAGCTCTGATAAAGAGGTGTCCTTGAAAAAGAGCAGTTTCTGTCAAGAGCTCTCTCAGCCCCACCGACCTCCCAGGGCGTCTGTTGTGGGGAGGGGGAGGGAAAGGAGTTTGTAAGCCGCTCTGAGACTCCTCTGGGTAGTGAAGGACAGGGTATAAATCCAGTCTCCTCCTCCTCCTCTTCTTCTTCTTCTTCTTCTTCTTCTTCTTCTTCTTCTTCTTCTTCTTCTTCTTCTTCTTCTTCTTCTTCTTCTTCTTCTTCTTCTTCTTCGTCTTGCCGATTCTGAGAAGCAAGAGGCCAAAGACCTCGGGTTGCAGCAGCAGGAAGACCACAGACATGGAGCAATTTGCATGGACAGGAGGAAATCCCCCCCCCCCGCCACTTCCGAGAAGAACTTCAGTTTTCTGCCCGTCAGCCTGTTATGACCGCCATTGAGCTGGCTCCAGGCCCTGAACTACAGTTCCCCTTGTTGGCACAGTAACTCGCACAGCCACGGTGCACAGCCTGATTAAAGAGCAGGTAAAGCCACGGTGGCTCAGAGGTTAAGACGCTGAGCTGCAGGCCAGAAGGTCTGTCGTTTGGCAGTTCGAGACCCGAGTGCCACGTGACAGAGTGAGCTCCCATCTCTGGCCCCAGCGCTTGCCAACCGAGCTGTTTGAAAGCAAGAAACTGCAAGTAGATAAATAGGTACCGCTTTGGAGGGAAGGTAACAGCGTTCCGTGTGCCTCTGTGTCTAGTCATGCCGGCCACATTACCACGGAGACGTCTTCGGACAGCGCTGGCTCTTCGGCTTGGAAACGGAGTTGAGCACCACATCCCTAGTGTCGGATTCGACCGGCTTTTGAGCACGGGGAACCGTTACCTTTTACTAAAGGTTCTTTTAGGAATTACCACACGTGATAGGAAAGAGGAGAGGTGGGGCTGAGAGAACTCCTCCTGCGAGAACAGCTCTGAAAGAACTGGTGACTGACCCAAAGTCACACCAGCAGCTGCATGTGGCGGAGTGGGGGAATCACACCCGGTTCCCCCAGATTAGAGTCCGCACTCCTAACCGCTACACCAAACTGACTCTTAATAGGAGGGAGACTTACTAGCAGTGTTCCCTCTAAGCTGAGTGAGTGTGAGGTAGCTCACAGTTTTTTAGCCTCCAGCTCGCACATTTTTCTCTTCGCTTAGGAAGGACGGCTCCAGAGCAAACTAATTTATGCAGCAGCTAAATCGCTCGCTCACAACTTTAATGTCCGTAGCTCACCAAGTGGGATTTTTGCTCACAAGACTTCACAGCTTAGAGGGAGCATTGCTCACAAGGTGCCTGTTGTGGGGAGGGGGAGGGAAAGAAGTTTGTAAGCTGCTCTGAGACTCCTTCAGGTAGTGAAGGGCGGGGTATAAATCCAATCTCCTCCTCCTCTTCCTCCTCCTTTTCTTCTTCCTCCTCCTCCTCTTCTCCTCCTCCTCCTCTCCTCCTCTTCTTCTTCTCCTCCTCTTCTCCTCCTCCTCCTCCTCCTCTTCTCCTCCTCCTCCTCCTCTTCTCCTCC
>NW_015175978.1:263702-278160 GCF_001447785.1 Gekko japonicus
CGCCTCCTCTCCTCCCCCCCTCCCTCTCCTCCTCTTCTTCTTCTCCTCCTCTTCTCCTCCTCCTCCTCCTCCTCTTCTACTCCTCCTCCTCCTCTCCTCCTCCTCTTCTCCTCCTCCTCCTCCTCCACTTCTTCTTCTCCTCCTCCTCCCCCTCCCCCCCAGTTGGGGCTCAAAGGGGCTTAGATGTTGTTCTCCCCTCCGCGCATGAACACCCATGCAGCTGCCTTATTCTGAATCAGACCCCCCCTTGGTCCATCGAGGTCAGTATTGTCTACTCAGACTGGCAGCGGCTCTCCAGGGGCGCAGGCAGAGGTCTTTTGCATCATCTACTGCAAGATCCAGTAACTGGAGATGCCGAGGATTGAAACGGGGCCTTCTGCATGCCAAGCAAAAGCTGTAGCACTGAGCCACAGCCCCCTTCACAATCAACAACCCTGTGAGGTAGGTCAGGCTGAGCATTTGTGACGGTCAACCAGCAAGCTTCCCTGGTAGAAGTGGGGGTTCAAATCCAGGTCTCCCGGGATCTTAGTCTGACATTCTGTCTGCTGTCGTGGTTAGGAGCGCGGACTCTAATCTGGGAGAACCGGGTTTGAGTCCCCACACCTCCACATGCAGCTGCTGGTGTGACCTTGGGCCAAAAAAGAGAAAAGGGGAAAAACTGAACCTGAAACCTAGAATTCTATTGTGTAGTGGGTTGCCGCATGGAAGGACGACAGAAACTGGCGTGGTGCATAGCACGCTTTATTCAGTACACAACAAGACAAGGAACAACGGCCGGCAGGCCTAACTATATACACAACCAGGGGACACACCCCTGAGTCCCATTGGTGGGTTTGAATCTCCCGCCACGGTCCCATTGGTTCCCCCAGTGGAGGGACTAGGATCCTAGTCCCTATTGTTGTGCCGGACTCAAGCTCAGGAGTGTGTGCTGGCCTCTGGTGGCAGTCAGCGGACACAACAAATTCAGAACCTAAAAAGGTTAGTCAAGAATAGAAGAGGGCCAACTCTAAAAATCTAATTATAAAACATACAAAAATATACATGTATTTATTCAACACAAATTAAAATAACAAATAAGGGCCCATTCATACCTCATATACAAATATAAAAACATACAAAGGCTAATGAAATAGACCTAATGCGTTTCGGCCTTTACAGGCCTTCCTCAGAGGTCTAATGCAAATAGAACATGTTGGCAGATATGTAAAAATCTATACAATCATACATATACAGAATATGAAATAGAGACCAGAAAACAATTGTTCCAAAGTTTAACCACTGGGCAAAGAAGAAAAATACAAAAATACAAATGAACCCTCCAGTGCAATCACCTGTCCAGTAGTACTTCTCTCTGGTCAACTATATATTCTCCTGAGATTGTACAGCCAAATGTTCCCAATGAAATGTTCCTTAAATTAAAAGCAGTGTTGATCAAAAAGGTGTTGGACCTTGGGCCAGACACAACTTCTTTCAGAGCTGTTCTCTCAAGGGCAGTTCTCTCAAGAGCTCTCTCAGCCCCACCCACCTCACCGGGTGTCTGTTGTGGGGAGGGGAAGGGAAAGGAGATTGTAAGCCGCTCTGAGACTCCGACTGAAGGGCAAGGGGAATAAATCCAATTCGTCCTCCTCCTCCTCTTCTTCTCTCCCCCCCCCACCAGTTTGGTTTGTAGCAGGCAAAGCAATTCCAAATCTTTGTTTACACGGGGCCGAAACACCAGGAGGACTTGATACCTTCCGGTCCCATGCCCATTCCTTTGGCCTCTCAACAGGCCAACGCTTTTGAGAGCCACCCAGGGAAAAGCACGCCTGGCGTCCAGCAGCCGGCCAAACAACACGGACCTGGCCTAGCAGCCACCACTGCTCCTTAAAATGGTATTCTGCACGTAGGGATGCTGGCCTCCAGCCGGGGCCCGGGGATTTCCCCAAATTACAGCTGAACTCTGGATTACAGAGAACAGTTCCCCTGGAGAAATGAAATGGCTGCTTTGCAAGGTGAACTCTACGGCATTCAATCCTGCGAAGGTCCCCAAATCCTTCCTTCCCTAGGCTGCACCCCCAAATCTCCTGGAATCTCCTAACCTGGAGTTGGCAAGTCTAACTACATTGTTAACAAGGCACTACAAGCTGCACAGGGCACAGAAATGAGACTGTCTGGAGGAAGACGAAGAAGAAGAGATATACCCTGCCCTTCACTCGGCGTCTCAGAGCGGCTTACAAACCCCTTCCCCTCCCCACAACAGATGCCCTGTGAGGTAGGCGTGGCCGAGAGAGCTCTTTCGAGGACTGCTCTTGAGAGACCAGCTCCGAAAGAGCTTGTGACTGACCCAAGGTTGCCCAGCGGGCTCTAAGTAGAGGAGGAGTGGGGAATCAAACCCGGTTCTCCCAGATTAGAGTCCACACACTTAACCACTACACCAAACTTGGCGTCTCTTAACTTCGGGATCCAGGCAGGGGAGGGGAGAGATCCGCAGCCGCCTCGATTTCTGCAGAAGTGAGAGGCTTCCTGGCTCCGCTTTGCATGAAGGGCTCGGCTAGTTCCTTCTTTTAACAGAAAAAAACAAACCCGCAGACCCCTGTCTTTGTATATTCAAGTAGACAGGCTAAGAGAAGAAGGGCTTCGGCAAGCCGTGGGCTGCCCCATATAGCAGAGGTTTTCGTGCCGCTGGGGAAGCGGCGGACAGTGTTTGCGGAACTCCCTCTCTACCCCGCTGTGCTCCTGCTGGTCAGGGAGTGGAAGGAATCGAGGGTGCCAACTCTAGGCTGGGCAATTCCTTTTTTAAAAAAGATTTTATTAGTTTACAATGTAAAAGAAAGACAATACCTACAAACAGAGAGAAACTAACACATAACATACATGGAGCATATATTCAAAATAACTACTTGAATTGACACGGAAAGAATCAGTCTCTTATACACCTAAACCCGATTAACCATTTAAAAATTTGAGCTTATATCTTAATAATTATGTTACACATTTTCTAAGGTAGTCCTCAATCCATCTATAGAGTCTTGACCAGTTCTTGTCCAAAAAAAATTTCTTCTTTTTTGTCTTCTAATTGCAAAGTCAATTTCTCCATTTCCGCTATTTCCAGCAGTTTGTAAATTATTTCTTCTTTCGACGGGACTTCTCCCCCCCCCAATACTTTGCATACAAAATCCTAGCCATAGTTACAACATGTATAATCATATATGCATCTGGTTTCTTAAAATCCTCTGGAATAATTAGTATAAATAGTATAATTAGATCTAACTTTTTTTTTTGCAATATTTCATGTATCCAGGGGTCATTTCCTGCGGGAGCGCACAGGAGCGGAGTTCTGGCAATAAGGAGCCCAGGGGGCAGGCACATGCAGCAAGCCCCACCCCCTGCTCCCAGCAGCCCTCAGTTGGGCCACGAGGAGCAAGAAGCAGCCAGGTAAGTTGCACAGCCCCCTCCCCGGCCCGCCTTAAGGTACAAGCTCTCCCTCCTCTGTGAGGACATATCTGCACATCCCCCCCCCCATAGCTAGCAATCTAAAACAGTCCAGTGGCACCTTTAAGACCATGTTTTATTCAGGTACAAGCTCTCCCTCCTCTGTGAGGACAGATCTGCACGTTCCCCCCCCCCAATAGCTAGCAATCCAAAACAGTCCAGTGGCACCTTTAAGGCCAAGTTTTATTCAGGTACAAGCTCTCCCTCCTCTGCGAGGACAGATCTGCACGTTCCCCCCCCTCCAATAGCTAGCCATCCAAAAGAGTCCAGTGGAGCCTGAGCGGTGGGTGTTGCCTTCTGACACATTTCTGGTGATGTCAGGGGGTGTGGCATATGCAACTGAGTTATGCGAATGCGTTATGCTAATGTCCTCCTGCACCTCTTTTTCTACAAAATGACCCCAGCATGTATCCATAGCCAATATTTAGGTTGGGAAGTTCCTTGAGGTACTGCAATTTTTTCCCCAGGGGAACTGATATTTCTGCTCCGGAGTGCAGTTGTGATTCCAGGAGGTCTCCAGCCACCGCCTGGAGGTTTGATACAAAATCACCGCCTAAGGCTGTTATACAATGTAAAAAATTTTCACTGGACACGTGAAGTCCTAAAGACAATTTAATTCAAAATTTATAATGTAAACAACGGGCATCGAATACATTCGATCCACAAGAATGACACACAGTCCCAAGACAGTCTGGTAAGAAAAATATATATACAGATGTGCGCTAGATGCCCACAGAATAATACAATGACCAAAGAGACTAGATTAAAGCCATAACATCATTTAGTGTCAAGTAATGAGAGGAGCTGCGGTGGCTCAAGTGGTTAAGACGCTGAACTGTAGGCGGTGGAAGGTCGGTAGTTCAGCAGTTCGAGACCCGAGTGTGCCGCATGGCGGAGTGAGCTCCCGTCTCTGGTTCTGGCTCCTGCCAACCGAGCAGTTCAAAAGCAAGAAATTGCAAGTAGATAAATAGGTACCACTTCGGTGGGAAGGTAACAGCGTTCCGTGCGCCTCGTGTTTAGTCATGCCGGCCACATGACCACGGAAACGTCTTCGGACAGCGCTGGCTCTTCGGCTTTGAAACGGAGATGAGCACCACAACCCTAGAGTTGGATTCGACTGGCTTTCGAGCAAGGGAACCTTAACCTTTACCTTTACTAATGAGAGCAGACAAATAGGTACCGCTTCGGTGGGAAGGTAACAGCGTTCTGTGCACCTCGGCGTCTAGTCATGCCGGCCACATGACCACGGAGAAGTCTTCGGACAGCGCTGGCTCTTCGGCTTTGAAACGGAGATGAGCACCACAACCCTAGAGTTGGATTCGACTGGCTTTCGAGCAAGGGAAACCTTTACCTTTTACCTAATGAAAAACAACCACTTATTCCTTCATAGAAAATATACAAGGGTCAGTAAAATTACACATAGCAGTCTGCTCCAAACTCTCTCAGTCAATATCCTTCTAACAGTCTTGTATTCTCAAAAGCAGTCTGCTCCAAATTCAATCTCTCTTTCAACACTTATTCCGGATATTTAAGTGTTTCAGACCTCTGGTCTTTCCTCACAAACAAATCTATAAACACAGAATTCCAGTGATATTGCATTGAAATTACATTATATTACATTGGTTTATCAATCTCTATAAAATTACTTACACTAAATGATGTTATGGCTTTAATCTAGTCTCTTTGGTCATTGTATCAAATACATTCATACATATTTCAATATGGTCCACACAGGACTCTTTAAACAGCTTATCATTAGAATACAGCCAGACTACCTTCCTCTATAGTCCAAGGTCTTTTTTTAGTGGCTTAATATATATTTAAACTGGTCCACACAGGACTCCTAAATACAATTCATTATTTTGAATAGCCAAGTCCTCTTCGTGTACAGCTAAAGTCTTCTCTAAGGAGCTGAGTGGCCTGTACAGTCCAAGATCTTATTTAGTGGTTTAACATATTCATACATATTCAAATTGATCCACACAGGACTCCTAAACACAATTCATTATTTTAAACAGCCAAACCCTCTTCCTGTATAGCCAAAGTCTTCTCTGGAGTGGTTGGTGGCGACAAATGCCCAGGGTTTCTTTGTTTCAAAATTTTCCTTTCTTCAGGCCGCCTTTCGAAAGAATTCTAAAAGAAGACTTCGAGCAAGTAAAAAAAAATAAGGAAGTGATGGCTTGGATCTTGCCAATTCCTTCCATAAATGGGAAGGTTTTCCAGTGGCAGAAGGAACCTTCTTGTGCCTGTGGGAAGCCCTGCTCCAAGAAGAATAATCATAGAATCATAGAATGTTAGAGTTGGAAGGGACCTTGCAGGTCACCTAGTCCAACCCCCTGCACTCTGCAGGGGCATAGCCGAAAGAGAGCCCTACATACCTACAACATACCCGAAAGATGGTCGTCCAGCCTCTGCTTGAAAACATCCAGCGAAGGAACATCCACCACCTCCCGAGGCAGACTGTTCCACTGCTCAACCACTCTTACAGTCAGGAGGTTTCTCCTGATATTTAGCCGGTAACGACTCCCTTGTAATATCCACCCATTAGATCTAGTCTTGCAATCTGGAGCCAGAGAGAATAGATCTGCTCCATCTTCTACATGACAGCCCTTCAGATACTTCAAGACTGCAATCATGTCCCCTCTAAGCCTTTTCTTTCCCAGGCTAAACAGACCCAACTCTTTCAGCCTTTCCTCATCAGCCTTGGATTCCAACCCTCTCACCATCCTGGTTCCCCTTTCTGGACACGCTCAAGCTTGTGAACACCCTTCCTAAAATGTGGTGCCCAAAACTGGACACAGGACTCCAGGTGAGGCCTGACCATAGCAGAACAGAGCAGAACAACCACCTCCCGTGATCTGGACACAGGGCTTCTGTGAATGCATCCTAAGATTGCATTAGCTTTCTTCGCAGCCACATCGCACTGCAGGCTCATGTTTATCTTGTGATCCACCAGAACACCCAGATCCCTTTCACAGGTGCTGCTGTCAAGCCAAGTCCCTCCCATTCTATATCTGTGCCTTTGATTTTTTTGTACCTAAGTGTAGGACTTTGCACTTCTCTCTATTGGAATTCATTTTATTTGTCTCAGCCCACTGTTCCAGCCTATCTAGATCATTTTGAGTCCTGACTCTGTCTTCTTCAGAATTAGCAATCCCACCTAGCTTCATGTCATCTGCAAATTTGATAAGCATCCCCTCTATGTCTTCCTCCAGGTCATTTATAAAAACATTGAACAACACCGGGCCGAGGACCGAGCCCTGCGGCACTCCACTCGAGACTTCCCTCCATGTAGACGCAGAGCCCTTTACGAGCACTCGATCTGTTGCTTCGGACCAACATGGCTCTCCACCAGTGTTCCCTCTAAGCTGAGTTAGTGTGAGCTAGCTCACAGTTTTTTAGCTTCCAGCTCCCACATTTTTGGTCTTCACTCAGGAAAGATGGCTCCAGAGTGGTGGCACAGTGGGTATATCCCACTGTCTTAACCTCTGAACTGTGTTAGTTCAAGCCCCGCGCTGGCGTGAGCAGCCAGCCTGTTGTCCCCAGCTCATCGTCCACCCAGCGATTTGAAAGCTTCGGTGAGTCGATAAAATGGGAACCACTCCTTAGAGAGGGTGGGCACGCCAATCTCCCTTGTGGGAGGGTGTTAGCTGACGGTCAGACGTCCTGGTCGAGGCTTGGAAGGCGAAACAGCTTCTGGGCTACGAAAGAATCCCTGCAATGGATGTTCCGGCCAGGCGGTGGCAGTGTGGCGATTGACATACGGGTCCTGAAGCCTGGCCAACAAGCAGCCCTGCGGAAAACAACGGAGCCAAACCAGAAGACGTCTATACCGGGCAGTGACGGTGCGTGCAATTAAAAATGAATATATATATGTTGTCTTCCCAATCCCCTACGAACATTGTTAGTCCCTTGTCTATATTGAGTAACTGTACATTGCTTTGAGCCCACTGGGGAAAGCGATTAATAAATGGAAAGTATTAAAAAGTATTAAACTAATCTGTGCAGTAGCCATATTGCTCACTCACAACTTTAATGCCAGTAGCTCACAAAGTAGAATTTTTGCTCACCAATTTGAGAACGAGATCAACTACGATATAGGAAGACTAGGTATTTTTTTACAAAGTTACGGCTAAAGACCTAAAACTAACAATAGGCCCCAGAAGATCAACACTAGAAGTTTGGAAGAAATGGCAACCGAACTGGCTAGGAAGACCCTCTAGATGGGCGCCATTAGAAACGATTAATGAAGAGGAGCAAGAAATTAAATGGTGGGAAATTTTAAGGTCCAAAGGATACCACAGAGTGGGGGATATGTTTAGAGGGAAAACTCTTAAGCCATTACAAGAAGTAATAGAGAAGCTAGGCAAACAACACTGGCTAAAAATAGCAGGTCTCTATAAGGCAGTAAAGAAGATTAATGAAAAAGAAGAAATATGGATAGACGAACCAATGGAAGAAATATATAAAGAAATGACTAAGGAGAAACAAGGTGTAGTAGGGAAAATTTATACAAAGATGATATTAAACAAAGATAAAATAACAGAATATCTACAAAAAGTGTGGAGTAGAGAAGGTCAGATAACAGAGAGGATGGCAGAAAAAATCATGAAAGGAATAGACGAAATTACGGTAATTACATTTAAAGAACTTGAATATAAATTTCTCACAAAATGGCACAAGACACCAGCCCAATTAGCTAACATGATTCCAGGATTATGTTCCCTTTGCTGGCATTAAAGATAGTCAAAAGGCTGGTTTGCACATATGTGGTGGGAATGCGGAGAAGGAAGGGCATTCTGGGCAGAAATTATTAAAGCTATAAGGAAAGTAAGTAAAATAACTTTAAACATAGATTTCAACCTAATGTTGATAAGCACAGTGGGAAGCCCAATATTGGATAAGAAGGATCAAACCATAGTTAAGGCCAGGGCTCTAGTCGGGGGGGAGCTCTCAGGTACGGAGCTCCGGAAGAGAACCTCTAGGGGGCGGGGCGGTCACGTGGTGAAGCCCCGCCCCCTTCTTTACCCCGCCCTCTGCTTCGATCCTCATTCCGTTTGGGAATGAGGATGAAGCAGGAGGGTAAGTAGCCGGGCCTTCTGACACACTTCCGGTGATGTCAGGGGGTGTGGCCTTCTGTCACTTCCGGTGATGTCAGGGGGCGTGGCATATGCAAATAAGTTATGCTAATGAGTTATGCTAATGAGCTCCGGCAGCTCTTTTTCTACAACAAGACCCCTGGTTAAGGCTATGATATCGGCGGGTAATAGGGTTGCCAGGTCTGGATTGGAAAATACCTGGAGACTTTGGGGGTGGATCCAGGAGAGGGCGGGGTTAGGGGAGGGGAGGGGCCTCAGCAAGGTACAATGCCATAGAGTACACCCTTCTAAGCAGCCATTTTCTCCAGGGGAGCTGATCTCTGTTACCTGGAGAGCAGTTGTAAAAGCAGGAGATCCCCAGGCCCCACCTGGAGGCTGGCAACCCTAGCGGGTAAAGCAGTAATAGCTTTGGGCTGGAAAGATAAAAGTAGATGGACAGTTGAAATCTGGCATAACTATTTGTTTGAGTTTATACAGTCAGACATCACTGCAACTCTATGCAAGGAGACAACATGGGAAGGGAAATCTGCAGAAGTTTGGAATAGATAGAAGACCGATTTTGACTGGATATCAAAGGAAGGAAGAAAAGACATTCAGTGGAAGATTCAGACTTTGTGCCCATGGCTGGGGTCAAAAGACTAAGGACAACATGAAGATACGGAGGGGAGGAGGGAGGAGGGGGAAGGGGAGGAAATGTTGAAGTTTAAAAGGGAAAAAACTAATAAAAATATATGTTTAAAAAAGAATTAAAAAAAGAATTTTTGCTCACAGGACTCCAGAGCTTAGAGGGAGCATTGCTCCCTACCTGAATCTTACTTGGATAAGACCAAGGCTTATGAGGAAAGGACCTGAGGGGCGTGGGAATGTTCAGCCTGCAGAAGAGGAGGTTGGGGGGAGGACAGGAATGCTCTCTTGAAGTATCGGAAGGGCTGCCACTTTAGAGGACGCCGCAGGGGGCTGTTCCTGCTGGCAGCAGAGGAGAGGACTCCCAAGGATGGGTTTAAGTTAAGGGCGGGGAGGTACCGGCTGGATCTTAGGAGAAACTTTTTGACAGAGTCGTGTGACAGTGGAATCAGCCGCCCGGGGAGGTGGTGAGCTCCCCCTCCCCGGCAGTCTTTAAGCAGCGGCTGGACAAACCCTTGTCAGGGGTGCTCTAGGCTGATCCTGCATTGAGCAGGGGGTTGGACTAGATGGCGAACCTTTCAGAGACCGAGTGCCCCAAACTGCAACCCAAAACCCACTTCTTGATCGCAAAGTGCCAACACAGCAATTTAACCTGAATACTGAGGTTCTTAGTTTAGAAAAAACGACTCATACATTAACTTAAGATGATCCAAGCAAAGTAAGGAAAGCAATCCCAAATGCTTTCATTGACTTAACATTATTTGGCAGAGAATTCGACACTTTAATGACGGTCTGAGCCTGGCTGGGGCGATGGCACGCGTGCCCACAGAGAGGGCTCTGAGTGCCACCTCTGGCACCCGTGCCGTAGGTTCGCCACCACTGGACTAGGTGGTCTCTTGAGCCCCTTTCAGCTCTGTGATTCTAGGATTCTGTGATCGGGACTTGTGGTCTTTACTGCTGCATACAGCATATTGTAAGTAGAATTCTGTCATGTCATTTCCATACCGCTTAATGTGTCCTGTGAGCACTTGTGTCCTTCTGCTTATTTCCGGCAGTTCCAGGCTTCTAACGTCCTAATGCGTCGGTTATGGAGCGTGTCCCCATTTCGTCGACTCTGCTGACTCACTCTGTGCAATGCGCCTTGAGCTCCTGTGAGAAAGGCGGCTTTACATAGCATAAATAAACTTGCACGTGGGAATTCAGCGCAAGACCCAGCTCCACACATGCTTTCCACTCCTCATTCCAGGGTTGCCAGCCTCCTGGTGGGGCCTGGGGATCTCCCGTTTTTAAAGCTGATCTCCAGCTGACGGAGGAGGAGGAGGAGGAGGAGGAGGAGATTGGATTTATACCCTGCCCTTCACTACCCGAAGGAGTCTCAGAGCGGCTTACAAACTCCTTTCCCTTCCCCTCCCCACAACAGACACCCTGTGAGGTGGGTGGGGCTGAGAGAGCTCTCTCGAGAACTGCCCTTGAGAGAACAGCTCTGACAGAACTGCGGCTTGCCCAAGGTCATCCAGCAGCTGCGAGTGGAGGAGTGGGGAATCAAACCCGGTTCTCCCAGATTAGAGTCCGCACACTTAACCGCGACACCAAACTGGCTCCCCCGGAGATCAGCTCCCCTGGAGAAAATGGCTGCTTTGAAGGGTGGGCTCTGTGGCATTGCGCCCTGCTGAGGCCCCTCCCCTCCCCAAACCCCGCCCTCTCCCAGCTCCGCCCCCAAAGTCTCCAGGTATTTTCCAACCCAGACCTGGCAGCCCTACCTCATTCTGAAATGCCAACACAGAAGTGCGCCGGCAACATCACTTCCCACACCAGGTGCTGACCAGTGTTCCCTCTAAGCTGAGTTGGTGTGAGCTAGCTGACATTTTTTAGCCTCCGGCTCACACTTTTTTGTCTCAGCTCAGGAAGGGTGGGGCTCCAGAGGAAACTGATTGATGCAGCAGCCAAACTGCTCGCTCACAACTTTAATGCCCGTAGCTCACAAGGTAGAATTTTTGCTCACAAGACTCTACATCTTAGAGGGAACATTGGTGCTGACCCCAGAAGCCGAAAATTTATCTGGCCAGGGGAGGGAGGGGGGGCCCCTCCAGAGCCGTCATGCTTTTTTGAGCAAGAGAGGGAAGTGCAGGAGGTATTTCCTCTTTTGTTTTCCCCAGAGGTTATTCTTGGTTCAGAAATATCCACCGACACCCCCCTCCCTCCCTTGCTCCAACACCACCCGGCGTCTGATGGGCAAAACACCATCTGGGCGTCTGGCGGCACCCTGGGCAGAAGCGGTAAGCGGGGCGCATCTTTCCCAACAGTGTGCACAAACAGTTTTTCGACTCATGTCAGCCTCCCCTGGCAGGTGTACGTTAAGGTTCATTTATAAAGAAGGACAGCTGCGAATGCGCCCTCTAAGCTGTGGAGTCTGATGAGCAAAACGTCTCCTTTGTGAGCTGCTGGCATTAAAGTTGTGAGCGAGCGATTTGGCTACTGCATAAATTAGTTTACTTTGGAGCCATCCCTTCCTGAGCTAAGACAAAAATGTGTGAGCTGGAGGCTAAAAAAACAGTGAGCTAGCTCACATGAACTCAGCTTAGAGGGAACATTGGTTGCGATGTAGTGGTTAAGAGCATTGGACTGGGGACCGGGAGACCCAGATGCGAATCCCCCCACTCTGACATGGAAGTTTGCTGGGTGACCTTGGGCCAGTCACTGGTTCCCTGCCTAACCTACCTCACAGGGTTGTTGTAGGAAACAACATAGGAGAGGAGAACAATGTAAACTGCTTTGGGTCCCCATTCAGGGAGAAAGGCTCTTAGCCACAAGGTATAGATAAGGACTCTGGGGCAAGTGATGCTCTGTCTTCTTGGTGCTTTGGGGGAGGGAAACAGTGGGAGGGCTTCTAATGTCCTGGTCCCATTGCTGGACCGCCTGAGGGCACCTGGTATTTCTGGCCGCTGTGTGACAGAGTGTTGGACTGGATGGGCCTTTGGCCTGACCCAACATTGGCTTCTCTTATGTTCTTATGCTATAGAGCCAGTTTGGTGTAGTGGATAAGTGCGCGGACTCTAATCTGGGAGAACCTGGTTTGATTCCCCACTCCTCCACTTGCAGCTGCTGGATGACCTTGGGCAAGCCATACTTCTGTCAGAGCTGTTCTCTCAAGAGCAGTTCTCAGTCAGAGCTCTCTCAGCCCCACCTACCTCCCAGGGTGTCTGTTGTGGGGAGGGGAAGTGAAAGGAGTTTGTAAGCCACTCTGAGACTCCTTTGGGTTGTGATGGGCGGGGTATAAATCCAATCTCTTCTTCTTCTTCTTCTTTTCCTCCACTTGCACCTGGCTGGGTGACCTTGGGCAAGCCGTAGCTCTGATAAGAGCTGTTCTTGAAAAAGAGCAGTTTCTGTCAGAGCTCTCTCGGCCCCGCCTACCTCTCAGGGTGTCTGTTGTGGGGAGGGGGAGGGAGAGGAGTTTGTAAGCCGCTCTGAGACTCCCTTGGGAAGTGAAGGGCGGGGTATAAATCCAACCTCCTCCTCTTCTTCTTCTAGACAGACAGACAGACAGACAGATGGATAGGTAAGATTCTAAGATTCAGGTGGGCCACTACGTTGGCCCGAAAGAACAGAACAAAATTTGAGTCCAGTAGCACCTTTTTAAGACCAACAAAGTTTAATTCTGGGTATAAGATTTCTTCAAGAGACGAACGAATGAACACTGTCTGTGTTTTTCCAAAGAGCAAGAGAGGTACTTGCCCCAGGGAGGTTACAATTGAATTGCTGACCTGAGAGAGAGAGAGAGAGAGAGATGTTAGATGATAGATAGATAGAGAGAGAGAGAGAGAGAGAGGTAGAGAGGTAGAGACAGAGAGAGAGAGAGAGAGAGAGAGAGAGAGAGAGAGAGAGAGAGAGAGAGAGAGAGAGAGAGAGAGAGAAAGAGAGAAAGAAAGAGAGAAAGAGAGAAAGAGAGAGAGAGAGAGAGAGAGAGAGAGAGAGAGAGAGAGAGAGAGAGAGAAAGAGAGAAAGAAAGAAAGAAAGAGAGAGAGAGAAAGAGAGAAAGAAAGAGAGAAAGAGAGAAAGAGAGAGAGAGAGAGAGAGAGAGAGAGAGAGAGAGAGAGAGAGAGAAAGAAAGAAAGAAAGAAAGAAAGAAAGAAAGAAAGAAAGAAAGAAAGAAAGAAAGAAAGAACAGGGCGGTGGAGGCCGGGGCAATAGAGGAAGTGTCAGCTGCATTCATTCCAGTTACACAAACCTGCTTTCACTGTGTATGTGTGTGGGGGGGTGTTTGTGTGTGGGTGTTATTTAATACCATGAAGGTGCTCCCTGATTTGAATACCACTGGTCTATGATGCCCTTCCCATCATCATTTACAAACTGAAAAACACCAACCAAATCAACTGCAGACGGAGAAAGCTGGGAAATGCCGCCCGGCCCTGCAGCGTGTGCAATAGTCACAGGAACGCTTACCGCCCCTGCGAGGTAGGCCCCTGTTATCATTGCCCCTGCCGCAGAAGGGAGAGAGAGGAGCTTTCCTGCGAGAATCAGGCAGCAGGAGAGAGGTAAGAAGGTGGTGGGAAGACGGTCCCAATCGGCCCCTCCTGGCTGGTCTTACCCCGTGAGAGGCAGGGCTTGCGTCTGAACGGGGCACGGTTTCCTCTGGGAGGCTTGATTAGCACAGAAGAGGAGAAGGAGAGGAGAGGAGATTGGATTTATACCCCGCCCTTCACTACCTGAAGGAGTCTCAGAACACCTTACAATCTCATTTCCCTTCCCCTCCCCGCAGCAGAAAGCCTGGGGATGAGAGAGCTCTCTCGAGGACTGCCCTTGAGAGAACAGCTCTGAGAGAACTTGTGACTGGCCCAAGGTCACACCAGCAGCTGCATGTGGAGGAGTGTTGCCCCCCACCTGACTTTCATGCTTTGGCCTCTGTGCCCCACGAGAGGGAGAGGCCAGACCTCTGCTTTCTCATAGCCCGTTCGGTACTCAAACAGTTATGGGGTGGCTGAAGAAGGCCTTGACCGTGGGACCAGAGCTTGGCCACGTTCCAGGTCCTCCTTACAAAACGTTCCAGGTCCTCTTGGGATTGCCACCTTCCTGGTGGGTCAAACAATAAATATATACACTGCAAAAAAATCTATTTTTATAAATTAATGTGTTCTATTTGTTCCGGCGTATAAAGTGCGTTCTCCTCCTTCTCCTTCTCCTTCTCCTCCTCCTCTCCTCCTCCTCCTCCTCTTCTCCTCCTCCTCTTCCTCCCCCTCCTCCCCCTCCTCCTCCTCCTCCTCCTCCTC